>NW_026889778.1:7545000-7860000 GCF_033153115.1 Saccostrea echinata
AGTTACTGTTATGATAATGTATATATATATATTATATATTAATTAATTTATTTATTTATTTATTTCCATTTCTATTTGTTTTCTCTGTGATCTTTCTTGATCATTCTACCGGATTGTAAATTTCGCCGAGCGAAAGGTCAGGAGCTAAGAAGGCCTAATATGCATGTAATTCTCGTGCGGCTGTCTTTGTGTTTGACGTCAGTGGGCGGGGACTATTGAAATTGACATGTGAGGCCTCGTGTAATTTAAATCTATTATCTACATTTTCAAAATCTAAATTTACAATTTTATTTCACAATGAAATGGAAATATAAGGAATCACTGTCTAGTTAGTAGAGTATGCCAGGGACATCAACGATAGTTGGAAACGTGGGATAATTTATGCATAACGGGCTTCACCCGTTACGCAAATTATCCCACGTTTCCAACTATCGTTGATGCCCTGGCATACTCTACTAACTAGACAGATTCCTTAAATATATATATATATATATATATATATATATATATATATATATATATATATATATATATATATATATATATATATATATATATATAATCATAAGTTATATATTTAAAAAAAATAGAGAACTTGATTAAGGGGGCTTCCTGGGCTGTAGCAAAGTATAAAACTGTGTGCACGAAATACTTGTAGAATTTCAAATTTATGTTGCACTCCTCGGCTCGGTACATGTACACAGTACATCAATATACATGTATCTATTGGTGGAAAGCTTAAGGGACATATGTACTCAAAAGAAGTTGGCTCGTGAAGTCGTGGGAGGACGGACCTCCGGTGTTTTTTCTCTGGATGAACTTGACGTTGGTGATTTTTCTGGGAGGACGGTGTGTTTTGGGTTGGACAAGAGAATCCCCCGTGCGGGCTGGTCCGGGTCCCCTATCATATGCGCCTCTTGTGGGGTGAGGGATGTAATTATGTGGAAACATTGTTACATGATGTGTCTCATTGTCTGTAGAAAGTCTTCGTACACCTAGCAAAAAACACAAATTTTTCACTTATGTAAACTAACATATGAATTTGTTTGGTTTGTTAGTTCATATCATATAATATCATATATTTATTTATATTTACATTTCCAAATATTTTTCCTTAATATTCTTTGCAAATTAGAAGGCTGTTCATTTTCTCATAAACTACCATGGATGAGCATGAATATATCCATTGTTACGTCATGATACCGTGCATGAGGTCAAAAGTATAGTGCAAACTGTTTTGCTTTAAAAATGACAGTTGGATGGCGTAATTTGTGGAAACTCATCAGAAAAATAATGTAAATATAAGAAATGAATTTAATTTTTGAAAATTCATGAGGTACATGAACTACGACGCTTCACGCAGGCATATTTATCATGAAGCGCTAACGCGCTTCATGAAATATGCCGGCGTGAAGCGTCGTAGTTCATGTCCTCATGAATCTTCAAAAATTAAACTCATTTCTTAGATATCATATAAAGGAATTCATATAGTAATACACTCTATATTAAAAAAACTACTTTTTTATCTTTTGGGAATATATTTTGACATGTACTTTGAAATTATATTTTCTTAATTATCTTTAGGTACATGTAAAAAAAAAAGTGTTCGGTTTCCGTCGAGCTGTGCACCACTCTCTCTCTCTCTCTCTCTCTCCATACATGTAAACGCTTTTTCCTGGGAGACATTTTTTCTGATATATATTACTAGTATTATTTAATTCAGAAAATATTTTAGCTAATTACTACAGTTTTTAATTGCTGCCAAGGGTGTAAAAGTTGCCATTTCTAAATCTTGTGAATTGTTATATAGTTACCTACAACTCTGGTAGCACTGCCCGGTATAGGCCGCTGCTTTTTGAACAGACATCGAAGCAGTAGCACAATGATTGCTAGCACAATTATCAGCAAGCACAGCACAATTACTGTTACAACAAACGCCGACATGAACTCTAATTTTATTCCCAGGTGTAGATCATCAGAGTTGGAGTTAAAGCAATTAAGAGGCCTGTTCACATCATGGCTCTAAACGTACATTTTTAAATTGTTTTGACATACGTCAAACAGGCGTTATTCTCCGCTTTATGACGTATTTCTAAATCAATGTTGCCAACGTTTGGCGGGAAAATAAAATAGCAATGAAAACTGTATGCACCATTTTGCTTTTGCTCAAAAATGAAATTCATTTTTTAAATATTTACATTTCCAAATATTTTTCCTTTAGATTCTTTGCAAATATTAGAAGACTGTTCATTTTCTCATGAACTGGCATGGATGAGCATGAATATCTCCATTGTTACGTCATAATACCACACTCGACGTCAAAACTATAGTGCAAACGGTTTTGCTTTAAAAAATGAAGATGAATAGCGTAATTTATGGTGACTCATCAGAAAAATAATGTAAATATAAGAAATGAATTTAATTTTGAAAATTTATGAGGTACATGAACTACAACGCTTCACGCCGGCATATTTGTCATGAAGCGCTAACGCACTTCATGAAATATGCCGTCGTGAAGCGACGTAGTTCATGTCCTCATGAATCTTCAAAAATTAAATTCATTTCTTAAATAAATTTCATTTTTGAAGATTCATGAGAACATGAACTACGACGCTTCACGCGTTAGCTAACGCGCTTCATGAAATATGCCGGCGTGAAGCGTCGTAGTTCATGTCCTTATGAATCTTCAAAAATTAAATTCATTTCTCAAATGAACTGTATTCTATTTTGTAAAGAATCATAGAGGACATTTAATGGAAATGTAAATATTTCATAATATACATGTAACATCGAGAAGGTCGCTACATGTACATATGGTCCTTCCAATCAATTAAATACAGTCATGCAATTGTATATTTTTTAAACTGCTGTGATGGTATTTCATGCTTTCCGTAAGAAGATGATCCAGGAGCTTCTGGGGGCTTCGTCCCCTGAGCCCCCACCAGGGCTTCGCCCTGGACCTACTGGCGGGCTCAAAGTGGCCCCCAGACCCCCTGCGCCCCCCCCCCCACTTCAATTCCTGGATCCGCGCCTGAGACACATACATTTAAATTTTAAAAAAAGAAAGAAATGGATTTCATTATTTTATTTAAATCACTTAAAAAACCTCAATTACTCATTTGTTGTTGTAAAGTTGCGATCTTGGAGGCAGAGAGGGAGGGTTGTATTCAAAAGGAGGCGGAACATGACCTGGAAGTAAAGCGACCTCTGGTGGAACATTATCCTTACACACACTAGCTCCCTCTGGTGTTCCCATTACTTGTTCGTATCTTGGCGGTTCTGTCGATGGTAGAGGGTGTCCTTGTGGTGGATAATGCGTGGTAGTTTTTTGCGCAAAGGGGGCAGATGGGAGTGCTTGATGTTGCCCAATGTTTGGTCGCGTTGTATTGTCTACTGTTGGAGTACCTGTGTGCGGTACGGCGCTCCCGTGTGAAGAATAGTATGACGGGTGATGTTGGTATGATTGTCCAGAATGTTGTGGATTAGAAATAAACACCTGTCCCTGTGCAGCCCGGCCCCCCATCACCGCTCCCTGTGGGGCCACGATGTGCCGTTGTGGATACACGGTTGTAGGGTGAGGTTTATTATGAACAGAGACTCCAGTCACACCTGCATTATGGTTGTAAAAGTTAAACACTTATTTGACTATAATCAATATTATCAAGCAGTAATATTTTCGAAATCCAGAATGATGTTCACCATTTTCTTACCCATAATTCCTCCAGGCGTTGGTTGTTTTTTGCATAAACATCGAATCACGGATAATGTGATACAAATTACAAAAAACAGCGAACCAAGTACGACAGAGGCTACTACAAATCCTGGAAGAGTCTCTTCACCATCACTCCAACAGCAATACTCATTTGGCAAAGATCCACAGCATATCTGATCTTGGTCGCAATATATTCCACTACTGTATGAAGTCCAGCAATAAGCCTTAGAATGCATTTTATAACTGATGGTTGTTTTTTTTGTTTGTGCGTGACGTCATAGACGCACGCTAACGTTAATAATTTTAGCGGTTTTTAGGGGGAAAATCATAAAATTTCAACAAAAACCATTGAAAAGAGCTATGAAAGCGGAATGAACTATTTTTTTTACCCGAATTTTCTTGATTCAGTATAGATTTTGAATGAAGCCAAAACTATATTTTATTTGATAAATATTATGGCAGTTATTTTATTAATAAAGCCAAATGCTTAGTATATTTTTTTACAATATGTGTTCCATTCTTAAAGAAAAAATAATCAAAGAAACACTTACACGATCCATCATCAATAAATACAATTATACTTTACAATACAATGAATTATACATGTTTCAGAAGAGAAACACAGAGTGCAAACACATACACCTGCATACATACAAAATCTTAATGAAATTAATAATATGAAAAATAGATTAACAATTTACAAAGATTAAAAAAACTTAACTTACAGCATTAAAAAAAATATACCCTGTGAATATACAGTATACATTAAATGCAAACAAACACTAGATATTTTTCTATGACACTATGACAGTATTCACTTAAGGAATAAATTTACCCGATTTATACAGTATTGCCTGGTTTGAGGCAGTGTAAGCTTTATAAACCAAATAGATATAATAAAAGTAATATTTTTTATCGAATCAAATGGCGTGTTACAACCAGAATATAAATCATTATCTCAAAAATTCATTTGTGGAAAAATTAATGTTTTGCCCTGTGTAGAGAAATCATTATTATCTCAAAAATTCATTTGTGGAGAAATTAATGTTTTGCCCTGTGTATGCTACATTTAGGACTGGCCTGTGATAGACATTAAATTCACTGAGCTGGGATGCATCAGTGATATTCAAATAATTCTTCAGTTTCTTAAATATAGGAACAGATAAACTTATAAAAATTGACGTCTGGTTAAGAATCACCCCTTTTCGTCTTCTCCGGTAGTAAATTTATTTATCCTGAGAATTTCCTTCTCCAAGACTTCAGAGTCCAGTGACGTCATTGATCCAGCTTCTGATGGCGGGGCGTGAAACCACGAGAATGCGGGACGCCGTACATCGACGTCCGCTTTCACTTCACTATTCCTGGGTAACATTGTTTGCTTTTCTGATTTTGCTATAATTTCATTCTCTGTTTCACATTTTGAATCTGAATCAATAGCGAAAGGCACCGTGCATTCCGAATGAAAACCGGAATCGTAGCTGTCCATATGTTGGTAGCACGGTTCACAACGCGGAAGCGTCGTCATTGTTTCGTACTCGACAATAAATGGAACACAGACTTCCTGGCACATTCTTTTCTGTGTTTCTTCAGTTATCAAAATTTTCTTTGGAGTTGTATCTTTAAGGCCGCTTCTTATATCACAGTCTTCAAATTCCTTTTCGGAGCCTTAAATCAAATCAAAATATTAATTTTTAATTTTCAGTTATATGTAATGACAATGAAATTAATTTTAAGACTTAAGTTTCAATCCAGTTTTCCATTTTTATGATTTTCTCTTTAGTGCGACCTTTGAAAAAAAAAATAAAATAAAATATCTTTTAAACATGATACATACATGTTTAAAGTTTTTACAATATAGGTAACGTGCAGTTTCTTTTATAGCATTATAAAACTGAAGAAACAAATACCTGGACTCGCTAAACAGGCGGAATCTTGTTTTTTACCGAGAATTCTTATCTTCATCCACACTTTTTTTCCTATAAGGTAGATAATTAAATATATTATATAATTATTATAATATCTTGTATTACATAATAAGCATTAATTGATTAATTCTATACAAGTTGAACTATTGTACAGTATTCGGACTATGCACTTCTTCTCTTTTGTGATTGGTATAAAATGCATGATGTGAAAATCTTCGATTATTTCAAAGGTTGAAATGCTGTTCAAGGCAAGGAAGATAATATTCTTGTGATCTAATTTTCGTGCAACTTTACAATTTTTCAAGATTTAATTTCAATCTTTAAAAAAATCGACCGCGAAAAGAACAAAAGAAAATTGAAAATGAAACTGATACTTTGAATTTTTATAGAATAAGCAATTATTAAAAAGAGTTTCTATATTTTCAAGGTAAAGAGAAGTGTTCTTTTTGCATGCAAACATCAAAATTATTGCTTCTTTTTTTCTTTGTTTTGCACTGATTTGCAGATGGCAGAGGCATTCTCTGTAAAGAGTTGTCGTTGCCGCTCCGGAGCGTAGCGGAAAACAACTCTGGATTGAGAATGATGGTAAAGCAATTGTCTGGAAATAAAGATCCAAAAACTACCCTAGAATAATACGGCCTTATAGGTGTATATCAGGCCAAAATAAAATATACTTTTGTTTCCCCTAATTTAACGCGACCGACCCAATTAAATCCGGCCGACTGAAAAGTTTTTTTAAGAAGATTATTCATTTTTTTTTTTTTAAAGTTTATCAACTTTTATAAAATACAATTTCATCAAAACCTGTTCTTATCAGAAAATAAGAATGTATTTTCAAAGCTGCTGTCAGGAAAAAAAATTTACCTACCTACCTAGTACCCAACTTCAGATTTTAGGGTCGGGTTAGGGGAAACAAAGATATTTTTAATGATGGCCTCAGGTTACTGTCTAAGGTTGTTGCTAGGGACGGCAAAGCTTTTTGGAAAGAAACTATACTTTTTTTGTCACTAACCTTTGAACTTTAGGAACACCGGAATTCCTACAAAGACGATAAATGACAAAATAATAGCTAGGATGATAAATGGAATATTTCCGACTCCTTTTGTCGTAGATGTCTCTTCGTTCCTTAAAGTTCTGAGGCTCTGGGTACTCAGGACATCTCTGGGAATGTTTGGAGCTATGACTTGAACAAAAAAGTTGTATACGCCTTAACATTTCCCAAGGATATAAGTGACGGACATCCTAACAAGTTTTTTGGGGAAATTAAAATAATAGAATTGGAGGTAAAGAAAACTAAAATAAGTAAAATGTGGCTTACATTTTGGAATGAAAATGGAAATGTTGCCCCTGATGACCTTGTCAGTGAGGTCAGGGTTGAAGGACTTCGGTAGACTCGTGACGTAAACACGCAGTGTCACGGCTTCTGAGAAGGGGTTGCTATGGTGACACGTCATATGGTAGGTTATCCTCTATAAAAGAGGAAAGAAAATATTTTTAAAAGAATTGCTATCGAATAATTTTTCAAACTGAGAATAATCTTTGTCTTAATATCACGTCTTAATCTTTTGAATCAAAGCGATTTTTTTTCTTGAAGTATCAAATTACTTAGAATTAGTTCCTAGAGCTTTTCGTTTACACCAGCTAGGACGGATTTTATGAAGCGAGAGCACACCTACCTTTAATTTACTTTTTTTTTTTTTTTTGCCTCAAAAAATTTCAAAGTACCCTTATATAAAAAAGATTGCAAAATGGTATATTTTGATCGCTTTAAAGTCATATGTAGCATTACAACCCATAAGAAATATTGAGTACACTTATTTGTCAATAAATAAAAAAAAAATTGGACAGTACCACTCATTAAAATAAGAGGAAATATCCTATCCAGAACGGAATGGTCAAGTGAATAAAGCTTCAAAGCTTCGCAAAATTACATCTGAAATTTTTGTTCATGTTTGATGCTGATTAAAGCTGCTGTTTTTTTTTTCCTGAATTCTTTAAGAAAAACTAACCATACATGTACATGTAAAGATTATCATATGTACTGTTATTTGTCCTACCGTGGCATTGGGTTTCTGGAAAACTAAATCATTTCCTCGAAGATCCATAACATATTCGTGAAAGATATCTCCATCTTCGAATTCGATTTGAAATCCCTGCAGATCTCGAACGGAAGCTATTGCGAAACAATAAAAGTCAACATTTAATGTAAAATTATTAACATCATTGATGAAACACTCCGAGATTATTGTGAATATTGGACACATTTCTTTAAATAACCTTGTTACCTTTCCTGTATAAATATTGATGTAGAAAATTCCCATTCTTTCATGTTAATGTAATAAAATCCGAACAGTCTGTCTGGGTATTGATTTAAGTGCATGTGCACTCACTGTCTATTTTATGTCAGTTAAACCCAATTTAAGAAATGAATTTAATTTTTGAAAATTGATGAGAACATGAATTACGAATTCACGATTCATGATAAATATGCAGGCGTAAAACGTTATAGTTATGTACCTCAAGGATTTTCAAAAATTAAATTCATGTCCTATATCTTTACATAATTTATCTAATGACTAGCCACAAAATATGTCATTGAAATATCATTTTTGATAAGTTAACGGTTTATATATCTTGTTCTGTAGGAGAGAGAGGAGTCTCTATAAAGCTAGCAATATGAAAATGTTCAAATATCTAGTCGATCCAGAAATATTCCTGATAAATATAATTATAGAATTTGGTCTTACAATCGTCCGGGCCTCTCCACTGAAGTGTAAAATCAGTAACGTCGCCATTTCGATGGACAGTAGATTGTAGCGTTGTCGGCTCGGAGGGTCCGAAGCCCTCCGTCCACTCCCACTGCACTGGCAATAACAAACAAGTACGTACACCAAACATAAAAAATGAAAGAAAGCTTCATTATCAAGTCTTGAAAAGAGCTTTTAAATTGATTGTTCCCTTTCATAATTGAAATTTTAAATACACATGTATAAATTTATCATAAAAAGCATTTCTAAGCACACCAACATCAAAGTACGTATACGAGAATTGACTTTCTTACTAAAGTTATACTTTTGTTTCAGTTTAGTTGTGTCTCTACCCGAGTTATTCAGTTAAAATGAATTTGAAGCAACTAAGAGCTAAATAGCTAAAAGGTTTAAAAAGTTTCAAGTATATTTTCTACTATCTATCTCCTATACGCGTTATATACCTATACTGAATTTCGTAACTGTTTTTTTCTGTAATTAGCCCCACCTACTTTCTTCTTCTTCCATTTCGTCCAAGTACTTTGTTCTGCATTTCAGATCATTCTATAATGAAATTAAGAGAAATGTTGATTTTAAGTAAAAACTGGGATGAATAGAGTATATATCGTATAAAATCATGGTGGATCAAAGCTCTTCTAAAATATGCAATATTTTCTTGGGAAAACTGTTCATCAGTTTAAGCATATTAAACTGGATTTTTTAGTCCAAATACACAGAAATTTGTTAAATTAAAACACTTTTTTCATTAAAATTCAAAGAGAATTTAACTGATTTAATGATTATATTTGGACTACAATCCCTTAAACAAACTTAAAAATAAATCGCCGCTACAGAAATACATTGTATTTTAAAATTCTAGTAGAAAAGATTATCCTCCCCACCACCACCCCCATATGTTTCATAATATTCCGGAAAGATGCATACTATAGTACTTAATTTCTAATATACCTGTTTCTGATCCATTATCAAAAAAAAAAAAAAAAAAAAAAAAAAAAAAAAAAAAAACACAGAATAAAACCCTGTTATTAACACTGTTAAATAAATACTCAAAGAAAGAACAAGATTAAAAACAATAAACAACTCAAACATTAATATGCTATAGGCATTATCGAATTTTATCAGATAAGATATGGGTTCCTAAACCTTACCAATGCTGTCTTTCGTGTGAGTATTTAAAACGCATACATGGTGAAATACAGCATACTCTAATTTAAATGATGTTGCCTTTATGAGAAATTGCGTTTAATCATTCTCTTTGTATATTTACAATAAAACGGGGTTCAGGCATTTTTGAATTATATAGGTGATTCCCCAAGAATACATACAGGACCTGTCAATTGTCAAATAATCAAAGAAAAAGATTGACGACTATCTATATTGTCAAAAGATACACAGAAACCATCAGAAAGTCACTCTAAGAAATAAATTTAAATTTGTAGATAATTTCTTTATATAGTAATTTATTTACAAGAATTTAAAGACCTGAACCTAGACATCTACAGTATAAACAATCTATGTTAATAAATTTACTACAACAAATAAATGAAAATGGATGACATCACCAATTCGTAGAAAATTATAAACTTCGATAATTATCAATACCAGTGACTGCTTTTGAAAAATGTATGTAAATTTAGAAATTGAGAAGCCGGTCTATTTTGAATTGTCACAAATGACAGGGCTGCCATATCTGTGTCTTATCTCAATGGTAACGTAGAAATGAACTTACTCCTGGAGTACAGTCCGCTCCCAGGGTACAACCAAAGCGGGTCCGGAACCCCACGCTGTTGGTCACAGGGAAAATAAACGTCCACATAAACACTAGACCCAGCATACTCAGCAAAAACTCGGCGTCATGTCACCAGACGGAAACTCTCCAAACTTCACCTTCAACATAGCTTCGGACACATAGATTTGTAAATCGCTGTCCGCTATTTTTATTCACTGCGACAGATAACGAAAATCTACCTGTATTCCAAAAAAAAAGGTCGGGTTCAGTCAATAGTTTTAATCAAGTTACATTGCATCGTGACATGATGTTGGTTAAATCGCAATTTCATCCTGGATTTGAGACTGCTTTTGAGACATTCTCTCAAATCAATCCCCCGAGCTTACAGAAGCCATCTGTAGACTTAATCAAACCTTCCAGTGTGGCATTTAGCACTTAGGAAATTCACGCAGAATTCAAAAATATCAAAATACATAGAAAGTCCCTGATTGTTTGATATGACTTAAAGTAAAATTTATGTCTTCTCAGTTAACTGCAGACTTTTCTGTATATCGTTATTTCATTTTTCTTACCCATTAATTTGTGTTTAATGTAAACAATTAATAAAAGGCTTTTGAGTTCATTAGTAAATGCGGGGATAACGGTTGGTACCTTGCAGAAAAAATACAAAACCGGCGTAACAGTTAATATAATACCTTATTTAAATTAACAAGCAAAGATATTTTATTGTTTATACTTATCTCTTTTTTAAATTATTCGAATAAAGTTGGAGAAAGTACGTAAAATACCTGGTATTGTACCATTGGTCTGTGGGTTGATGGAAGAACCCGCGTCTTAAAAAAAAAAATTGTGACACCCTATTTTGCGAGTAAGACACATGTATTCAGGGATTTTCCACTACCCCGCGTAGGGCCGAACATGGGCCCCATTCCCAATTTATTTAATGCAAAATCCCTCCTCTTTTCCAAAGAATGAACTCATAAAGTTAACTTGATCAAAAATCTGGTAAAAGCAAAAAACATGACCACGTTTGGAAAACTGAGGGGAAATGAACAAATTTTTAAAAAACTTGGCTAAAACTTTATTATAATTGATGTATATTCTCTGATTTACAGTTCTGAATAATTAAGTAAAAGATCAATTTTATTCATCATGTGTTTATATCTTGAAAAACATCATGCAATAACATTTCCCAAATAAGTGATAAAAAATTAATGTCGTTTAATTCTCAATGCAAAGGGCCTGGGCCCCATTCCCAAAATGAAGTGGAAAATCCCTGATTCTGTATTTTTAAGCGAAACAAATTTTTCGGTTATATCTTATGCTAATATAAATATATGTAAGAATGAAATTTTCGCGAGCAGACCGTTTTATCCAATATTTTGAATGTCTGTTCACAAATACATGTAAATGAAAAAGAACATTACATGCATTTTAATGAAAGTAACTCTTTTTTGTTTGATGTCAAGATATAGTGTCAAATTTTAGAACTACAAAATGCATGCCATATCCAAAGGTTGAAAGGAAGAAAATGGGAATTAATTATCTACTGATTAACAGGAAGAAAATGATCGTTATTATCAGTTTCTAAAGTGATCAGATATCTTACGGAAACACATTTCTATGTGATATGGATAAACCTTTCATATCGGCACAAGTGTGTTTGAATCATTCAAATAGTTAGGAAGATATTTTGATAAATGAAACGCGTGGAATTGATTAAACTCTTGATCGTTGTTATCAAACAGAATTAAAACAAGGGCAAATACATTATTTTGAAAACAGAAACAAGCAAGCATTTATCCTTAATTGGATCAAGGATTAAATCATCACATCATCGCATCCATCATAGGTATTTGTGGAGTTTCCCCCTCTCCGGTTGACACACGCAGGACTCTGATCAATAATTCATGGAAAATTGAATGTTTTCAGAATGATGCTATACTGGGGTATTTGTAAAAAGAAAGCTCGATATGATTCTCCCTTAACACAAAATCGTATTTTACATTGCATGCTCTCTTATACTATATAAAGTAATTACAATTTAGTTTCAACATAATACATGTACATTGATATTAGTTTATGCAGAAAAATCCTCACTATTTTTAGACGCATTCTTACATAATTAGTTTATTCAGGATAAAACTTTGGGCAATACAGCCCATCAGTTGACAAAAATACCATATAATAACATATATTACAAAATTTAAGACTCTCAGTGAGCCTAAATTGGGGGGTGAAACCCCTGGTCAAGTGTTCCTCAGTCCCACAGTTCCACTCATTTATAGTATACAATAATATATATTGAACAAATTAAGTACAATACAATAAGCAGCACAATACATAATTCAAAGTTATAATACAATATATAGCAATGATGTTTTAATGTACAGACATCTGAAAATATAAACCTTACATAGATAGAAATTAGGTTAACCTGATTGATCTTCGTTACGTAATATTAGAGCATAATGAATATATTTCCCTAAACCAACTAAAGTAGATATGCGGTTGGTACCCAACAATTGGATTAATTTAAAAGTACTTGGCGATTTGTAATAATATTCATTTATATATTTTTTTCTTAAATTTAGATATCTAGGGCATTGTAGAATGAAATGGAATTCGTCTTCTATTTCACGTGCACGTGTATTACAAACATCGCATAATCTATCCTCTCTACTTTTGCCTTGGTACCTTCCGCATTCTATGTTAAGATAGTGAGACGAAAGTCTAATGCGGGAAATATGTTTTTTTAAATTACTCTGAAAAGGTTTTGTTAAATAGGATTGCATTTTACAGAAGTCAGATTGGACAATATGTTTATATATAAAGCATTTTGACGAATTATCCATAAATGCAGTGCACTCTTGGAGGTATATATCTAGGATTCTATTTTTATACACGTGCATAAAATGAGCAAAGTTTATTGCTTGCTGTTTTATCCAAAATTCTCCCAGACCCAATCTAAATAGTTCCAGTTTTACATCACGCGCCCAGTTTATACTTATTCCCGACCCATTCTCTGCATCAGATCGCAGGTATTCATAAGAAGATTTTAAAATGCAGTTTTCTGTTTTTAATAATTTACACCAGAATTTCATAATTTTCAATTTCCTTTGTATAATAAGTGGATATCGTCCCAATTCTCTATAAATCATATAATTGCATACATTGCGCCTAACACCGAGGGTAATTTTACAAAAGGATAAATGCAGTCTTTCAATTTCCGGAGATTTATGAAAACCTCAGATTTCGCTTCCATACGAGATAACACTTCCAACATATGTATCAAAGAGTTGACATCGGGTTTCGACGTTGAATTCAAATTTCTGTATATTTAAGGAATAACTGTCTTATTTTTTGGATTCATGATGTGATCAATCGAGTGGCTTGCGTGATAATTTGCATAAACGCCGAAGGCGTTTATGCATAAAATTATCACGCAAGCCAATCGATTGATCATCGTCATGAATCCAAAAAATCTGACAGATATTCCTTATATTTACATGCTCCTGATTCTGCAAATTCCCGTGCTAATAGCCCCGTTTCTGTCTCTATTTGTCCCGCCCCGCACGTGATTTTTTTTAACCGCGCCTATCGATGAACCAGTAGATTTATATAGAAATAAAGTATTTTAACAATTTGTAATTTTATCCCTGACAAAGACATTGGAAATGTAAATATTACGGTTTAAACCAAATAATGCTTTTTGACCTTGTTCAGCTAATTTCTTTTGCGTAACATTGAATTTACCGTTATAATTTAAACATAATCCTAGGTAATTAAAAGAGTCGACAATTTCCAAAATTTCATTGTTATATGTCCATGAAAAATTAACGCATCCTCCTTTTCTGAATACTAAAATTTTGGTTTTTTCGGTGTTAACAGTCAAATTCCACGAGGTAACATATCCGTGTAACGCGTCAAGCATATACTGTAATTCTTCGGGTGAGTTAGCGAATATTACGGTGTCATCTGCGAACATTAAAACAAAAAGATTTAGCTCCCTTAATTCTACGGATGGACATTTGTCGTTTATGAAGTGATTTTCCAAGTCGTTAACATACATATTGAATAGTATTGGTGATAACACTTCCCCCTGGAGCAACCCGGTGTTTACTGGAAATTCTACGGATATCTCTCCAGCATTCTTGACACAAGCGCGCACGTCGACATAAAGCGATCGGATGATTCGAAGGAATTTTCCGGTAATCCCCAATTTAATCAACTTATACCATAATTTTTCTCTGTTAATTGTATCAAATGCCAATAAAACAGCAATATAAACGTTGTTATTCAACTTTTGTGATATTAAACTTTGAAGCGCGAATATCGCATCAGTAGTTGATCGGCCAGTCTGAAATCCAAATTGCGCATCAGTGATAATATTTTCTGAATTGTTCCATTTCATTATTCTTTCGTTAAGAATTGATGTAAAAAGTTTTCCTAGACTACTTGTGATGCTGATACCTCTGTAGTTTCCGGGATCGTCAGTTTTTCCTTTTTTATAAATTGGAATAATAATTGCTTTAGACCACGATGTAGGAAATATACCGGAATTGAAAATTTTGTTGAAAAGGGTCAGTAGAATAGGGAGAATTATGTCACTAAACTCGGAAAAATATTCATTGATCAAATAATCGTTTCCCGCGCTTTTGTACGTACATGTATAATCTCTGTAAAACTGAAAAATTGCAGATCGATTGATCAAAAGATTCATTATAAAAGAGGCACAATCGTTGTTGAAAAGGGGGATGTATTTTTTAAATTACCGGAAAAAACTTTGACAAGCGAAAAAAAGAAAGAAAAGTAAATTGTCCAAACTCCTGTTTCGTCGGGTTGATGGTGGCGGGGAGTTGGGGGTTAGATTCGGACTTTTTTCACAACCAAATTTCATTAGTACATTACCAAATTACCATAATTTAACTATGCCTCTACAAAAATGGGGAAGGGGGGGGGGGGCTTTCAATAAACATTTCCTACAGTAAAAAGTTGTATTTGGAAAAAAAACAGTGCGCCGTCCCGTTACTACGTTTCTATAAAATGTTTTCTTGACATTTTTATCTACAACCCTGTATATTCCATTCATGCAAAATATTCTTCTTAGCATGTATTTTCCTTACATATCAATTATTGATCCATCTCCTTTTTGTGCTATATTTGTTAATAAGAAACTCCCTAGTCAGATATTAGATATATTAGTAGATATTAGGTATAACTGTCGTAAATCTTAGATACAACTATGGTTAAATACATACATCTCAATCCATAAATGCTGGGAAAATATACTTAAAGAGGATTTTCATCCCATAAAATTAAACTTCCTTCTATCTGAAAAGACCCCCCACTCTCACTTTAATATTTTCTTATTGACTGTATCGTTCCTAAAAGATCATTCGGTTCGAACAAAGTGTACTTTGATATCTTAACTTCTCTGTTGTAGGTTCAATTTCAAACTCAAAAAGGAAGAGACTTATAGCATTTCTGAAGAAAATTAAATCCTGAAACTTAATTTGAATGTCAAACTCCGCCTGTAACCCAACATCACATTCAGCCAAGGCAAATTATAATATCTAGCTACCGTCATGCAGGACTTTAATAATTCTGTTCTTTATCAGAAAACACAGTAAACATGTACAATGTTTGTTCAGTCGGCTTGCAAGAGTGAAATTCAGTCATCAAGAATTTCTTCTTAGATATCAAAAGAAAATATCTAAAACAGAAGTCTATTCCCAACCCCCTCCTAAAAACGTAGTAGCTCTGACCTACTTAAAATCAGCATTGACCCACATGTATCATCAGGAATTGGCCGGTTTTATATTTCAGTATAAGAAAATATGGTCAGAAAACCAATTATTCTAAAAACGAATAACAACTTACCTATAAAATTTTCAATGTGTGTGTGTGTGTTGTTGTTTTTTGTTGTTGTTGTTGTTGTTGTTGTTGTTGTAACTGTAATGCTGAAATGATCTACTTCCGCTAATTATAGCAACAAGTAAAGGATAAAAAAAAGGTGCTGTAACAGAATTAGATCCCTACATGTACATACCTAATAAAGTGTATGTTTGATGTTTAAGAAATAAAGTCCGCGTTATCGTGAATGTTGCAGGATAACCTCCGAGGTTGAGAAATATTGTCTGAAATATAAAAGCCGAGGCGTTAGCCGAGGCTTTTATATTTCAGACAATATTTCGAGACCGAGGAGGTTATCCTGCATCATTCACGACAACAAGGACTTTATTTCTATTCTACTAACGGCTCTAAAATACACTTGATCGTTTTCTCTATAGAGAAACGAATTAGGTCACCATGTCGCAATTTCGCTGTTCCATTTAACACCAGAGGGTCAATCGATTGCATAAAATGCAGACGATTTCAGCTTTTGTTGGAATCCAGGATTAAAAATATCCTTTAATCATTTATAAATTTGCTTGTAACATATATTGATTAATTTTTATGAATGGAAAATAACAAAACCAGTTGACTATTTCATTGATTTATCAGTAAAATCACGGGAGTGTAAATGTTGTGGGGAGGTCCGTAGAACAGCCCCACTTGGCTATAAAAATGGATATTTATCAGCTGTTTCAGGCAATGCACACGTTAAGACTGCGGAAGACGACACATCGATGTGGTCTAAATAAGTATTTGATTATACAGTGAAATATTTATTTCAACTGTACAGATTTGACATGTGTTTCTGATCTGATAATTTTTTGATGACGTTCGTGATTTATTGGAGAATAATGTCCGCGGCATTTCTTTGATCTCGGCAATAATCGTAGTAGAATTCTCAATAAACTGAACTGTGCTCAAAATATGCTACTATAAATTAATTTAGATAAGTATAAATATATTTTTAAAGATTAATTAATTTATTTATTTAATTTGTTCTTCGTATCTATATATTAAAATAATACAGCTTTATACATATGTAGGTCATGAACTGTTTTTGACCGAAGTACATGTACTATAAAGGGAAACTTCCTAGTGGTTACATGTTTACGTCTAGCTTTAAAGCGACCATTAATTTGACAGTTATTACATATTTTTGATTAAGAACTCTCTTTTATAGAAAATTTTGCATTTTTAGGCATAATCAAACAAAACAGGGATTTAGGTCTTCCATAAGTATGCAACAAATTAAGATATGAGCAACGCTGAAAAATTCCCGAAGATAACGTTTAAGTGTGGACCTATATTGAAATTCTATCCAACAGCACCGTTAACTTTTCGCTTAAGCGTTCTTTTATAAACATTTAAGACAGAAGATTTACTACCTAAATCGCTTCTCTATATTAAAAGAACAGATCAAGGAAGAGCCTCATCTATTGGATGAACTCTTTTTAAGTACACGGTGGACTGACATTCATTGAGTTGTATATTCTATAAACTGAATATGACTTCAGTGATAATAATTTGAAACAAAATTAAAAAAAAGATGTCAGATTTTAAATTTTAATGACTTCACAGGACATCAATGTGTTTTATGTGTATTTGTTTTAATTTTGAAAAGTACGTACAGTATTATTATATAAAGAACTGTATTCTTTTAACAGATGCTGTAAATCTTTAGATTCAGGTAACAGCAAGTAACCTTTATCAAAGCTTAAAACAAATCCCGTTATCGAGTACCAATTATGGTATTATGTAACACAGTTGTTGAGTTGATTAATTTCTTTCATCGCTATTCACTGCAACACCTGCCCCTGACATAAATACGGAAATTGTTCCTGATTTTATCAATTTACTTCCTGAAAAAGATGTAAAGATGTACCAGTATGATAGTTTGAATATGTTGTATTTGGGCCTTAAATTAATTCTTGTTTTGTTTCGTCTTTTGCACACCCCCCCCCCCAAAAAAAAAAATACAGAATAAGAAAGCAAAGCTTAAAAGGTGGGGAGCAACTAACAATTTACCCATGTACATGTAGGTACTTTAACTTTGGTAATAGAAAAGAGAATATCTTACATTGTCAGTTGCGAAACAATGCCAGCAATCTAAATGCCCACTTAAAAAATCATTTTTTATCAGATGTTCAATCATGTGAAAAGTGTGGCTTTTATACTGAGGATAATGAACATTATCTTATCAAATGTCTTTCATATACTGTTGAAAGAAACTTACTGGTAAAAATATTAATTGATATTGATGTTGTTTTTGATCTTGACACTTTGTAAGAGGAGAATGTCAATATTCCTATCATAAGAACTGTTAAATTTTTTTCATATGTACATGAATTTATTAAATCTACTAAGAGACTATAAACTTTACTTAAGTTAAGTATATTGTAAAATTAAATACTATATCAAATGTACAGTTTTACAATACTCATATTAAAGCTGGAACAGTAAGTAAATAATTTATACATAATCAGGGGGTCATAATCTGTTTTTTATACAATATTGAGGAATGATACTTGATCGTGAATCTTTATTTTTGACTATTAGTATTATTATCATGTACAAGTATTATTAATTTAATATCTTTTGAAGTTAATACAGATAAAACCAAATTTTTAGTTTTTAGAAATGGTAGAAGTTTACGAAATGAAGAAAAATGGGTTTACAATGGAAAAGAACTTGAAATAGTAGATAGATTCAGTTATCTAGGAATGTGTTTCAATTATAATGGTAAATTTAATATAACTCAAAAGCACGTAGCTGAACAGGGAAGAAAAGCATTTTATGCGTTGAACAAAAAATTCTGCAACTTTGATTTTAATGTCGAAACTCAAATATCACTTTTTGAAATGTATGTATGTAGTATTCTTAATTATGGAGCAGAGGTGTGGGGATTTCATAAAGCTCCAGATGTAGAAAAAATACAAAGTCTCTTTTGTAAAAAGTTACTTCGTTTAAAAAAAAGTGCCTGTAACAATCTTGTGTATTTCGAACTTGGAAGAATGCCTATGAGGGAATCTAGAAAATTGAAAATCATAAAATATTTTTTGAAACTAAAGGGGACACAAAATATTTTACTAAAATCATGCTTGGAAGAAAGATTAAGGAATAATGATAGTTGGATCAGAGATATTCAAAATGAACTTAATAAACTGGGACTTGGCTATATATTTGATGCAGATTTCAATGATAATACTTACATGTTAGTAAAACAAAGATTCCTTGAGGTGAATAACCATACTATGATTTCTAATATTTGTAGCAATGCCCGTAGCCCGCTATACCAACATTTGGTTGATAATTTTGGTATACAATATTACTTGCGTAAACCTATTAATTATATGTACAAATACAAATTGCTAGAATTAGACTATCTGCACATAATCTAAATGTTGAAACTGGTAGATATGTTAATGAAATTAGAAAAAACAGATTATGTAAAATGTGCTCTTTGAATGTTATCGAAGACGAATTTCATTTTATTTTACAATGTCCTTTTTATTATGACCTTAGATCTAAGTATTTGAAAAAGTATTATTATAAGAAATCCAGTGTTTGGAAATTAATTCAACTTCTAAGTGTACAAAATATAAAGGAACTTTGTAACCTTGGAAAATATTTATATCAAGCTTCCACTAGAAGAATGAAACATTTGTAAATTTTTAAGTATTTTATAAATGTAATTACAATTGCCTGTTAGAAAACACGTCCTACATAGTTTACTTGCTATTTATTGATTATGCTCACTCTCATATTGTTATATTTTATAATATTGTATTTATGTTTAGTTATCAATATATGTAATCTGATGTGTCGTATGACGCAAAGAAATAAAGAACTTGAACTTGAACTTGACTTGACCTGTTGCACAAGGAGAGGGTATGTATAGGCTTTGCCTGTTTCCCGATCCTTATTGATTTATTCAATAAAATATGTTTAAATTAAATTAAAGAATACATATGTAAAAATAATAATTGAGAGAAAACAGAAAATTGAAATTATTTCCCTATCCATTTGATTTGTTGCTAAGTTGGTACAAGGTAACATATTTTTAAATATCAAAAACGTGTAGAAATACGAAAGTTTAAACATGTTTAAATTGAGTCTTAAATTCTTGTTTTCTCTCTCTCTCCCCCCCTCCCCCCCAAAAAAAAAAACTGTCAGTCACATCGAAAGGTTTGATATTATTAGTCTTCCCATATATATATATATATATATATATATATATATATATATATATATATATATATATATATATATATATATATATATATATATAAGTGTCCCTTAGTACTTTTATCGGGGGGGGGGGGGGGAATAATTTCCCTATCTCCTTGTTGCTATGTTGTTACTGCTACCAGGAAACGTGCATTTTTAAATGTCAGTTCAAACCCTACATGTCTTGTAAAGCACCACAATGTAAATTGATATCACAAGACATACGACAGTGTAAATTATTATACTTCTGTTAAAATGTTTCCTATAAAAAGTTAAGAAGGTAAAATAACTATCTTTCATAGTCTGAAAATTTCCACTCATAGCAAAGCTATATACGCCGAGTATAGTTTTTGCTATCCACCCCTCGGAAAATTTTCATGCAATTTTTGCCGCCAATTTTGATTTTCTGTAATTAATCTATAGACTTATGATGTCATCCTGACTTCGGAATTGTTCCCTGTCGCGGGTTTGATAAAAGAGCTATCCCACTCACAGCCAGTGGATAAGTATATAATATTTAACTGAAATTATATGCATTTGTTTCGTTGGTCCAAATACAACATTGATTTAACTTTGTCAGTTAAATATCATTTCTAAATGTCCTTAGTTTTCCGCGATAACTTCGAGCATGGATGGGGACTAGGCATAGATCCCCGGAGATTGGTGGTGAAATATGAGCGATGACCGCCTTTCCACCCAAACCACTTCTACAAACAGAAGCACAACTTGCGATTGATTCATCATGCGGGTTTTATCATGTATTCTATAAAATAGACTACAGAATATACGATGTTAGATTAAAGAATTTGAATCTGAAAAAGATTTAAGTCTACTTTTGAATTGTAATTATCATTGAGAGATTCTGAGACTGTACCTATCCGAGAACTTAGAAATTCTAACATTTCAATCATATAGCTGTCTCATTGCTGGTGATAATACATAAGTTCAGTATATGTTGCTATAGACATGAAATAAAAAAAATTACTGTGTAAGATTTTTAGTTAAATAATAAGTATTTTTGAATTTATTCTCAAAAATAAAGTTTCAAAAGCAAATTCAGACACTCCTTCTCCATGACAAATCTCGAACGTCGACGAATCTAAATAAGAAGGGAAAAGTTAGTTAATGTAGGAAGTTCTAGCCATTATTCTTTAAACAAACGCAGCTAAAACATTATCATATTTACATTTTTTTTCTTTATATTGAGAGTTTTGCGTAGTTAAAATATTTTTGATCTTATGTGAATAATTCTGTCAGAAAGACCATTTCTACAACGGTTACTGTACCTATTTTGCAGAAAATGATTTGAACTCGATACAGCTAGTGAACGTTGATACAGTAAAACATCTTTTGACGAACAGTTCCGTGATATTTCACCAAAGTTAATTCTGATATTAAAAAGTCGTAGCCTAAAGCGAGCGGCTAAATCTTCTAACGAAAGTATAATCTTCTAATGTTTTATGAAGGCATGAACTTTACATTCTGAAACATGTGACTTTGACCTTGTCCAAATTAATAGTGTTGAGGTCATATCCTCTGGTAAAAAGCAATCTCTGCATGTCTGAAATTATAAGAATCTAATGCTTCGCTCTTTCAAAGTTGTGACAAGAATCATAGTTGAATACTTTTATACCCTGCAGGCCCGTAGCAACCGGGTGAAGGGTGATATGGGGGCACAGGGGTTGTGCCCCTCCATAAGTTTGCCCGTATATATAATTTACTATAGGGAACAGATCTGCAGTCGTACCCCACCAATAAATATAATTGTTCTAGTTTAAATTAGAAAAGGAATCGGATAATTTAATTACGGTTGTTCCCATTTCAAAAACTTCTGATTTTTTTTAAGGTTGTCAGAAATTTCTGTTACTTAGGTTGTGCCCCCAAACTGAAATTGCTTCCTACGAATCGGTTCTGTAACTCTACATCGATAATATTCAAAAAAATCATGCAGCTCACTTGATCACGTGTTGATTTTTATCCTGTACAGCCGGCGTTACACAAATCCCCGGCACAGCAATGCTTACAAGCCACGGCCCTCCTCCCCAGCGGATTAGCATGGTCTAGAGCCGTGCAAGCCTATAAATAAATCAGTCCACTTAGCTTGGAAATGTCTACATGATGTAATTCGTATTATCAACCACTTCGAACACTTCCAAAGGGAAATAACTACACGTAGATAGTAATTACTATATTTACTCACATGTCTTGTTTCACAGCGTGTGGTGTAGTAAAGCTGTCCAAAGTGAGACTCGGTCCCTACGTAGCATTTCTGAATTGTGAAGGATGATTTATATCGCATATTGCACTGGCGTATTCAGAGGGGGGACTTTGTGATCCCAATTTTAATAAAAAATTAATAAATCAATTTTGTTGTCTTAGATGCTGCTTTGAATGTACATAAAGTATACATAAACCTGGGAGGTGCCAGGGGCTTCATCCCCTGGGCCTCCACCAGGGCTTTACCCTGGACCTACTTGGGGCCTTTAGGAGGCCCACAGTCCCCCGACCTGTTCCCTCCTTTTTTTAGGAATCCTGCATTCATCACTGTATTGACCACAGTGATTTTTATTTGTATATCATAAGTTTGTCTGTATAGTTGAATATTAAAATTGAAAGTTTAGCATGACTGAAGTTCATTGAAATATTATACACAACTTTTTGAGAATATTCCCGTTCAGAAGTCATTATTATCTTACATAAAGATTATATCAATAGAACATTCAGTCCAATATAAAATTTGGAACCTCTATCTACTGCTCTCGATTGGAACCTTTCAATTCCACCCTTAATATTATAGATTTAAGATAAAAATTTTCAGTTTTTATCAGTTTTTGACTAGGACTATCTTACCTCGTTATGGTTACAGATTGCGATTTTGTGACAGCTGGCAGGCTCAGCTAAGTTTGTACATTCATAACACAGTGGACCACGGTCAGTAGGGTAACCTGTAACAGGAAGCAAGAAAACATAACATTGTTCTTGCTATGTGTATCAAGCGCAAGTGGCGGATTAAAAGGGGGCGTACACCCCCCTTTTTGTCAACAGATTTTACATGTTAGAAAAGAAAATGGTATTTATTACAATTCTATATGCAGAACAGTTGAATATTTGGGTAGCCTTCTTTTATAAAAACAAAAATCCTATTGTCAAGTATAAATTAGTGATAAATGTATAATATATGGATAATATAATATAGCTCAATTACACACTCAAGAAACAATTTTAGTCATGTGAGTATCACTAAAATTCAAGTTGCTGGGAGAATTTATATATATACTTGCACAGCGTGGTGCTTTTTGTCAGAATGGACGGTTTTGCTCGATGTCTTATTCCAAAAAAAAAAAAAAAAAAAAAAAAAAAAATCGGACGGGGAGAGGATAAGAGGGGAGGACGTTTCTACGAAGCTAATTTAAGATTCATTGACCCTCTAAATAGAAAGATAACTTTTACTGGGATAAACATGTATAATTCTTTTGAAAAAAATTAACGAGTCAAAAGGCGATTTCTGTCAATTCGCCCTCATGGTACACGTGAGTTGAAATTGTGTTCAATTTAATTATAAATTTAATTTCTTCTGGAAAATTCATACACCCGTACTAAGCGTCAAAATAAAATCTTAAATGAGCAGAGGGGTGATGAAACTTAAGCTCCTAGCTCTTGCAAGAACCTAGATCCGCCCCTGAGTGGATATAACCAGGAATCCTCCCCATCCCAACTCCCCAACCCAAGGGGGTTTTTTTTCATTGAGTTTGAATAGAAAGTTTAACTGACTCCCCCCCCCCCCTCTCCCCGCATTAAAATTAGGGGTTATGTCTTTCTTTTTTTTTTGGGGGGGGGGGTATATAGGTTACCACCACCAAATATGCGTAAGCCTACACATTAAAATACTTATTCATGCTGTAGTTTCGCCATATAAGAATTCATGCATAAAGTTTTATCTCTTATATGTAAGAAGTTAATTTTCAGACTTAATGTAATATCACAGAAATACAATGGATCTTGTAAAACATTCCATCAAGATTAACGCCAAATCGTGGCCCCAATTTATGTAAACATATCCTGACGTATGAGCATGTATTAAGAGATTTATCAGAAGTGGAGAATTTATCGTCAGTCTTTATTGCGTACATACCGAGTGCACCACATCCTTGAGAGTTGCAAAGGTCGCTCGAGCAACAGTGCTGACAGATTACTTCGTTGTCATAGTAACTGGTCCTTTTACCAATGACAACTCCCGAGGTATCTACGGAAACACAGCTCTGGAGAATTAAATTCAAGTGTCAGATCGAAAATTTGATTGCGTTTGAATCTTATTGTATAATGACCGTGTATAGATATAAGATGATAAGGAATATATAGTGTGGGAGCTTGTTTAGTCAACTTTGGTGTTTAAATGAACATAACATTTAACCCTTGACGTTTGATATTTTGTCTATTGACAAATCTTAACTTTTAATGTCGTCATTATAGTGAGCATAGTTTAATTTTTGTTTTTGTTTGTTTGTTTGTTTTGTGTTGTTTGTTTTGTTGTTTTTTTTTAATCTCCTGTGTTATTGTACATCTGCAATATTTCCTTATGATCCCGTTTCATGCCATTGTGGAAATGTCACATGTACATCCGTATCATAACGTACATCGTTGTCAAGATGAAAAAAGTTATAGAAAATTTTAGGGGGCAAATCATGCAAATCTACATGTATCGTTACATGTACTGGGACAAAGTGTGATATGGAAGATAATACAGTGTACATATTATACTGTTCATGGAATGCAACCTGTATAAAGTAATTTCTGATTGATTACGGAAAGTTAAGAGGGTGGGGTTGAGAAGAAGGGGTCCTTACTGTTTGGGGGACACAGCCCGTCCAGTATGAAAAGTCCCCATTGTCCGACCTCAGGTATCGTACTCCACATATCTACAATAAAGCAGTGAATATTCAAAGATTAAATTCTCAGCTTTCATAAATATCAAGCAACGTTTTACCATATTTCCATAGAATTAATTCTATCTAGCAGGCCCCGTAGGAAGCAATATCATATCAGTTGGGGGGGGGGGGGATCAAACATTTAGTTCTCCGTCCTGGCTTAACTTAAATCATATTGGCTGAGGGATATATTTTTAAGTTATCATGAGTGCCCGATTTTAAAGAAGTTTTTGGCATATAGAACGTAAAAAAAGAAGAAGTTATGTGTGCCATTTCAAAAAGATAAATACAGCTAGTCTCTTCTATGCATTTTATTGAACATGAAAGGACTGAGGTATTAAATTGAAAGAATTCCATTTATAAAACTATAAAAAAAATTCTGAGAGGGTACGTAGTTTTACATGCATTTTCATTAACCTTTTTTTCTGTTATAGAATTTCAATTTGGTCGTTGGGTGGGGGTTGGGGTAAGGGGAGGGGGTCCCTTCTATAACAATAACAATATTTATATATAATATAAACACCCACCTCCCCCGACTGACACGTCTCCAGTTCGGTACAGAGACGGGGTTCAGTTATGGAAGAGCATTTCAGACAACGCAAACCTAAAAAAAAAAAAAAAAAAAACAACAAACAAACAAACAAACAAAAAAACACGTGCATCAATAATGTTATGTAGATCAAAAAATCAAAATATAAAAGAGAATTTGATCTGCAGTGTACTTGTATAAAAAGCATATTAATTCGGATTTTAAAAAAAATGTTTTTTTAACAAAAGAAAACGTGGTATTATAATAAATAATTAGATATTCCTCTTTTAAAATACACTCAATTTCACTGGAAATTAAAATACAAAGAACTAGAATACCTCGTACAGTAGATAGATAACACAATACTCCAAAGATAACTGCAAGAAAGGTATTATTTCTACTGATTATTTACAATATAAATAATAAAGACATTCAGAACGGCGCGAGATTTTCTTTAAACTGGACATCAAAGTTATATAAGACTCAACAAAAATCAAAACAAACTTTACCAAAGTGTATGAAACTGAACATTTTTGTCAAGTAATGGAGTATCGTTGGTTTCTCCAAAGTCTGTACATTTCGAAATAAAATGGCGTTTTATCATTCTTATCTATGTATATGACCATTTATCTGTTATTATAAAGGTGTTACTACTTTTGATATCATGTCGGTCTGTTTATATACAGGTTAAACTTTTAAAAGATTTTAAGGGAATTGGTTTGATTCTACGCGTTGTTCTGATTATAAATGCTGTATGTTTTACCACTAGCTGTAATGGGTGATCTGGACCCCCTCCAAAGAAGGAGGGGTAAACAAATACTAGTACATGCAAATTAAGGTGGCTGCTAACTGTAATTTGTAAGTATGCATCATATGCATTTCTATAGTGACTGTGAACTCACCCAAAATAAGATTTTTGATTATTTTCCCGGGAGTCAAGTTTCCAATCTCTAATGAACTCATACTCCATATTAGATTGCTTTCTCATCGTCGGGTACTCTCCGTCTGATCTCGTCTTTCACTATTCTGATGAGTAACAGTCAGACGAGATTAGCCGTGGGTATCCGACGATGTGTCTTCCTCTGTAAATGCAGACTCCCGGAGGGAAATGAAAGAAGCATCAGGGGAGGAGAAATAGTGATGGGGGGGGGAGATTTATCTCACAACCCCTGCCTATGTGGTCACTCCACAGCTGTGCATATACCAAAGAAGCATAAAGTTTCATAAACTATAATTAAAAAAATAATATTCAATTGAATTGGCAATACTTTATTTAGAACCGTGATTGTGGACAACAATCATTCAAATTTTGAATTAATGATAACTACTTGTACAACTTAATACATTTACCATATGCATACATGTACATGTACAGCAAATGCTCATGAAAATAAAAAAAAAAAATTCAAGAGACACTTACTGAAATTTTAACACATAATAATTGAGTAAAAATTTATTCAGAAACATTAAATGCATTCAATAGTTTTTTCAACAATGTAACAAGTAATTTGACATCAGAGGCAGTCATATATTTTTCATCGTGTCTCTATATTGCGTACGTATGAAGGGAAATAACTTGTACACTGAATTTGGTCTTGAGTCATTGTGCAACTGATCAGTAACAACATTTAGTTTGACAAAAACAGGTGAATGTTCATAATATTTCAATACTGGTACGTCAACATATTTTATTACTAAATGAATATGAAGACTTATTTTGATTTTCTTTTACAAACCTATTTTCTTCTCTTTTTTTTATTTCCCTTTGTATTATGAATAAGTCCATTTTTTATCCACTTTCTATGTTTAGAGATATATTATTCAGCGGTGCATTTGCAAGTCGTCTTTAAAAATTACTTTATCTATTAAAACTAGCCAATTTTTCTAATATTTTACATTTCAAAATACATTCTTCGATGTATAAAATTACTTCTATTCTTGATTGTTAAAGACACTATTTTATTAGTTACATCTTCTAAATTCCAGAGAATGAACATATCATCTGCACCAATGCTTTGGACTTTCCTATATTGTATCATTTTCAAATTCATACGCTAAATAAAAAATTCAAATTCATACAGAAAACAGATCATACAACCATTAATAAAAAATGTACATAACTTTTATTTTAAAGGTACTTACTTAACCAAGACCTATGACAACATTATATAACAAATATATATGTAATATTTTCACCTGTATGTGTAAACACATAATACAGACTTGATATGTTATGGTCTTAGGACGGACTGAACAAAACTTCTGTGTAAAAGCCTCCTAAAATAATTATTTCAGATTTACTGAACAATTCACACAAATATTATTGGAATTCATAAAAATTTAGATTCCCTTTAAACAACTCATCCACTTTAAAAAAAAATGCATGTAATAATCATTGAGGTACAAATTTAAATGTTTCAATCATCAACACTTTAACTCACAACCGGAGCAAATCAACAAAGGTATATTCCAGAACATTAAAGACATACTTTATGGATAATAAAATATTAAATATCCATTAGATTAGAAGTTGTATTGATTCATAATAAGTTGTAAAGATCCATAATAAGAGATATGTACAGTATTCGAACAACAGAAAAGTAACAGCATGATGAATCCCCCCCCCTTTTTTTCCAAAAAAAAAGAAGCATAATGAATGATGTTGTCATCAGTAATTTAAGTTATTCAACATGTGTACAGCAATTCTTTAAATGAACTTATTTCTTTTGAACAAGAGTAAAATTTCAGTTTTGCTACTTGCTATCATGTCTATTAAATGAACATTTTTTTATACACATACAGAATACAACTATTAAGTGTAATGGAGATATAATGGTGCTTCATTTAGCATTTACAACTTCTTTCAATTGCCCAGTTATCCACTCTACACCTTCACTTAAACCCTCACCAGTTAAGGCATTAGATGCACATATATGCCACGGCTTCGTGCTAATTTTGTCCAAATTTAGAAGATGTGCAACTTTTACAGCTGACAAGGCATCTCTCATGTCCATTTTATTAGCATAAAACAGTATTGGAATGCGTCTACCTACAATGTCAGGGTGATTTAGTAACTGTTCTAATTCCTCCTGTGCTACGACCATACGTAATCGATCGCTGCTATCAATTACAAAGATAATGCCCTGACATTCCTTGTAGTAATGTTCCCAGAGGTTACGGTATCGACCCTGACCCGACATATCAAAGGCAGTAAAGGACAAGGACTTTCCTGAGAATTTCTCCACTGTAAAACCAATGGTAGGAACGATGTCATGGGACTTTGACTCAGCTGGTTTTAACTGGTTAATGATGGTAGTTTTACCACTGTTGTCAAGTCCCACCACAAGAACATTGGCTTCTTTTTTCTTAAGACCAAGCCACTTTGCTAGAGAGTCAAATATTCCCATGGTTTTTCCTCTCTTCTTCAACCCAATATTATCACTAAATTTTATCTTGTCAGTCAAGTTTTATGCAGTCATGTTGATGCCTAAAATGAAAACAATGCATTCTTTGAGCTTTATCGACACGACAAATAGTTCTATAACTTCAAAAAGCTTACAATAAACAAAAATACAGATCTTTCAACCATTTTTACCTAAAATCATGTCTTTAAAAGTTTTACTGTGTGTACACTTCCGTCACCATCGAAAAATATGTCCCAGGATTCCTTGTCTTCTTAGTGAAATAAATGTTTGAATTTTGTAGAATATCAAACTCGATCTATCATTATTATTATTATTTTTTTTTTTTTTGCACGTTACGATATTTTATGAAAGGTATCATTGCAATATATTTTTGTATCCTAGCATTGGCAGTTAGCTTTGAACTGTAAAGGGATGATTAATCCTGAAAGTTAATAGCAAAATTAAATACATCGGGATCAGAAGTTGAGAATAACAAACATTTTCTTAACATTGATTTTAGAAAAAAAAATGGAAGTAGGATAGTTTCCAGTTGCAGTAAATGGTTATTTTGTTGTGACAGAGAGGCAGACAGAGTTAAAGAAGCCTTTTTTAAGAAGCAGCTGTGTAGTTTACGATCGTCTATGCATTATACAACATCTTAAGATTCAAAATGTGAAAATGCAATAAGTGCACTCCATCCATGATGATGTGCCCAATCAGAAAAATTCGTGCTTTGGTATATGACGTTTCATCGAAATAAGATGATGCTATCATGGCCTCTTTGGTTCTTTAATTTTAAGAGACAGTTGCTTAATTAAAAAGTAAGTAGGATTCTGGTAATTTCAAAACTGGAATCATTATAAAATGCCATATTTTTTTGTCCACCATTATCAATGTTTGCAAGGAATTGTGATGGTCAGTGCAGATTTCAGTTGAAATTTCATGAACTTTTACACCTTACTTTATAACGATCATTGTGGTAGCTAACGGTTGTCTGATAAAGTGATTGCCAGGGGCAAGTAAATTCTCAGTTCAGGCAAGTATAATCCGAGATTCCTCTGACTCTAACCCCTGCTTTTATATTGGGACATGTGTAGGGGAGACTCCTTGCACATGTCCTAATATAAAAGCAGGGATTAGAGTCAGAGGAATCTCAGATTAGGGCAAGTAAAACTGTCAACTTACTTGTCAGGTCGAGCAAGTGAATTTTTCTGATAGAATTATATATTGTTATCTAGTTTACATTAACTTATAAATAAAACAATAGATTGAACAGTTGATTTTCGCCAGGTACATGACTGACATTGTTTTTGTTTTTGGAATCCCTTTGCAGTGTTTCTAAAGTATACCATTCATTTAAAAATTGGGTTCATTATAAATATTATGTTTTCTTTGTGGTAAATACGCTCAATGTATTTTGCTAACTATTTTGTTACCAACTTATTAGGAAATGCATTATTTATTCACTCACAGGGTATAAGTAACATGACGAATCCTGATTCCTGAACAAGATATTTATGTTTTGTAGCAACTATCATCCTTCACATTGCTTCACATAAACTCTGAAAATCAAAATTCACAAATTCATGAAGGATCCAATTGATTTTATTATAAAGGAAACAGAGGGTTATTGCTGCATTGCAGTGTGAAATTAAACAGGTTAAATTGACAAGGACACTGGTATACATTTTCGTACAACTGAGCATCAAATTTTTTTCAGGTAGCTCAACTTTCCAAATTAGCAGAAATATATCTGCATGTTCACACGTTTTCTTATTAACAGTAATAAATTAAGTTATTGTCTTCTCTCCTAATTTTGGGCATCCAAGTTTTGCATTTATACAAATCCAAGATTGAGAACACTTGCCCAAAGGGCAAGTGAATCTCAAAGTTAATGTCTATCACTGTTTACTTCACCTATTGCTCTTGTTAATAATAATATTAAATTCACCTCTCTTTCATTTTGTTCTGCAAGACTTGCAAATGTTGTTGGTATCAAATCTGACCTTTTTTTCATCATGTGTTTATTGAGGAGATCCTCATCACTTAAGAGTTTGTTACACAAATCAAGAGTTAGTTTTAAGATTTTAATTGCAAAATACTTTTAAAGCAGGTTTCTAAAGCATAGGAATAACACTCTTAGATACATAAAAGTTACAAAATGTTTAAATCCCACAAGTTAGACACTGCAAGCTCGAGGTTATTTGATCACATTGATAAATGAAGTATAACAGACATTGCATTTTTTCTGATTTAGATGTCCGAGCAGTATAGTCGGAGTATTCTGAGAATAGCTCTGGCTCAGATTTGTCAGAACGTGGGATGGAACTCTGCTCAGTCAACTCCCCTGGAGCTTCTCACTGACGTTTTGGGACGCTACATGCTACAACTTGCCAAAGTCACCCACAGATATTCCGAACAGTGTACGTATTTCAAAGCAGATGTGATGAAATTAAGGCAAATTCAATTGCACATTAGGATTGAAACCCAACATTTTGTATTTGTCTTTTAAATTTTCATTCAATCCTAAAGGTTAAAAAAGAATTGATGAAAAGTCCTTTTATGTTATATTTATAATAATTATATATACGTGTTTTAATCAATATTGCAATATACATAGGTACATGTAGCACTGAAAATAGTTAAGAGGTATGCAAATATTAGCCTGAAAGCCCATTTTTTCATTACTGTGGCAAAATTTTATAATACAGTTGAACTTTGGTATCTTCAACACTGATATCTTGAATACCATGGATATATCAAAGTGATTTAAAAGTCCCAACTATTTATTCTTTAAGTATTTTACCCTCGATATCTTGAATCCTCGGATATGTGGAAGTTTTTTCTCGGTTCCATCGAGTTTGAGATAACGAGGTTTGACTGTATTTGAAGTATAACTGATTTTAAGATTTATTTTCATTTTTGATGATATTACACTATGTGTATTTCTTTTTTCTTCCCCCCTCCCTTTGATTTTTCAATGACCAAAGTAACATTTGTGAAAAAATGTTTAAAATATCCAATGACATATGGCTAAATATGTATTTATCTGCAAAATAAATGTTTGAGGTGTCATTTACAGTCGGAAGAACAAACCCTAACTTAGATGATGTGGGACTTGCTTTTCGTCATATGGGGGTCAGTGTCAGTGAGCTGGAGGAGTATGTCCGACACGTGGAGCCAGTGCCTTTCCCCCATGAAATTGTTCAGTTTCCTGCTCCTAAGAGCTGTAATTTACAGATTCCAAAACCGGGTCACAAGGAGTTGCTGACTAGGGATGAGCACATCGAGGATTACATGCCCCTCCTTTATCCAACCCCAGAGGGTATGGAGTAAAACCTAAAGTTTGATATAATTAATGTTATGTAATGAAAATACATTGAACACATCTAAAATATCTCTTTTGTTATGAAAAACCAGAAGTACAGTTGCTGTACATAATTTGTTTTGAAATGAATTTTCACTCTGACCAAAAAAATTAATGTTGAAGGAAGAAACTGAAATATTTATTCTGAAAGATTCAATTGTTCATATATGTAACAAGAAGAAATAGACATTTTATTATTTTAATTTTTTTTTCTATCCGAATTTCGGCAATGTTGAACATGTTGATACACAAGGATATTTGTCAATGCTGAATTTTTTTGATAGATGAGGTGGACAATGAGACAGAGAAGTCACATGATCAGGGAGATGGATCAGCCATGCAGACAGATCAAGGTCAAAATGGGGTCGGAGGTCAAGCTGAGGTTACAGAGGGCAGTAACCTGGCCATCCCAGGAGACAAACGACCCCTGACCAGCCCGCTGGAGGGAGGCTTGCCAAAGAAAAGGCCAAGGTCAATTTATAACTGTTCAAAGAATTTTAAATGAGATTTAACTTTTGAATATAGACACAGAATATTTCGCATATGTGGTGACAATTATCTTATGTTTTTGTGTGTACCTGTGTTTCAATGTCTGTATTTTTTTTGTTGGGGGGAGGGGACATTTTTAGAGAAAAGGAATTTAGTGAAAGCACATTTATCCATTTAATTTAAAAAGATTACAAAATAAAGTTTTTTATAGAAAAAAAATGCTTTCTTAATGATGTATTCTGTGAATATTAATTGAATTTTCCTTATACTGTTTTCATCTTACAAGAATTGTGCCATAAGTCTCTGTTTTAGTAAGTTATTAGAAGTTTCCTATTAATATTTATACTGTATATGTTCACCATTGTAGGTTGACAAATGCAGCTCTGCCAGAAGAAGCCATGCACTCTCAGTACGAGATGAAGAGCATTGCAATCACACACACTGGTGACCTGACCCCCACCAAGGGAGGGAAACTGCCCGATGCCAGGACCCCTCCCCAGGGATTCAAGAAAACTAGTCATGACAAACCTTCCGTTGGTAAGATCTTCAGGAAAGAAAAAGTGGATACGCGACCATCTACTCCATTAAGCCGACCAGAAAAAGTGACGGAGAGTGGAGAAGTCCAGAGAGTGGAGACAGTGGCAAAAGAAAAGGAACAAAAGGTGGAGGAGATAATGATTTACCCAGACGGAACGAGTAAGAAAATTCCTAGACAGAAGGGAGGTGTGGATGAAGTATCAAACTTGGAGACTTTGTCAAAATCTGCCTCTGTTCCAGTTTTAGCTGAGGACAAAATACCAGTCCCAAGTCCATCAACAAAAGTTATTCCAAAGAAAAAGAAAGTGGGTCGACCAAGGTCTAGGTCAAAATCTCCTAGGGCACCAAAGTCACCAGGGCAAGGAAAAAGTCCTGCTCAGCCAGGGAGTAGCCCTAGGGGTCGAGGAAGACCACCAAAGGACAAAACCCTTCTCAAAACTCCTGAAAAAAAGAAAGAGAGTAAAAATATTCCTGTTTTATCTACTATGGAGGAGATGTTTGCCAGCGATGTGTTGGACTTGTCCAGGAAACCACCACCAGCGTCTACGGCAAAGGAGAACGTAGAGAAGAAACCAGCCGATGTGGAGTTACCTCTCGATCTCAGTAAAGGCAAGGAGTCAGCAGCACAGAAAACAGCAAGAGGAAGAGGAAGGCCTCCTTTAAGTCCGGAGAAGAAACGAGCCCGGGAAATGAACATTGATCTTTGTATTGAAGCTGTGTTAAAGATGTCAAGAGAAGGGGATTCTGAAGGGGAAGTGACGAAGGAGAAAGAAGTGAAATCAGAGAAGATAGCAGAGGAGCTGACAGAATCAAATCAAGAGGACACGAATCCAGCTATTGAGGACAGCAGTGATGCTCCTCCCTCTGTGACAGTTAAAAGGGAAATGATTGAGGAGGAGGGTCCATCGTTTGACTTGTCTGAGCAGAAGAAGAAAAAGAAGAAGGAGAAGACACCAAAACAGAAAGAAGAGCAGCCGAGTGAGGAAGTCAAGGACAAGTTAAAGGATAAGTTGAAGGGGAAAGATTTCATCAGTGAGACAGTCAAGACAGAGCCCCAGGAGGAGGAGGCCCCTAGACCCCCCAATGTATATGACTTCCCAGAAAGTCCCCCCAAACCTCCAGAACAAATTAAAAAGGAGGTCATTCAGTCACCACAGAAAATGTTTAGTGTGGAGTTCGTGGATAAAGAAGTGGAGAATAAGGACGGAGAGAAGGTCAAAGAGAAAAGTAAAGATAAACCAGAGAAGGAGAGATCCAAGGTATCTGTGTACATTTACATGTATATGTTAAGGTTTTGAGATTTCATAAATTTGAATGTTGTAAAACAGAATGATCTGTTAATTTATATCTTAGTAAAAGTAAAGAAAGCTTATTTCAGAGATATATTTTTCTAAATCTTAATGTTCATTGTGTGAAATAAGATTTCATTAAGAGATTGATGGCAAAAGAAGCTGCAAGTTTTAAGATAGTGAGATTATAAAAATTTTCTTCACATTTTCCTGTATTTTTTGTAAGATATACAAGAGTCTTATGAAGTCTAGAGAGAAAAAAAATATATTTCTTACAGGAACACAAGGAGAAAAAGAAAGAAAAGAAGAGAGATAAAGAGAAGAAAAAGAAGAATAAAGATAAGGATAGAGACAGAGAAAGAAAGAAGGACAAAGAAAAAACTAAAGAGGTAATGTCAATGTAGGGCAGGGTTTCATGTGTTAAAGAATATTTCATTTTGACGAACACTTGCATAATGCATATAGCTCAGCTTACCGTGATATTTCTAATTCTAGCAAATAATTGTAAAATTTTGTCCGAAATAAAAATTTATTTTCCTGCCTTAAATCTACACATAAACATTAATTTTACATTCATTTTGTTGTTTAATCATGCTGTATTGATTTGTATCATATTCCAAGTTGGATTATTATTAGTGAAAAATCTGAAAACATATAAATCTACAGTACTTTTTTTCTTTTCATTAGCCGGATTATATCCCCACTGTATCCAAGCTTAAGATCAGAATTGGTAGTTCTCCATCCTCAACCACAGTAAATTACATGTCTGAAGGAACCCTAAAATCTCCTCCCAATGACAGTGCACAGAACTCCCCCAGGCCAGAGCTCAAATTGTAAGTACACCCCTCTTTCTCTTAGTGGATGAAAACTCAGATTGTTAGTTTTTATTACTAACTCAACTAGCTAAATCCTGTTTCAAACTCTCTCCTCCCATTGGCTACTAGTTGTAAGACCCCCCATTCTTCACTTAGAATCTCTCCAAATTACAACTTTAAGATGGGTTGATGCAAGTAATAACTCTACATCTATACTTAAACAAAACTTTTATTCAGACACCGCCACCCCAATCAAGATCCTCCCATTCTGCAAAAAAGAATAGTAATGGTTATGATGAAGACCAGAGGTACAATGTACATGTACATGTATAATGAAATTGAAAGTACCTAATATAATTTGCTTTCAGAGTTATAAAAGCATTGCCACCCTTGTCAGAGAGAGGCTCAGCTTCCCCCCAGTCTTTAGGTGGATCGACTCCAAAACAAGGAGAGAAGGAGAGAAAAAAGGAAAAGAAAAAAGACAAGGAGAAGAAAAAAGATGCCCCAACTCCTTCAACACATCCTCCTATCAAACAGGAGAGCATGGATCAGCCTCTTTTTGCCCCACTTCCAATCTCCAGACAACAAACCCCATTTTCATCCTCTTCCTCCAAATCTCCTACTCCACCACCACCCAGAAAACCCTCACCTCCAGGTCTGTTCACCCCTTTTATCAAGACCCCAACACCCCCACCAAGAAAAACCCCAACACCTCCTCCCAGGAAAACCCCAACCCCACCTCCTCCACGAAAATCACCCACCCCACCACCCCCAAAAATTCCAACACCCTCCATCAAACCTCCTACTCCTGAAACTGACTTTGAACCTGACTCGGATCATGAGACTGAGCCCATGAAAGAGGACGAAGAAGAGGTGCAGAGGTTTACCCCTTCTCCTGCCTCAACCCGTAAAACTTTTACCCCTTCCCCCTCCAACTCCCCTCTTCGATCCCCATCTCCTGCAGGTGAGTCCATCTCTTCCTACATGAGGTCTAAGTCCAATTCACAGTCTCCTGTTAGGACCCCCTCCCCAGGGAGATCCCCCTCCCCACAGCCCTCACCCCCTCCTTCCCCCTCTCCAAGTCCATATAGGGCTTCTGTTTCCCCATCAAATACTAAACCATCAACTCCTGGTCACATGATCTCCAGGAGTCCTTCCCATTCTCCAAGTCTCTCTCCTGTCCCCCTTACTATTAAAAGTGAGGTGATCCCTCCCATGCCCCCTCCAAGCATGCCAGGCACCAGCTTTGCCAAACCAGGGGTACAAAGGACAGTCATTGCTGAAACAGTAACCACCTTCATCGTAAGTTTTATGTTTATAATTTAATTCTGATTGTAATGCGCCATTTGATTGGATAAAAAATTTACTTTATATTGTATAAATTGGGTTGCCTACATCACAATGACTTGCGTCAAAAACGTATCTATCCGCCTGACGTTACATTTAAATTTTGTACAATATTTGAAGTCATTTTCTAAGGACATTATCTTTTTTTTTACACTAAGTGAAAGAAAATTAAATTATAAGGAATGAATTTAAAAGCTACCCAATTTATACGGTATAAAGTGGGTTAGAACAATTTACGCTTTTTTATAAACGGCTTCGGGGTTTATAAACCATAAACTGCCCCAACCCATTTCATACAGTATAAACTGGGTAGCTATTAAATTCATACCTTAAAAAAAATGCAATGTCATGAGATTAAGAAAAAGTGAATGTTGCAGAAGACAAATTTATTCAATATCCATTATCATTTTTTTACCAGAGAGAATTTTAAACCTGCTTAAAATTGATTTAAAAAAAAAAAATAAAAAGTAATATTTTGTTACAAAGCATGAACTCGGTAAAATAATGTAGCTTCCCCCACGTCTTACCCACAAAAAACAAAACAAAAAAAAATGCAGGAAAATTAACTCGGATGCATGTAACTTTATTCTCTTGTTAATATTTTATAAAAGGGGAAAGGAGGTATTCATTTTGCAGCAAATGTTCTACAAATTGATTTTATTGTCAAATTCTTCCAGAAATCATACTTTAACTAAGTTGGTTGATACGCTATTTACATGTACATATACATTCCTGAAGCTTGTATGTTATGTACTGTAGGATGATTCTGGACAGAAGGTTTGGATTTGCCCTGCTTGTAAGATGCCTGATGATGGGAGCCCTATGATTGGCTGTGACATCTGTGATGACTGGTATCATTGGTCAGTGTCTTGTTATTGTATTAGAGTAAGCAGGAGTTATCCTTCCTGTACCTCATTCAAACAAATTTACATATTTCCAGGTTAAATTAGGATTCTTTGACAAATTATCCAGAATATTTATTGAAAAATGGTTCAAAGTCAGGTTTTAATGTTCATTGAAGATGAACCTTATTCAGATTATACCAACATTTTCAAATAGCACACTAGTCTTTTTTTAAATTAACTTGGATAATTTTTCACATTTTTTTTTTTGTTGGTTCATTGCAGGCCGTGTGTTGGACTTAAGGAGGAGCCAGCAGAAGAGGAACACTGGTACTGTTCCAAGTGTATGGGGAGGAACAAAAAGCCCTCCAAACGGGGAAGGGGGAGAGGAAGGGGTAGGGGGCCTGGTAGAGGAAAGAAAAAGATGATGTAAATATGAAAAGACAGTTAAGAATGGAATTTAAAAAAATGTTTTTTTCAAAATTCATACCAACAAGAATTTAAGAAAAATGTTTATGTATCATTTGACTAATGGAAATTACCTGTATATCAGGAACGTGTGAAACAGATAAACATTGTGTTCATTGTCAAGTGATAGGTATTTGTTGAAGTTGTGTACTGCTTTGAAAATATTCTGTTTTGAAGCGTAAACTTTTGTGTTACATTTTGTAAATGTATATTGATCTTTGTATAATATTTTGTCAGTATAAGTGTAAAGGCAGCATTTAGGAGGAGACTGTATAAATTCTATAAGTACAGCTGTATCTGTATATTATGAGATGTCTGAGAGCAATATTAAATAAGCGTGAAATAATTTTTGAATTCTGTCATTAGTATATACTTTAAATTTGTATTTATTGATCCATTCAACCCAAAGCAAAATGTTTTAATGCCTATATCTTGTAGAAGTATATTTAAGTGAAAATGCTTTCAAATAACTTACATGTATATCATGATAAGTTTTTATTGACTTGATGACACGAGACCATGTACAGACTGTGATATATTTGATACATGATTATAACTGATTATTCCAGCAGGGCTTCTCATCTCCTCCCTCCCCCTGGTTTTGCACAGTCTGATGGACATCACATCTGTTCAGGCAGTTTGGCATTTCTCAAGATCAGTAGAGAAGACATAAAAACTTCAAAGTCCATTTTTAGATATTAGGGAAATTTAAGATTTTTGGAGTTTTTTCGTAGATTTTTGGATTTCTTTCATAGAATTTTGGAGCCCTTTGCAACAAATTTTGATTTTGGTCTTGCATTCATAAAAGTCAAAAATATATTTTCAAGTACATCTTCATGAATTACAAAGTTTTATCCTTGATTAATTAATGCTTACCATATGAATTTTTTTCATGTATCTTTAAAAAACCGGGCAATCCCCCACTTTGATTCAATATGTTTTTTTCAATTTTCAAAGCTCATTGAAAAGTTATTTTTCAAGAATTATGTTGTCAGTAATGTCATCTTTGATACAATTGATTCATTTCTTTTAATAAATTGACTGCTAAATAGTCAAAATAGGATATTCAGGGGAAAATGGGTCTGTTGGAGCCATTTAAGATAATTTTTTAATATGGGTCAAGTCTCCATTCTACATAAAGTTTAAATACGGGAAAATGAATGTAAAATCTATTTGGTCAAGTCTCCATTCTACATAAACGTTTAAATACGGAAAAATGAATGTACTAAAATCTATATTTAAAACAAAAATTAAAGCCTGAACCCTTTCTATATGAAAATTGAAAATTTCGGGGGAAAATTATACTTTCAACAAGCTCATTTATTTAAATCACACTGACACAAGCTACAAGCTTAAGAATGCGTAAATTTCCGGGTAAGGCGTTGAATATTACGCGCCATCACTAGCTCTGCAGTGAGTTCCAAATCATGCATAAGGCTATTGTTTTTTTCTTTTCACATACATGTATCATAGAAACATAACTGAAAAATACATTATTTATCAATAAATAAATCAATGTAATAAGGGAATCAAATGTGTTAAAGATGATACGAAACACAATTTTCGAAAGAAAAAAAAACTTCTCTGAACTTTTAGAACTGAGAAATATCTGGTCTCACAGCGGGGCATTATCCTCGTCACGGACGCCTCCATTCTTTGGTTAATAAAAGAAGTTCACCAGCTTGACCTTTATTGAAAATATGTCGTACAGAAATTGTCTATTGACAACAAGGAAATCCAACATCTTTTTAATACATGTATCAACTTTCTAGTATGTAATGTTGCGAGTAATAAGTTTTAACAAATTAATTTTTTAGATTAATATCAAAAGATATATAATTTCTGATTTAATTCTTTTTGAAAAAATCAAATATTCATGTTAAAAAGCCTGGTGTATGGTAATTTATCGTGAGGAATGTTTGTATTTACGTGTTGAAAAGTCATACGATTTGATGATGTTGATTTGTAGAGGGACTTTTATTTTACAATGTTCTTTCAAATTTAATTCCACATTTGATTGATATTACATCTTGAATATGATGTAACTGGCGCGACGAAGATATCCTCTTCACAGCAGTTGACTTTATTCTGAAGAGTATAGAGAGGTGCTTAAGGATAAATTACTCAGTTTTTTTATTCCAAAATTCAACTATCTTTGCTTAAATAGGTACCTCTCTCACTAACAAGTTAATGCTTGTCCAGGCCACACAATTTGGTGAAAAGTGGGGAAATGCTGCTATCGATTCAATAAAATTCCTGATAAGTTTTAGAAATATATAGTTTTGTTACTGAAGAAGTTGCTTTGAACATTTTCAAAAGTTTTTTTTTCATTTTACACAATTAAAATTTCCTAATAAGATTTCCATAGAAAGAAATATAGAAAAATGGCACTATATCTCCTCTGAGGTAACAAAATTTTCTCTAACAAAGAGGTGGATAATTGATAACTATATAACTGAATTTTATTGCCTGACGCCACGTGCGTCAGGCAGTATAAGAGGTATAAGGATTAATTTTACCGTGATCCGAAACTAAGCGATCATTCTCAATGAACTAGATTTTGTGCAAGCTGATTTACATCGGAATTTGTTATATCAGTCATTCTACAAAAACATGACCAATTAAGAATTTTTCATGTCGCTTGCAAATTTACTGTTGTAATATCTTAATTATAAATTTAAAGGTGATTTCAGCTCTAAGACTTAAAATACACACACATGGTTTTGTAAATATTCACCGATATTTATGCAGTTAAAGTTTTGATATGAACGTAATGTAATGTTGAAAAACGTATTCCACTGCAAATCTTAATGTCGCTTCATTTATATACAAATTTCAAGATGAAATTTTCAGCCGTAAAATCGTTTCGAATAGAGTGCAATGAATGTTAAAAAATGTCTTTTATCCTATATAAAAAGAAACCAAACCACTTCTCGCAAAGAAATGCATAGATCTCCTTTCATGCGGATTTATAAGCATGTCGCTTAAAATCGATTAACTTCCGTAACGATTTTGTTTTAAACTTCACGCATAGAATGCAGATTTCAAAAAGAACTGAAATTATCTGAAAGTGACCACGGAACCTTATATCATCGATTCTAGTTGCGAGTCAGCAATTTTACACGATTACATTTTCGACATAACAAAATGAATTAAACAAAAACAGTTGTCTCGAATGAAAATAACTTCCGTAACGGTAATTCAGGAAAATTTTTGCATTTAAGGTAAAAAAAAAATTTGATTATTTTGGGAGCGAAATGCTTCATACTTTTGTTTAATACCCTAAAACAAACTTTGATTTTAACTATTGAAGAGAATTTTAACTTTAATTGCTGGGAATTAACTTCCGTAACGATATTTTTCCCGAAAATTTAATTTAAATTCGGATTCGTGCGAGACTTCATGAATCATACTTTAGCGTTCTTTACTGAACATCAGAAATGAAAAATTGGTCAAATTCAGCTTTATTTAAAAATAATAAGGCTTGATCAAGCATTAATACTTCCGTAACATTACCTTAAAATTAATGGTATCTTGAAATTGTTGTAAAAAGTTAACGGTATCAAATTTGTGGACAATTCTTTGTTTTCAAGTTCACTGATGGGTCCTTAAGAGAATTATGATGTTCATTTTGCTATTTGAAACAATTATTTTTTTCATGTTTTTTTACTCTGAATTGGTCCATTTATCGTAGAATGACTGACATGCATTTAAACAAATACAGTTTGCAGAAGAGAATCATATTACTGATGCAAAATAATGATGTGTTTAATCCCTTCAGTTTTTTGCATGCACATGTTTATTCTTTGCGATTCTTTGTACGGACATGTCCGTGTAACATTTTTTCTGTGTTTCTAAACTGCTGGATCAGTCCATTTGCTTTCTAAGAAAGGGGTGACACAATCATTTCGCTCCAAATGTCACGTAAATTATCTTCGCGCCTTTTTCTTGGATTGTTCTATTTAATGGGTGTGATAACTTCTATGGAAATATTCTTTTAACCTGATTCTTAAGCTTCAGATTTTTTATTTACAGTAAATTTTATCTCATTTTTTAAAAGAACACATTGTGAATGGGCAGGCAACACTAAAGCAATGAATTTGCTGATTATTCTTACTATTTATCCCATAAGTGGACTAGTCCAATCATAAACAAACTCCCTCCACCTAGTAAATGGGACATCCCTTCTTGATTAAGTCTGTTTTCCACCTTTTTTTTTCAATATTACATTTATTAATAATGTACGTTACAAGGTTAGGTTTTTACAAAAGCTTAGAAAGTCAGCCAGTAGCATATTATTTCATGTTTTGTGATGAACAAGGGTTTCCTTTTAATACAGTGAGAAGAGTGTACATGTATGTCAGTACCCGTAGAGGAATGGGCTTCACTCCCGTAAGGTTCTAAGTAAAGAATCGGCAAAATGAAGAAGACATCATGATCTGTACTGGTTTTCATTTCATAAAAAAGCACGTTATTATAATTATGAGAAAAGTCCTGAAATCGATTAAAAAGAAAAACTAAACAATTTTAAAGCTGCACATAAAGATGTATTTTAAACTCATTTATAATACATGTACATCTATATATAGTAAGACCATCATCGCGTGAGTTTTGTCCGGGTTATTAGTATCTTGTTTTGCTCTAGCTATAAAGTGTACAGGCCATTTACTTTGCGTCCTAGAGCAGCATTGAAGCATTTTTGTCTCAAACACTTCAAGACAACTTTCCCTGTTAAAACTGTTCATAATTTACTTCGTCGTCGAGAACGACGGAAAACAGACCATGCAGTTTATAAATAGAGGCCGTCTCATCAATCTATCACTGACCAGAGCGTCATCTAACTACTTTTTGTCTGACGTCATGGCGTCAGACAGTATTAGATTTAGCCAAGGCTTGTTGGTCACGTCGTCCAATAGAATTCATGTGATAACTTGATCTTGGAAACTTCATACTCAGTTGGAGAGCATGGGGAGTACAGAAAACAATCATGCTAAACACCCAAACAAGCGAGAGTACTGGACCTATTTATTATCACATTATACATTACAGGTTACATAACATTTGGCCATTCTCGAATGCATATCATTTATGTCCAGCAAAACAGCAGGAATGAAGCTGATCAGGTCAACACTTGTCGATTATCTTTATCAGATTAACTAATGGATGTTTATTTTCAATACATACTAAGACTCTCTACCTTTAGAATTTTTATAAATCTACACATATTCATAACTTGCAGATGTTTGATTTCCGCCCCTCGTAAAATTGTGAGTGTATTTACCAATAACCAGTTAATATCTATAATGTAACTATGACATAGTTAAACAAGATGTGTTTGCGAAACACTGATGCCCCCATATGGCAGCTTATGGCGAAGGTTAAAGTTTCTCAAATGCAAGTCAGAATCCAGGCCAAAAGATAAAAAAAAGTTAAATTTGAAAGCCCTAGCTGCAACTGTTCAAAAGTTATGGCAAAGGTTAAAGTTTTTTAAAAGTAAGTAAAACATCAAGGTCAAGGTCAAAGTTGTTGGTATCCAAAGGAAGGTCTTGTCACAAGGATTACATATGTGAGGTACCAACCATTCAAAAGTTATGGCCAAGGTTAAAGTTTTTCGAAAGTAGGTCAAACTCCTATGTCAAGGTCAAAGGGTCATAGTGGTTGGTCTTGCCAAAAGGATTACATATGTGAAGTATGGAAGCCCTAGCACCAACCATTCAAAAATTATGGCCAAGGTTTAAGTTTTTCAAAAGTAGGTCAAACTCCTATGTCAAGGTCAAAGGGTCAAAGTGGTTGGTATTCAAAGGAAGGTGATGTCACAAGGATTACATATGTGAAGTATGAAGCCCTAGCATCAACCATTCAAAAGTTATGGCCAAGGTTAAAGTTTTTCAAAAGTAGGTCAAACTCCTATGTCAAGGTCAAAGGGTCAAAGTGGTTGGTATTCAAAGGAAGGTGATGTCACAAGGATTACATATGTGAAGTATGAAAGCCCTAGCATCAACCATTCAAAAGTTATGGCCAAGGTTAAAGTTTTTCAAAAGTAGGTCAAACTCCTAGGTCAAGGTCAAAAGGTCAAAGTGGTTGGTATCCAAAGGAAGGTCTTGTCACAAGGATTACATATGTGAAGTATGAAAGCCCTAGCTCTAACCATTCAAAAGTTATGGCCAAGGTTAAAGTTTTTCAAAAGTAGGTCAAACTCCTAGGTCAAGGTCAAAGGGGTTGATATCCAGAGGAAGGTCTTGTCACAAGGAATACACATGTAAAGCTTGAAACCCCAAGCACCAACTGGTCAAAAGTTATGGCCAAGGTTAAAGTTTTTCAAAAGTAGGTCAAACTCCAAGGTCAAGGTCAAAAGGTCAAAGTTGTTGGTATGCAAAGGAAGGCCTTGTCACAAAAAATACACATGTGAAGTTTGAAACCCCAAGCAACAACTGTTGAGAAGTTATGGCCAAGGTTAAAGTGTCATAAAGTTTTGCAAAAGTGGGTCAAACTCCAAGGTCAAGGTCAAATATGATGGTACCCAAAGAAAGGTCTTGTCACAAGGAATACACATGTGAAATATGAAAGTCATAGCTCCAACCAATCAAAAGTTATGGGCAAGGTTAAAGTTGACAACAGACGGACAGACAAACAGATAAACAGACAAACAGATAAACAGACAAACAGACAGACAGGACAAAAACAATATACCCCCGGGATCTTTCGATCCGGGGGCATAAAAATGATCAAAGTGAAGGATAGATGTTGAATATTCTTTTGCTTAAGGACAGATGATACAAATAAACTTTTATTGAATATCTTGAAAATAACAACTAAAGCCATGTTTATATAAGTAAAATGAATAAGTTTAACCGCATAGTTTTTAATTTTTCATTCGAAATTTCACATTAATAAGATTTAAAGTGACAAAAATTGTATAGATTAATAAGGATTAATAAGGATGGTTGAAGACAGGTAGAATTTTGAACACCATAGAAAGTTTACAATTTCTTAATAATTTAGAAATTTATTATTTGCATCATTTGCAATCAAAATAGGTTCAAAAATATACACCTATCCAGACATCCATTTTTTGTTTGTATCATTTGTCTTTAAATGCAAAGATGTTAGCTACGTTCATTTTTTTTAAATAAGACATTTCTTAACTATCAAAATTGTTCACCAATTGATGTTTAGATTTTTATATGTTGCAACTTTTTCTTTCAAAAAGAAAATTTCAGAAATTTGCAGTTTAGGGTGGACACTATCAAGGAAAAATTCCTTACAGAGCATACAAAAGTTATCAGAAGTTAATATTTACATGATTTAGGTGACACAATCATAAAATAGCTATGTATATAAATCGACAAAATTATTGGGGGGGGGGGGGCACCCCCCCCCCCCGTTCCTACATCTAAGAAAAAAGAAATTACAAGTAATATAATGTACACAGAATAAATTCATGACAAGTTTTATTTTATTTTGATGCCACTGAATTGAAATTTTCTTGTCTCTTAGCAAAAGAATTCATTTCATGACTAAGACTCATGTTGATTACACTGTATTTGACATTTCTTGATTCTTCACGTAAAAATAAATTTGCTCAAGTCAGACAAGCTTTTTAGGAAAGCTAATACTTGTCCCAGAATTATATTCTACGCTAGCGCACTTGCAGTTTCATTCCAGCGTAACTAGTCAGCCCCGTGGGCGAACTAATAAATGACCAAATAGTAGCAGGTCTTAGATATTCGTTAGTCTGTAGTATTTGGTTATGACACTTGAGAAAGTCAATTGTACATCTTGTGTAATGAAGTATCGCAACTATGTCGCTCCTTGATGACGGAAACGTTTAGCACCTCTCTTGCTTATACATTCCATAGATGTTGATTGATTAGTCAGGCAAGCCTTTTGAAAAGCTATTACTTGTATTATATTCTAAGATCAAAGTTATGATTATGAAAGGTATATTATAGATTTATATCTGCAAATAATGGCCCCATTGATAGAATGGGAAAAAGTTTTCTCAACTGTTTCACAAATAAATGTGAAGATGAAAGTGAACCTCGACTCTTCCTTACATCATTAACAAAATTGTTCACAAAACAGGTAACAGAAAAATTAAAATTTTCTCAAATGCAAGCGTATTTCATTACTCTTAGTATTATATTACTCGTACGTAGTATTCTGATGCAGTACAAATTTAATTCACCCAATTGATAGACAATATTTAATCTTATTTATAATGACAGTAGGTCTTTCTCCTCTGCTGGACACACAAGTCCTATGAGAGTGTAGGAGTAGCACTCCTCTGTTGGACACACAAGTCCTGTGAGAGTGTAGGAGTAGCACTCCTCTGTTGGACACACAAGTCCTGTGAGAGTGTAGGAGTATCACTCAAAAGTGTAGCGGAAAGTAGTCATAATGCAGATTTTTATTGATAAATAGAAACTATGTCAGAAAGACAATAACGCGAAAAAGAATCATGCTACTCAGATTTTAGCATTGGAGTTCACGAGTCTTGTTCAAGAAGGACTTATAACATTAACTGAGAAAGCATTGTACAATGTTGTATTTACAAGAAATGCATAAAGTATTTCGTTCATAGCAAAAAAAAAAAAAAATATTTTATAGGACAGTGCAGTAAATTTCGTTAAACATTTTATATTGTAACTAATCAGGTGTATTCTTTTTTTTTTTTTCGAATAGCTGTGATTTTGATAACCTTAATTCTGAGGTCATGGCAATGAAAATGTTAGCATACACTGATTATGTATCATTTTTTCTACATATTTCTGATAAAGAGAAAGGTGATTTCTGAAAGTCACTACTACAAGTTATATATTTATTGTCACCTAATTGTTATCAATACATCATTTATGGTAGTATGGTTTCTTATACTTATTATCTAATGTATATTAATTCTTAGTCCAGAAACTGCGCTTCAACAGCAGTCTATCTTTATAAATTATGAATAGCTAAATATACACAATGGCGTCATAACGTGTACAGTACCTGCGATGGGGGAAAAAAACCATGCCCAGGAAAAGAAACAGAAAATAGAACTAAACATGACCATACATATATAAGTCAAATGCCCTTGAGGCGTGTATCTCTAGAACCTGTTTAATGCTTCACCAGTATTTCAGGGAGTTTCATAATATCTACCCAATTACAATCACTTCTTATATATTTAATTTTGACAAAAATTTTTAAAGGGTAAAGCTTTATAAAAAAGCATATTTTATATAAAGCATTATTTAAAAAAAAAAAAAGAGGATAACGCTTTAAAAAAAAATCGGTATTTCAATTTTTCTGTCTAAAGAACGATGCATAGAATATATCGAAATTTGAAGAAAAAAATAATCTAAATGAAAAAGGTGAAAATAATTTACAGAGTTCGATCTAAAATGTTTGAATAGAAATTTGTGAACAGGGCATAAAACACGGAAACCTGGAAACTCGTAGGGTTCAAGCCCTGAGCCCTGTCAACAGATTCAGATTCTTATAAAAATAAAATTGAGATAAAGGCAAGAAAAGAAAGGATTTTTGCAACAGTACAATTCAGTGATTTCATGGTAAACGCCTTTAATCAAAAAGTGGTAGTCATCTGCAGCACATGTGCATGTAAGAGAGAAGGAAAATATTTTTGAAGATGGATTGATTAAAAGCATTAAATATTGCAAAAAATAAATAAATAAATAAACAAAAAAAAAAAAAAAAAAAAAAAACAACAACAACAACAACAACAACAAAAAACCCAATGATTACATTATATCTCAGAAAACAATATTAAATTTTAAAATATCGGAATCATTAAATTCTGCTGAAAATTGAATCTATTGTATTTCTTAACCTGTTTGTAATGGGGACAGAATTTTTTAAACACTCCATATTTTCGTTTATTTATAAGGTATTCTCTTTTACGAAAGCCGATTAAGATATACACTGAGGTAAAAAATTAAAAGAATTTAATAGGGCAAAGTGAAAAGGCATAAACAGTAAAATATTTTAGGCATGACAACGAGAAAAAGATGTTATTATACCTTTCAAAAAAGAATAATTAACGCGAAATAAAAAGGTGTGTAAAGACGTTAAATAAAACTTAAATGGAAATCACATTTTATATCATTTTGCGAATCAAAATGCATAATGGTGCAAAAAGTTGTTTTTGTGCCTTTCTGAGGTCACTTCGCCTTATAACGCCTTTTCGTATTGCATTATAACGATAGAAATATTCTTTTTCTCGTGAAATGATCCTTATTAATAGGCTTTGGTAATTTTTTTTTCGTTATCAATAGTAAGCTTTTAGTTGGTTAAGAATTAATTTGATCTCCCTTGGAAAACCATTCTTAAACTCAGTTTTGCCTCGGACTCATATACTTTTTTCATCGAGGTAATGATTTTCAATGTTAACCGACCCTTCAACTACATTCAATATTTAAATATCAGCTAAGATACAACCTTCTCAACATGTTCATCAAGACTTCAGCTTGTAAACTAAATAACAACCTCAACTGCTTAAAAAAAATGACTATCTTGACATTGCACATATATATGATCATGACTCATTAAGCTTTTGAAAAAAAGACAGAACCTCTTACATGTATGTCAAGATTTCAATTACATTTCTATTTTCAAAGTATATTTGAATAAAACATGCAAATTACACAATATTCAATTTAAAAACTTCTCCAAAAATCGTAAAGAAATAAAAAAAGATTTATAGGGAACTATCTCTTGTGATGGAAGGATATTTAGAAGAAATTCTTCAAAGCTACACGCGTGGCGCAGTGGTTAGAGTGTTTGTTCTAGAGTCACGGAGTAAGGAGTTGATCCTTATGTGGCAGGCTCGAATCCCACTGCGGTACGTGGAGACCGGTACCTCAGATGAGATTGTAAAAGTCTCAGTAGATGCTCGCAGGAAAAAGATTCCTCACTGCCCAGAGGCCCTATAGGTGCCGAGTACAGATCTAAATTTGCAGCCCTCCATCGGCAAGTGGTGGCGTCGCAATATGAGTGAAAAATTCTCGACAATAATTATATGCACAGTGATCCCCAATTTTCTTTGCGATTCTAAGTCATGCTATATTACCCCTATCAGTTTCTGTAAGCTTTGGTTGATGTAGATAAGAGATAGTGATGCTTTTTTTGCGCACCATTCTTTGTTTGAAGCACAAAGTTGAAATTTTCTCTGAGTCATATTAAATTGGCTTGGTGTAAATTGCGGAGGATGGAGGCTCCAAAATGGAGTGTCACAGAGTGAAGGAGGTGGAGCGTCTAACGTCAATTTCAATACATTTGCCTATTTTATCTGTCATTTAGTTTAAGACCTTAAAACCTGGTTAAATCTTTCAAGACTTCAAAGGTTACTGTGAGATAGCAGCGCGAGACATAAATTTTACGTAAGTTTAGATGAGCATCTGTTTTCTAACAAAATTTAAAAAAAAAAAAAAAGCACAAGCCATAATACCCCTTTTGTTTTTGTTTTTTTCTTGTGTTGTTGGTTTTTTTTTTTTTTTTTTTTTTTTTTTTTATTTTTTTTTTTTTTTTAATCTAAAGGTTATTTTTTGGCTGAATCTGATTCTGTTGTTTCTCGATCGTTTCTTATTCTTTAAGAAAAAAAAATGACAACAATGCACTAAAGGATATTTTTGATGTTGTTTTTGTTTCATTCAGTCCCCGTTATCTTAGAAATTTAAACCAAAAGCAGAACTGTTCCTCTTGTTGACACGTGAAGGTTAATAATTGTTTAATAACTCTTTCCTGTTTCTTTGTTTTTCATTAACATATTTCATATGTTATTGTCAAATGGTCGGAAAAAATACAAAGGAATTATTTTTAAATTGTTTGGATAATGTGACACTCTAACAAGTTCTCATTGAATGTTGGAAATTAGGATGACAGATCTAATAAGCAAGTACCAAATTTGCAACAAGCACCATGCTCCTCCTCTTACATCATTTTCTTATCTTGCATCATCCTCCGCATTTTACACAAAGCCTATTAATTTTAGCAGCAAAACTTAGTAGATTGCTACAACCTACACATTCATTCTGTTTATGTGCACAAACGTATGGTTTTGAAGAATCCCTCACAAAAATAGCATAGTCAACCATATCTTAATACACTTAATTAAGTACAGTTTAAAGTTTTAACTACAGTAAATTAAGGTTTTTACATTAAAAAATCAAAGTATTTTTAGTATGGATTTCACATTGGTATATTTTTCCCTTATACATGTATGTGATTAAAAAAATCAAGATTAAAGTTCTTAAAAGTAAACCAAAGTATCATCGTTACGTTTCAAGGAATAATAAATCAGAGTACAGAAGGAAAGCTTCAAAATGTTTACTATAGTAAACTATAGTTTACTTTCGTAAACTATAGTAAATTTTCTTTGGGAATGCAGTCGGAATACCAAATTTTTTTTAGGTTATCAGTTCTAAAGGTTATTATAAGAGACCCACGAAACTTCTGAGCTCCCTTGAAATAGTGGTTCAACAATACAGTCAAAGATTGTTTTTATTCTGTCACCACTAATTGAATACAACATAACTGAATTCAAAATTATGTTCTGAGAATGGATTAAAAATTAGAAATCAAATGCAAATTAATGGAAGGAATATAATAGATTTTTATCCTCAAATATGGTCATTTGGACAAGGTAGCGCAAAATAAGGTTTCCTATTGATTTACAAACAGGCATATTAGTGAGGCCTAAAATCATGACAAGAATACTAAAAAATGTCATGCAAGTAATTTAATGTACTACATATTTAATCTGCCTAGTCTGCTTGTAGTCCTATTGCTTAGAAAGAGGACGAGGTTTTCTTAGGTAAGACATTACGTATAATTAAGAACTGTAAAAAGAATTCTTTTTACAAAAACTACCGGTTCTTTTCATTTTTCAAACAACACAAAACATTTATAAAAAAATTTTTACTCATATGATATAGTGTGGTGAGTAGACCGTGTTTTTCATATTCTAAGTAACACATGCAATTTTTCCTGCCTGTTATTTGAGTTTGATAACCTCAGATTTCAATTTCATGGTAATGCATGGGAATGTTAATATACATGTGCCTAATATGTTGATCAATTTCTTGTTCACGATTATCTTACTTTCGTACATATGATAACTATGTATAGGTGATTTCTGAAAGTGAATATTGCAAGTAACTTATCATTGCCACCCAGTTGTAGAAGATAATCTGAATATAGAAATTAGCCTGAATTCAGTTTACTTTTCATTGGTGTATTCCAATTCCTTGTCATGAAATGCTTTTTGAATGCAAACAGTCTTATAAAAAATGTGATGAATAATTGACCGTACACAGTTACCTCAACATGAATACGAAAAACTACGTACAATGTAAAAATCGGAGAAAAGAAATAGAAAATAAAACTAAGTTTGGGAAAAGGCCAAACACTCGTAAGAAATATTGGAGTTATAGTCAAGATCCTGTTTTCTTTCGTCAGTATTAATTATTATATTTAATTATTACATTATTGCATTACAATATTTGGGAAATCAGCAGTACAAGCTTTAAAATCTGAAGAGCTGTGATCAAGCATTTTAGCACTGGTGATCAATTCACAATTAAAATTTTCTGTATGAATAAAGTATTATTTCTTGTTAAAATATTTTTGTAGGAGAATCTCTTATAATCTCTTCAGAGAAGAAGTGCTACAGTAAGTCAACAATTAAACTGCTCCATATTTTGTTTATTCCTAGGGTTAGGGTAGGGCAGAAAAAAAATTGACCATGTTTGTATACACAACCTTACATTAGGTCGTGTGCTGACTGACATTCATGTCAACTCTTTGGCCATTCTTTTAGTACTACATGTAATTTTGACTACGGAGTTTTCACCATTTACCTAGTCAATACATAGGGTTCATGGAACCTAAGACATAAACTAAGACATAGGTAATGACTGTTTCTTCGCCAAGCACCCGGAATTAGAAGTGAAAGTCACGGGTCTTTCGGATGAGACCTTAAAAAAATCGCGGTCCCGTGTCATGAAAGGCGTTAGCACGATAAAGAACCCTCACTGCTCAATGGCCGAGAGTGCCGAGTATAGGTCTAAATTTTTAAGCCCTTCACCGGTATATGGTGACATCTCTCTATGAGTGAAAAATTCTCTTAAACAACATACAATCTATCAATCACAATGATACAAACTTCAAACTTGATATTCAGGATCAAATGATTGTAAATCAAAACTGTTAAAATCATGTGCGTGAGGTTGATAAGTACCATTTACTTAATGTACACAACTATTCTTCAGAACTCAAAGGAAATCTGATGCAAGGATCATGACACAACTTTAGTTTAAGTTTAAAATCTATTTATATATCCAGTCCAACAGTCTTAAATAAAAGTGTTGTTCAATATTGCATCACCAAGCTGTCTGTTATCGTCTATTTTATGGGTCCGTTTCATTATTAATAAACATCTTACAGTTGATTGATTTTTTTTTAAATTTAAGTCTATGACACATATATATATGAGCATAGAGGCCCATTGTTATCTTATGTTTGTTATCAGATAAGAAAATTGGATGTTTGCTAAACTTCAAATATTTGACCACTTTTGAAACTGCAAAAATCCGAGACAACACAAAGTCACTTCAATTTTCTATATATAACTTTTATAACGTGATAACTTCAGTTTTTCTATTCTTCAGCATCCTTTATTTACTTATCAATATATTATTATCATCTTCATATGGTGTTAACTAGTATGTCTCCCAGTTGAATCGGAACATAAGAGCATGTTCTTTATTTTTAAACAATTTCTAAAATGAGGTAAGGTACTAACAGATAAATTGATGATACAAAGATATTCACAACCTCATTTTAAAACACTTTGCAAATTTACAAGCGGATACAAAACCTTCCGCCGTTAGTGAAATTTTATTACAAATTTAATGCCCTTTTTTTTATAGAAAATTTCTTAAGGATTATATATTCTCTTCACCTGGTCATGACAAGAGGCTTGTGGTAGGTATTATCATTTGATAGGGAATGTTTACTCCTGCATTGCACCTGATCCCACCTCTGATGTTTTCAGGGCTCCCGGTTTGCCCTGATCGCAATTTGTATTCAATTTGTTTAATTGGACTTTTAAACATTACTACATGTACATGTAGTATATTAATTTCCCATTTCACATTATTGAATTTTGTTGATCAGTGAAGGAAATAAAGAACTATTTAAGGGATACATTGCCATTTTTGAAAACAGAGGAATTTTCCTTCGATACAGTATCGTAAACTCTAGCTATCTGTAAAATTTATAAAATGTAACCTTTATCAAAAGAACTTCTAAGTATATGTCATTTCGAATTCAGAACAAAAAAAGAGTTCACTGTAGAAATAGAAAGCAGATATTTCTCTTGGTCACTTGAACTGAAGGCGGTTCATATATTTAGGTATGACTTGAACTAAAATAACAATAATTGGATACGTAAATTAATGTATATAAATCTGACGTCATAATTTATGAGACGAAATTATAATTATATCTGACATGCGTACAGTCCTTGCAAGTCAATGTACAAGAAATGGCGACATCAAATACAAAGTGGGAAAAAAGTATTTCTCTGAACAGTTGGAAAGCCTGATATACGCCATTGTCACCTATCAAAGACTGGGTTAATTTAAGTCACAGTTGCTGTTTTTCAAAGCTGTTAATTTAAGACAGTACAGTTATTGTATACGATTTTGTAAAAATATGGCTGTGTTGATTCCAGTATTTCTCGGAAGAGTCAATGATTTTTGTGACTTTCATTTTCGGTATAACGTGATTTAAATACTCGCTGTCTTGTATACATAGTTACATAGTTGAATTGGTTGGATAAAACACTATTCCGTCGGCACTATAACCATGACTTTGTACATTTGACATTCATAAGTTTAAATGAGCATTTAAAGACCTCGCTTTGCGATTATGTATTTGTATATCCATATACCAGGAAGAATTGTATATTTTTGGATACCAACATTTTATCAGGTAGGAATAAAAATTGCTTTGTACTTTTTAGACCAGTTCCTTTCAAATTATTATGTTAACATGTTATGTATTTTCATAATATTTGATGATTTTTAAAATCATTCAATATAACAACCGAAGATTTTAATCATACCCAATGATAAAAATTTCAACCAAGGTATCGTGCATCAGATGTATCTGCATATAAATTCTGGGAGATTTTTGTTGTTAGAATACTAGTATATGGATTTACATGTACATTTACAGTCGCTGAGTGGTTAATAAGAGATTTTTAACTACTTTTTACGGGCAACAATGAAATGTTTTATTAACTTGATAAAGAAAACAAATTGCAATATTTTCATCGATTGTTGGCGGAAAATCAATGAGAAAAAAATGAATTTAGCAATGCAGTACATCTCTTAGGAAAATAGGCTACATGTACTTTCACTTAGTTTCTGTATGTTAGGTTAACCCTATGCCTATCATGGAATTAATAAATACAATGATTCAGTTACAAGACAATCTGCTGTATCATTAGGGTGCCTTTTATTAAGAAATGACATTTAAATTTCTATTCAGCATACTGATGCATTGACAATATAGAAACAGGGAAAACCTAATACACATAATTAAATGACTCTTTAAATAACTCTGGTTTTCCCCGTCGTTCAATGTTCCACTCAAGTCAGGTTATCATCTCAATGTCAGGTAGGGTTTGTTTGCTTAAAATTTGTAAAGTCGGTGAAACTCGTATAAATTTTAATATATTTCAACATTCATTTTGATATTATTAAATAATTTTCAGTAATGTACTGTTCCATGAACGCTTGCAGATCTCTTAACATATGCACTATTTGTGATTTTAAGTGTTTTTGTAGGTTAGATAGAAATAAAACTACATTGTATATATACAAAAGCCTATGTGTATTGTGAAATGTCGTTTAAATTTTAAAGATTGCCCTTTGCATTTTAAGATGCTTTAGATTCACTTTACATTCAACCCCTAGAAATTGTTCTCAGGTTCCTTTTATTCAAATTAAATTAACTTTTAATTATTTATCTGAGGAAGCCATGAAATATATCAGCTCCAGTCTTTGTTTTTCAAGACAATCTTCTAATTGAATTACTGCCAGGGCAAAGGGTAAATGTAATGAAATGAAACTCCTGTTACAAAAAAAAAAATTACAGACACAATATACAGATAGTAAATTCTGAGCGTTTTAAAGTAACTAAAGATTTAATTTGTTGCCAGTTTTGATGTGTTGATCAAGGTACATGTACACCATTGTTTTTTCCTCATCATATTACAGGAAAAATGCTTATTCATTTCAACAGGTAACACTTATCTCAAAATTATATGCATTTCCCTGTTTGAATGAACATAATAAAATGAATAGGAGTATATACGTTCAGTTCTATTGAAAAGCTAATGAATAAATAGAAATAAACTTAGTTCTATTGGAAACCTCAATAATTAATGTTTATGATACGGAACAAATTTCATGTTTGTCAAAAGTAATGTATATGTTAAAATTAAAACTTCCTTTACGTAGCTAGTGATCTTAACATCTACAGATGTAGTTTTAGATTGTAAAAAGTAATAGAAAAACTGGAGTTTCCCTTTTTTACAGGTTTGACATACAGAGATGGGTGACAATCGTCAGATCTGTACAACACATGATTATATCTACAGAACCAGGGACCGTATAGGGACGGGGGCATTCTCCCATGTCTATAAGGGTGTTCATAAGGTACTCTCTCTCTCTCTTTCTCTGTTAATTTTGATAAGTACAGATATTAGGGACTTTATGTACATGTAGCAGTAAGGTGTAGTTTTTCAAGAGAAATATTACACATCATCTATTTTCAACTTAATTTTTTAATTATTATTCGATATGCATATTGTATTACTGACACAACAGGTAATGAAGCGATTCCCAATGTTCAAATCTGATCGACTCATATGCAATCAAGTACTCTTTAAATTTATATTTAAACTGGTACATTAGACTCTTTGGTGCAGTATTTTTCTGGATTACGTTCCAAAGAGCTTGAGTTTATTGGTTCCATCCATGAGAGAAATACAAACTTGAACTTTTATTTATTTTCGTTCGAAGAAAAATAAATTTGTTAAAAATCTGATTGAATTTGTTTCATTTTCGATTTATTCTAATTGCTCGACATTACAGTGTATTAAAGTCCATAAGATTAAAAAAAATAGCACTTGGTTTTTAAATTTTTATTTAAGGGTCTGCTTAATTGTTGTATATCGACAATATTCAGTACATTCTGCACAAACGTTTTCATAAAGCACAGTATTCGGCTCCTAGATTCTTTTGGTCAAAACGACAATAAAAATATGAAATAGAACGATTTCTTACTTCAAACCACTCTTGTCCTTATAGACAATTCGTCATCTATTTTAGTCGTCAGTAATTAGTAATTATAATTCATATTTTTATTTATGAAAGACTACTGGTGAAATATATGCATTCAAAGTTCCCAGAAGCGGAAATACAGCGTTAGAGCTGGAAAGAGAGACGATTGCACTAACTACACTACGACATGTCAATATAGTCAGATTGTACGATATACAAGCAGAGGTATATAACATTTTATATTCTTCTGTTGGAGGTTAATAGTGGTCGAATTGTTATTCTAATAAGTTTAAATTTCTCCTGTAGAAAATGGATAGGGATAGAATGTTGTTTGCAGTACATTATTCAATCTTATAGGTTGTTAATGGGAGAATGGTTTTTGTAGTATCATGTATATTATATTATATTTACATTTAATTGGTTGAATGGTTTTTTAAAACTGTAGGTTGATAGTAAAAGAACGGTTTTTGTAATGGAATATTGTCCACGAGGATCAGTACTGAGCCTGCTAGAGGAACCGGAAAATCACAATGGACTTCACGATAATGATATCATTACATTCATCAGTAATATAGGTAGGTAACATATCCTCACTATTACATTCATCAGTAATATCGGTAAGTAACATATCCTCACTATTGCATTCATCAGTAATATAGGTAGGTAACCTATCCTCACTGTTACATTCATCAGTAATATAGGTAGGTAACATATCCTCACTATTACATTCATCGGTAATATAGGAAGGTAACATATCCTCACCATAACATTTATCTGTAATATAGGTAGTTAACATATCCTCACTATAACATTCATCAGTAATATAGGAAGGTAGCGCCCTCGTTCGATATACTCCATGTGTCTTCGGTCAATATCTGTCATCCTTGGTCATTATAAATGCACATTGACCTATATTGAGTCCATATTTGTATAATAAAGTTAGTGAACAGTCTTCAAATTCTAATAAGAACTATATATATATTGCAGATTTATAGCAAAATACATACATTTTGATTTAACGTGATTTAATTTCAATGTAAAAGTGTAGAATACTTCTACACTTTAACATTGAAATTAGATCACGTTCAACTTTCAAACTGAAGCAGACTACTGACAGATAAGTTGATGTTAAAGTGATTTCAACAACCCTTAGAGTCAGCATTTCGTAAATTCTATGGTCATTATAATGACCTTGTTAGCAAATATAACCTATCATTTGGTCGAAGTTTGGTTGATGTCTTTCATACCTATATTTAAACCTTTAGTTTTGTACTAAATTTGACTACGGAATATTCCGTCTACCTGATAAATACATAGGGCGCTCACGGCGGGTATGACCGGTCGACAGGAGATGCCTACTCCTCCTAGGTACCTGATCCCCCTCTGGAATATCCGGGGTTCCGTGTTTTATGCCCTGTTCACAGATTTGTATTGTTAGTAGATTTTTTTGAGATCGATTATTGTTGGTTATCTTCACTTTTTTCATTAATAATGTACTCTAAGTCTCTGATTATCAGGGATCAAAGGCTCTTGTCTCTTCAATTCATCAGTGTATGGATACATTGAAACACATCGTAATTTTATTTGTTACGACTGTAGTCAGCTAAAGTGATATGCTAAACATTTATACAGTATACATATCATTGTGTTAAAGTCATGATCTAGCTGTATTATTCAAATCGTAACCTTCAAATTTGTTTCACAGTAGGTTGTATCTGAAACACAATATCAACTGAAAAAACCCTTGTATCATATTGACTTGTTATCCATGGGTTTCTTGTTCATTAGAAACGGGGCTGTTCGAATTGCTTGTGTTGTAACACCTGAGGTATACGCATCAAACACGATGCATGTGACTATTTACTTCCCTTTTCAGCATCCGCATTGAAATACCTGACAACTATGGGCTTTGTTCATCGAGATATCAAACCCGGAAATATACTTGTCTCCGAAACGGAACTAGGAAGGTAAAAAATAGAATTTAATTAAGGAAGCTGTAATCAACCAATTTGTAAAATCCGTGAAGTAAAAATAGTCGATGTTGTCCTGTGATGCGCTAATTTTAGTAAATCCTATCGTAACGAAGAGGCGGTTTTTCTATTTGAATCAAGAGGATACAGACTTATACATATCGATAGAACATTCTTTTTTGAGACTGAACATGGTTTTATTCTGTTTATACCTTGAGCCAAAGAGCAAACTTCACACTTTTCTATAAAATAAACCCGTTAATTATTGAAAAAAGGTCAATTGTAAAGCTTTATGCAGACATAAATTGACACGAATATCTAAAAGCGTAATGATAATTATATTTGATAAATTATACAGGAAGCTCTTTAAACTGAGTGATTTTGGATCGTCTAAGTACGTACAAGAATCAAACGAGTACGAGTCTCTAACAGGAACAGAGGAATATTTGGTAAGAATTCCCTGGTTTCTTACACTTAGGTATGGGGCTAAAAATAATTATTAATAAGGAAAAGAAAACGCCCATTACATAAAAGAATTTGGAAAACCTTATAATTATGATTTTATCTTAAGAAACAATGGTTCCTCATTCAAAAAAATTATTGTGAAATGTTGTAATACAGTGCATAACAGTGTGATATATTCTTCAACACTAGTCTTGTTTAATATTAAGATAATTATTGATTGATTGATTATTGTTGTTTTACGCCGAGTCGGCAATATTTCAGCCATATTTCGGCAGTAGATAATTATAAGTACCATGAAACAAATTGATTTTACATTGTAATGACAGTAAAACTAGAATTCTCTAATTTTATTTATAGCACCCTATTATTTACGAGCGGGCGTTTATTGACCGTGGGTTACGGGGACGTTTTACGTCTTCAACTGACCTCTGGAGTCTTGGTGCCACCTTAGCTCACGTGGTTTTGGGAGAAGTCCCTTTCAAGCCATTCGAGGGATCTCGAAAGAACCGAAACGAAATGTTAGTTTTACATTGTATATTGGATGAAATGTAAAGATCTCATTTGAGATTTCCGAAACAGAGATTCTCAAGAGAGAAAAAAAAAAAGCTTTACTGTGGTATACCATTACACATATATCTTAGGACATCACGTGTAAATATTCCTAGCATATATATAGTGAATTATTGAAGTCGTGACTTTAACAAAGTCAATTAATGCTCATTTTCTTCAGAGTTTAAACAATTCCTTCTGTAAAATTATATGAACACTTCTGCAATGGTTTAGGGTTTATTATATATAAATAACATTGTATAATCTATTATTCGAAAACAAATTCAGTAAATGTGTTTACTATATACTCTATATACTTGTACAGTACATGCACATGAGCATGACATACAATGAATTACATAAGATGAACCATGTACACTCTCAGTTCAGTTTTCCTTGGAACATGTTGTTAATTCTTACATTGACGTTAAAAATAGAAACTACCAAATATTATGTAACCAAGAGCACGGGTCAATATTCTTTTTACTTCCTGATATCACTAGATCGAAATATGAGATAAGAGGATTATAGTACAAAAACTTTCTAACTGTGAAACCACTTGAAAGTTTAAATGACTTCTTAAGAATAGTAAAAAAACAACACATGAATATAGATCCTTGATGCCGTTTAATGAAACAGAAATGTCAAAGCTTTGCCTTGATACAAATTCTGGCACGGTTGTGATTCGAAATTTTATTTTATTATTATCAGTAAACTATAGTAATGATTAGATAAATTCATTATTTCATTCTAGGTTTATAATGATCTCTAGAAAACCAGATAAAGCGATATTTGGTCGACAGGATACGCCCAATGGGCGGATCCAATATTATGAAGAAATTCCTAGTTACTGTAACATTTCTAGGTGAGTAAAAAATTAGTAAATGCTACCAATTAAAAAAGGGAAATTAAAATACAATTCTGTCATGAGCGTTATTATATTTATTTTGTTTCTTATTTCATGACATTTGTAGGAATATACTGAAGACAGACATTAACTGCAAACTAAACTAAACTAAACGAAAACTATTTTTACTATCCAATCTATACCAAAGGAAATCAAACTCAATTTTCAAAGTTGTCTGTATACAAGATATATTTATGATGCAGCAGCTAGGCTCTTTTTAGTGAAAAGACGATTTCTTTTCAGGGGATTGAGGAAGTATATGGTCTCCATTATCCGGGGTCTTTTGAGAACAGATACGTCACAGTGGACACTTGATACTTTTTGTCAGGAAGCTAGTCACGTGAGCAGCTTGAAACTCCAAGTGGTTTTAGAAGTACAGACCTTAACGTGTTACCATTTTTATACAGAATCCACTCGAACGTGTGTAAAATATATTGATTTCCTCTATTAATTAATTTCTGCGATGAAACTTTTTACAATTTCAATCTCAAACTGTTACAGTTTCTTAGATGCAACTTAAATTACAATCTATAAAAGACAAACTATTCTATTCAAAGAAGTTAAACGGTTTCTTTCTCGAATTTGAAGTACTAAAGACATTTTATCAAATTATACTCCATGTTTTTATACCAAATAATCATCAAATGGTACGCATAATCATAATAATATGTTTTTCAGCATTAACGGATTTCTGAAGTCTTTATCAGACGAAATGGGTATAGGCACATCAGAAATAAAATCGTGTATTTATTACGATGGTCGTTTATTGAGTGATATTGTAATGAATTGTAATGACTCCGTGACTGCTTTACCGACATCTTCAAAGGAGAGACCACTCGTTCTAATGGCCTCCACTTTTAAGCCCTCTGAATGGTCCAGTGCAGACACTATGATACGTAAGTCAGATTTATATTTACGAAGGTTTAATGACTTCCAGAAACATATACAATTATAATAACATATTTAAATTGTATAAACTTAAACATTTCAATATATAGAAAATGCATAGCTACATCTACATAAAAAATAACTTTTTTCTGATGAATACTCAATTACTTATTGAAAAACAATGATTTGAAAAGGTTTAGAATTTAATGCTTTCTATATATTCAAAGTATGAATAAATAAACATGAATAAATGTTTAAGATTTCCAAAAGGTACCATGCCAATTTTGAAAGCTTTCTCTCTCTCTCTCTCTCTCTCTCTATATATATATATATATACATATATATATTGTACTGATTTTGTAATACAGCTGATCCTTCCTGTCCGGATTCTGTCAATGGGGTGGATGACAGAAAGCAGATCAGAAAACAGTTGACCACAGCTTGGATATTCATGACAATGACGGAGCATTTCTGTTCAATTATAAATGTTCTTCGACAGACCGTCCACAACATAGTGTAAGTACTAAGAAGATACAGAATATATATATGCTGAATTTCTATTCATTTTCTTTCTTCTCAATCATGTCAATAAATGAATCAACTAATGTATGTAACCTGAAAATTATTAATTGTTTGGCTGTTTTGTAGAGATTCTCTGGTTAAAATGTGTTCAACATACGAGAAAAAACTCGGAACTTGTGATGAACTGTTTACAGCCGATTCAGACCGTTTGAATTTGTGTCAAACACTCCCATTAGATCCGTCCATGGCTGATTATGTAGAGAAAAGAAGACGAGACGCTCTCCAAAGGAAAAAACACGTATGTCTTTATAATTAAATAGAATGGTAATGAAGAGCCATTTGATAGGCATTTTTACCTACTCTAATAGTTTCTTAAATACATTTTTTTACCATTTTTTTTTTGTACACTCTTAGTTAAAACACTTGTAAACTCAAATCACACAATAATGTTTTTTCAATGTTAATAATTCCCTTATATGATGAGTATGAAAATCATCGAGTTTTGTATGGAGTAAAAAGGAAATATTGAGGTATCTACCTAAACTATAACAAACTCTTGCCAAAGACCACCTTTAACAAGAAAACAACATTTGAATAATTTTATTTGGATATGACTGCACTTCATTGCGTTTAAAAAAAATTGGATAAAGGTGGTCTTCATATTGAAAATGATAAAAAATATATTCAATTTTCCTTCACATATTACTTTAAGGTTAATCAATCTTTCTTAAATTGATCCAGTCGACATCAATGACTTCGTGGTATAGTTGTATAAATGTGATTCAGGGTTCGAGCTGTACATTTTTCATTTATGCCTTTTTTAAAACAAATTTTCTTTGTATATCTTTTCTACGTTTTCTTGATAACGTTTTATAATAAACATAATTTCAAACCGTTTTAATAAACACGTTACACTTTTTTCTTGTCTCGAAATTAGAGTAATGATCATGTAAAATGATTGTTATATGACATACTTGCAACTATGAAAATATAACACTTATCCATAAGCGATATTACATAGGTTGATCTGGAATTGAAAAGATATATCTATAAATAGTAACAGGTGATTTCCTTTTGAATTCTTGAGTCGGCCGTGTCGTCGGCAAGGCAGCTATGTATAGCTCTTCATGACGCTTTTGAAAAATTCTGAGAGTAACACTTTCTTTATGATCAAGATTTTTTTATAAGCTTAATAGTAATTCGATGTTTTAAATATAGATAGGAAAACTACGGCAGGAAATCAAATCATTGTACACCAACCTAAGGTCCACGGTTACATCGCTACAGGATGGTACATACTGGAATACTAATGAATCTAAATTCAACGAAATGTAAGTTATAGTTGAATGCATTTCTGTATTACTTTTTTGTGGATTTTTGAGAAATTGATATCTCTAGCAGTGTGTGAAAATGAGAGATAGATATATTTGATTTAATAGAAAAGAAAAAGCACTTCATTACTTTCATAAAGTGGACAAGATTTGGAGACAGATGCGTGACAGAAAATTTGGAAATGTGAGCATTGAAGAAAATCAACTCCGAAAGGCAGAGCGGTAAGCAGAAAGGATAATCAAAAACAAACTTAATACCTTTGCGCACAATGTCAAAATCGAAATTTGATTAGCAATGATTCAAGATTCTATCCATCAAGATCTTGCATTTGCTCTTTGCTAGCCAAGTGTTTTTGAATCCCTTGCACTACAAATGGATCAGAAACACTTAGTTATGGAAGAATTTCAAAAGAAATCATAACTTTTTTGCTTTATTATCCTTTTTTCCATTCGATGATTGGTTATTTAAATTGAACATTAGAGAACATAATTTCTGCATTTACAGGCATCATTTACAGACTGTTTTTAGATGTATAACTTACGAATGGAATTCTGCATTTAACCCCTTTAAAGATGATATCGTTCAACATATACGGGGCTGGATTAGGTATGAACCTCAAATTTCTTAACGTCTTTAATCGCATTAACTCTATGAAATGAAAAATAAACTAAAGTTTGAATGCAAACAATGTTACTAATGCCCATGTGTTTTAAATTTATAGGAACTACTTCCATTGCCAGGAAAAACTTAACACTTTGGAGATATACTTCACAAGTATAACGAATATACGAAATAAATTTACTGAAGATATCGTGTTTGTGAGTATATTCAACTTTGGATGTCTCCTTAAAAGTTGAAATTATTCCAACTCATAGACACTACATCTTTTAATTTAATTTTCTTCATTTATGCATATTTTTGTGTTTTTTTTTTTTAGGTATCTACATATTCGCTGAAGCCGAGGAATCTTCTAGCATCAGGGTACATTATAAATAATAGTCTTTAAATTCATTTAAAGTTAATTATTTCTGATGGAATGATAAAAAATGCACTAAAATAGATACATTGTACAAGTGAAAGCTTAAAAATAAGCTGTTAGTTGCCTTTTCTCCATTTCATTGTGCCCTGCACCATTTTGAGCAAATGCTGTACGTAAATTGAGAAAATTATAGAAACACAAAATGAAAGATTACAGCCTACTTGTATTTAATTATTGTTCACAATTCAATATTTAATGACTATTGAATCTGATGTATGGCAAAAGTGCAGAAATAAGTAATGATAGCAGACTGGAAAATAAAAATTCATGTTAGAACAATTAAATGTTCAGGTATTTCTTTACCCTGGGATACTCTAATTCTGAAGGATTTGACTGAAGTCATAACTTCTATAATCCGTACGATGCTTTTCAACTAAATCTTCCAAAATAATAATAATAATGATAATAATAAAAATCAATGCATAGGGCTCACGGCGGGTGTGACCGGTCGACAGGGGATGCTTACTTCTCCATGGCACCTGATCCCAACTCTGGAAATTTTGGGGTCCGTGTTTTATGTCCTGTTCACAGATTTGAATTGTTTGTAGGTTTTTTCGAGCTGGACCACTGTTTGTTATCTTAACCTTTTTCATACTGCAATTTTCAAATACATCGCACATGTACACTATATCTGAGATATGATTTCTAAATCGTTTTATTGAAATATACATGTACCGATTAAGTTTAACTAAAGTTGTTACGTGATACTGGGGGTATATTGAATATGCTATTGTATAGGAGTCTTAATTTGTAGTTGTACGATAATGCTTATTTACTGCTTGTTATAATAGTACCAGTTAACGTTCAATTAATTATCCGAGTTTTACAAGGACTATCATTTTTTATGTAATATACGTATTAATTTGATTTTGCCAACTCAACTTTACTTTTGTAAATCAAGATTTATTTAATAACTACCAGAGATAAAAACAACTCTTAAATCTCAGTTAATAATCTATTTATAGGAAAGGAGTCACGGCAGGTATCCTAAGTGAGCACAGATCTAACACCGAAAGGTAAATGAATAGAAAATAGACCTTGAACTGAAAACTGAACATATATCTATTACCGTAAAGTAAGCATAGTACAGTCATCAATCTAAGAATTAATGGCAAACTTATATCGACACTGAGAGGTAAATATGTATGGAGGGTAATCGTGTTCAAAAATGCAGACTTGTAAGTTTGTAAATCCAAACTTGTAAGTTTGTAAATCCAAACTTGAAATCGTATCAGTTTCATAGTCTACATATGTAAGTAGGTAATTCCGACATCCTAGCATGTAGTTCCGAACATACAACTGTGTTGACTTTGAATTTATACTATGAATGTGTGTGTTTTTGATGTTGTAAACTTGGTTTTCCGGAATTTATATTTCCGCGCTCTGAATAAAACACAAAGACAATTGACAAGTCTACAAATGTAAAGTCTACACGATTGTCGAATTTTGATAATGAGAAACTATGGAGGGGCATCAGTGCCACATTTCCCCTTTTTTTTATTCTAACTTCTTTTTCCAACTGAAATAAATTATTTAGATTTTATTTCTTTTTTTTAATTCCAACTTCCAATTTTATATTAATATTTTCATTTGAATTTCTTATTTAATTTTAATTCTAATTTTTCGTTGAAATGTTCCAATTTTATTTTATCTTCTTAATTTTATTTCATTTGACGATGTGACATGAATCATTACCCGCTTATTCACGGCTTATGCAATCTAGAGGGGCTTCAGTTTTTAAGGTCTCAACCGAAAAATCATTCAATTTGACTTTCAATGCCGAAGGAATAGTCATTACCAACTTGCATGTTAAACGTCTTACATTTTGCCGGCCGGAATTAGGAATTTAGGACAAGCTAACTCTTACCCTCCCATGGCCTACGAAGCTATTAAGAACTAATGTAACTGCAATGATATCATATTAAAAAAAAAAAAAACACTCAGTAGATGCAGATCCGTATCAATGTTTATCGAATGGGGGGGGGGGCTCCAAAAAAATTGACGATGAAAAAATAAATAAATGAACTGCCAAAACTCCTCCTTCGTGGGAGGCGATGTTTAGGATTTCTTTAACTTTTCAGTCACTTTTTTCCAACGCAAGAATTTGCCAGAGTTTAATGATACTGCAAAATAAGGAGGGTGGATGGTTGGGCATACAGCCTATAAATGAATTTTCATATCAAAACAGCTGCAAAAGATTATTCTCCACACAAAAAAGTTAAAGTTGGGAGCCCAACCTTTCGCTCCCTTCTACTTCGGCCCTGAGATTTGTTAATAGTAAAAAAAATTCTATGTCCTACTTTAAAAAAATAATACGAGTATGATGACAATATCAATTTAAAGATACCTGATATTTGTGTACCATAAGCGGGCAATCAAAAATGGCGGTCATATTTATCATATTTGAAACATATATCTCCAGGGCCATAAAACTTAGAAGGGCTCACTTTTGATCAAAGTCTCGCGTTTACCAAAGGAATTAATAGTATGTAGAAAAGAGAGACTGGGATTAAAAGTGAGCTCATCTAAGTTTTATGACCCCGAACCAGGTCCATAGGCAGCGAGTGGGGTGAGAGTGCCAGTATATACTATACCAATAAAAAAAGGCAATTTCTGATTGTGTCCCCTCAATACTTTGTCGGTAAATACATAAGAAAAGAAATAAGGCTAATTTATCGTTATGCCCCCTCAACAGGAATGTGTCATTTCTTTTTTTTTTGGGGGGGGGGGGGCTTATCAATAAATTTTTGTTTTGTGCACACTGCTCCACCCCCACCCCACCCAATGAAAATGCTTCCTACGGGCCTGAAAACGAGAGAGAACAGGCAAGAATGATATCATATGGTTTAAAATGAAAAAAAAATTGTTCCAGGGAAATATTTCTACGTTTCGTAGCTAGACTGTTCGCCAAGATCTCTATGTACCTGTACATAAAAGGCCGTGGCGCCCCTTTTCGTTTAAATTTTACTCGGATCTCTTAATTTAACTCTGTAAGTTCTACCTTCTTAAACAATCTTTCGATTTTGCTAGTAGTTGTTACCAAAAAAAAGTATTAAGTTAGGTGAAGTGAAACATAATTGAAATTTTAAGATAGAATCAAAATTCGAAAGGAATCAAAATTGCCATAATAAAATAATTAAAATAAAATAAAACTGGAAAATATAAACAAAAACAGGCGCAGATCCAGGATTTTTTCCGGGGGGGGGGTGTTCCATCCCAGTCCCAAAAAATCCAACCCAGATATTTCTTAACAAGCAAAAAAAAAAAAGTAAACTCCTTTCCCAAGCATGAAAAACCTATTTCGCGCGCGCGCGTGTGTGTGTGTTTGGGGGGGGGGGGGGGACTAGTCGTCAACTTAACACAGATCAGCGTTTTCGAAAGGGGGGGGGGGCAAGATCACTTTTAGTTCGTTTAGTATAAACATTTAATAAGTCTGCAAATTTCAGGGGGGGGGGGGGGTCCGGACCCCTTCTAGATCCGCGCCTTCAAGAAGTAAGAATTAAAATAAGAAATAAAAAATGAAGAATTTGATTTGGAAAACAAAAAGTTATAATAAAAAAGAAAATAAGAACATTTAAAAATAATTGTGGCACTGATGCCCCTCCATAGTTTCTCATTATCAAAATTCGACAATCATGTAGACTTTACATTTGTAGACTTGTCAATTGCCTTTGTGTTTTATTCAGAGCGCGGAAATATAAATTCCGGAAAACCAAGTTTACAACATCAAAAACACACACATTCATAGTATAAATTCAAAGTCAACACAGTTGTATGTTCGGAACTACATCCTAGGATGTCGGAATTACCTACGTACATATGTAGACTATGAAACTGATACGATTACAAGTTTGGATTTACAAACTTACAAGTTTGGATTTACAAACATACTAGTCTGCATTTTTGAACACGATGACCCTCCATAAATATGGATCTAATATTGTAATAAAGCTGAGATCTAGCATTGGATGCATAACAGTAGTAAATAATGTGTAAACATAGATCTATAACTCTGAAAAGTTAACTATAAATTTATCTTTAGTACTGTACATAATCAAGGTAAGAGCTGGCACTAAATGCCAAATATAGTTCTTTTATTGAAAGATAACCAATCGAGGAACGAAACTATAAAGCTTGTATATTTTTGCATTACTTTTGTTGAACAAATAACAGTCTGGATTACGTAAAACACATCTTATTCGTAGGAGTAAATTGGAGGGTAAAACACCATGAGAGTTAAATTAAAAACAGTTCTATTAGAGATTATGGATATATTGATGAAAATACGTCATCATGATGAAGTCGGGTGTTCCTACCAATCATAAATTCAAACACGTAAAACTGACTTATTTCTGTGTTGTTTTTTTTTTAAACAAGATTGATGAACTTGATATCAGACATAAAGATGCTGGCGATGACAGACGAGGAATTCCCTGAACTGAAGGGAGAGGATGACGTTTATCTCTTTGGTTGACTCAGAGAAATGTTGTAATTCCAATCGAACACTTCCTTCAAGCGTCTAAGAGAACATAGGAAATACATTTGATCTTTGGCTTGGCTCACTTACAAGACACGGAAGCTGCTAGTTAAAGTGATTTGAAGAATAAAAATTGAATGTGTTCCAAATCAACGTGATCAATGCAATCTAAAACAAAGAATTATTTTGGATGACAACATGGCGTCGAAAAGGAAATAAAAACAAGACTTCAAAATAGATTTACGCTCTAACATAACAACAAATTAGTATGGAAATTGTGTCTTAGTGTGTTACATTTTTTATTCTTATAAAAAAATTCCACATAACATGGAATTTTGAAATGACGATGAGTTTCTAGACTTACGTGTCACAAAACAATAATATTCAAAAAGAAATAATTACTCAATTCAAAACCTTTATGAGTAAAGATATTGGTGGATTAAATTGTACTTGTCTTTTTCTTATTTAAAATTGACAAGAATTATAGAAAATTGAAGTGGCTACACTTCAATATTCTATTATTTATGTCAATTGTAATATTCTTGCAAATATTTATGCTGGTATGATTATAATTTTTTAATTTAATTTTTTTGATTTAATTTTATATTTTTTTAATCAATATCTACACTTTTCTTACCAGTTTCGGGCAGGGTACACTCTAACTATATAGAGTAATACGACATTTTTTAAATGTGCTAATTTCAGTGATTTTTTTTTTATTTTTATGTTTTTGAGTGTATTCAGACACACCTACTACATAATACACCATTTTGAAACCAAGTGCCTATGGAAAAAAAGAGGAACTACCAAGGGTGTATTAAATTGGTTTGAATTACATCGACTATTTGTTTCACTATCAAAATTTCGAGATAATAGCTGTTAAACTCAGTGTTAAACTAAGTCTTCAAAAAGTATGAGGAGTTCCGAGTGACAACTTCACATAAAATATTTAAAAAAAAACACCTTCACATAAAAAACCACCTTCACATGAAAAACCACTATCACAAAAAATACCACCATCACATGAAAAACCACCATCACATAAAAAACCACCTTCACATGAAAAACCACCTTCACATGAAATAATCACAGCATAGCATAAAAAATCACCTTCACATGAAATAACCACAGCATAGCATAAAAAAGCACCATCTTCTCATGAAATAACCACAGCATAACATAAAAAAGCACCATCTTCTCATGAAATAACCACAGCATAACATAATAAAGCACCATCTTCTCATGAAATAACCACAGCATAACATAAAAAAGCACCATCTTCTCATGAAATAACCACAGCATAACATAAAAAAGCACCATTTTCTCATGAAATAACCACAGCATAACATAATAAAGCACCATCTTCACACAAAATAACCACAGCATAACATAAAAGAGCACCATCTTCACATGAAATAAAGACATAAGGCAGCTATGGCGTTCCATAATAATGTGATTAAGATGATTGTATAGGTATATATATGTATATAGCAGGTCAGTAACTGTCCAAACTTTAGAGGCCTCTCGCTGGTGTACCCTCATATTGGATTTATTCTCTATCTACCCTATCCACCAAAATCAGGATACATGCACTGCTGTCAGAAGCACAGATATCTTCATCCTAGTTGGGATTTGATGGGAAATTAAACTAAGTAAGTTTCTTCTTGCAGTTCAGTTTTCTTTTTTTTCCCCCTTTCTTTTATTTTTTTTCTGCAAATAATTAATGATGTGTCGGGTGAGACTTTGGCATATCACCTAAAATTTTGGGTCTTTGGGATACGTATTTTGACTAAATAAACACTCATGTAAACTACTACACTGTTTGATGTCATTGAGATAGACCAGTTGAATACCTTGACAATTATACCACAGATCTTTGTGGTTATACTCTTTGTTTTCTAAATCTTGATTAAAGCTCCAGTAGATTTAATGAAACTTTTCAGTATCACAGTCAAGGTGTATCTTGCGCTATAAAGCGTTGGTGAACAATTTATTTTTCTAAAAATAACTAACATTGTCTTAATTTATCTCAGTATATGTGTTCAGAAAACTTTATAGATTTTATATTTACCTGAACTCTTTGAGAGGAGTTGCTCCTTCGACATTAAACAATAGCTTATTCTCATAAACTGTAACAACAGTATAGAGGGGATATTACAAACATGAAATATTTACAATAAAGCATGCATGAGGGAGAAAAAAAAATAAAAGAAAAGCAGTGAAAAAAAGACAATGTTGTAAACCAAGAGAGCCAAATCTCTCAATCATAATCTCAATAATATTGCACAGCTTAATCAGTTGAATTCTGCTATTCAAATTAAATAATTGTTCAAACTTAAAAACATTAGGATTTGTACAATAATATTTGGACAGACATGCGAGTCTAGAATTCTGAATGTGTGGATCAGTGCATTTAAATAAATAATGGAATTAATCTCCTATTTCCTTATATTAATACAAGTGACAATTCTTTTTTCTCTTGCATTATTATACCATCTTCCTGTTTCAATTGGAAGCTTAGTATTTCCAGTTCTAAAAACACAATATTCATAGAAAGTTTAGAAGGTAAATTCAATAAGTATTTTTCATAAGTAAATGATTTTTTTAAACAATCTATAATTAAGACTTTTTGGTGAATTATACAAGTCACTCTACCACATTTGCTTAAATTGATCTACAAGAACATTATGCACTTTTTTCTTTAACCATGAACAGAGTTTTGTTGCCATACATAAGCAAGTCCACAATCATTCAGAATATTTTTAACAGCGTTACACCATCGTGAATTATAATTTTTTAACACAATAAATAATTTTGATAACATTTTAGTACTTTGTGATCCAGGTTTTGCCCAGAAAGAAATCGTAAGAGTTTTAATATTAATAGCTCAAAGGGCATCTATCAAGTTCTCAATATACCATAAAATTTGGTGTGGAAGACCTAAGGTTTAGTATATGTAAACAAAATTTTAAATGAAGTCTGTCAACTAGAGCGATATTACTAAAACTCCATACTTCACAACCATATAACAGAATTGGTTTCATTATACATGTATTGTCAAAATATCTAATTTACAATCGATTGACAGATTATGTTTTCCACATTTTCCAAGAACACCAAACATTGCTATCGTAGCTTTTTCATACATTTCCTTGATATTCAAATTGAATATATTAAATATTATTACTTATTTTACATTTGCCACATATAACAATTTTTGATACACATGTAGTACTATTAACCTTCAAGTGCCATTTAGTCCAGTATTCATAGAACATCTCAAGCTGATACTGAAGATCTTCAGGGGATTCTGAAGAAAGTGGCATCTGCATAAAGTAAAGCATAAAGCCGTAAATATATCTTCAGTTCATCTTCAGTTTTCTCAGATAAATTTTTTTTAGACCTTTTACATTTTTGTTAAACAAAAATCCTTGAAGATCATTTTTAAAAATAAAGTGCAAATAAAAATGGTGATAAACTTTCATCTTGTCTTACTCCAACAGTAGATGAAAACATTTCTGATGATGCTCCATTAACTACTACTCTTGATTTAATACCCTTATACATATTGGTTATAACCTTAAAATAGTTGCAATCTATATTATTTAATATTTATTTATTATTTAATAAAATTTTATTCCAGAGACCTATTCGAATATGATCCAGAGTAGAGAAGTCTTTTCGAAAACCAGCTTGGTTCTCTAACATAAGTTGGGCTCTGTCAGCATAATTATGTAGTTTAGATCTCGTTGATAATGGCAGTAAACAATTTTCCCAAACAACTTATCAATGTTATTGGTCTGTAATTATTGGGATCAGAACTATCACATTTATTTTTATATATTAGGATTATATTGCCATAAGTCCACTGTCAGAGAATCATTCCAGAATCAAATATTCAATTAAATAACTCTACATACAAATTCAATAAACAGTCAGATGTACTCTTAATGTACTCATTTATAATTTTGGCATCACCACTAGATTTATTTTTCAATAACTAATACTTAAAAAAAACTTCATCATGTGTAAATTTGTTGATTAGTATAGTGATTAAATTGCATATCAGATGGAATATATGGTAATAACGAACAGTATTCAAGCTCAAAAGTCCATTAAACAATACAAATTTTGGAGCAGAGCAAACACTAAACACTAAAATATCAGAAGTGGGATCAGTTGCCATGGAGGAGTCAGCATCCCCTGCCGACCGGTCACACCCGCCGTGTGCTCCTTGTCATGATCAGGAAATAACGGGAAAATCCGTCGACAATTCAGTGTGTAAGTAATGGCCTAACGATTAGTATGAAAAACGTCAGTCAGCATTTGACTTTATGATAGACTGTATTTGCTGACAAGGTCATTGTATCGACCATAGAACTTACGAAATGATGACTTTAAACGAGACTGTTGATATTCTTGTTTCAACCACTTGTTTGTCAATAACCTACCTCGTTTTTAGAAATTGGTCATACGTACAGCAAGCTCTTGCGTATCGAATCAACTGAGAGATATAAACCCCGTATGCAGGTGCTAAGGGTATATTGCTGCATAAGTAAGGGAAGTTTACGATTGAAAAGTTAAAGTCATTACGTTTATCATCAAGCTTTGTTGTTAGATTAGCATTAAAGTCTTTTTCTAATAAAATACCCAAATATGAAACAGATGTGTCAGACTCTGTGGTATCTTTTATTTCAATCTCACCGGGATATATCGTATGGACATAAGAATGGAAATGACCATTGTTAATTGACAATACGTCGTCGATATATATAAATGTCGAGTTGAAGGCCACAACATGTGTTTTCTTCTTTTCACGTAGAAGATTTTGAACAAATTCTGCTTCACATGAATACAAAAATAGGTCTGCTAATAACGGGACGCAATTGGTACCCATGAGAATTCCAATAGATTGCTGAAAGACCTGGTCTTCAAAAACCACATAGATATTGTCAATCAGAAACTCACGCATCTTTTAAATATCAACTTCAGAGTACTTGTGTGTACAATCAGAATGTTTTTTAACAAAATAATTTTGCAAATGACCAATGACAAGGTAAGTAAATTTACGAGTTACATTTGTATTGAAAAAGCAGCTGTCAATGATGTCAAAAAGCCTGGACTTTAATTTATGGTGGGGAATGGTGGTATATAAAGTTGAAAAGTCGTATTAGAAGGCGTTCCTCCACTATTAAAACATGGTTCTCATTTGCTTCACTGAATTGCGTATTGCTACATGTACCATCTTTTTAAAAAATTATAAGGTCGTTTAAGTCAGCCCAAAATCTTTGCTTGTTTGTGTTTATATTTAAAAATTTCCAGTATTTTTTAGGGTTTGAAGTATGTAAAAAACTTAATTTCTTAATCATTTCTGTTCTATGTTTACCATTTGCAAGCTTTAATTTCTGTATATATAACTTCGAACAGTGCTCAAAAGGCAGTTTAATTCACCCAATACAGGAAAACAATGATTAATTAAGACAAAGGGTGTAAATTGGAGATGAAAACTTATACTTAAATTAAAAACAGTTCTATTAGACATAATAGAAAATATTTGTAAACACGCGTCTATTAGGGTTTTTCTTCCAATCATTATAATTCAAGGATGTAAAAATATATCGTGATTCTAATCGAACACTTCCTCCACAAGTATGGAAAACCGGGGGAATTATGTGTCTTAGAATATTTGTGTGTAGTTTTTACAAGATACGGAAGCTTCTGTTTAAAGTCAATCGGAAATAAAAATTGATAGTGTTCAGGGCAAAGAATAAAATCGTCGTGTTTAATAAAATCTACAATCAAGAATTATTTTTGGTGACAATTTGGCGTCCAAAAGGAAATAAAAACAAGACTTCAAGATAGATTAACGCTCCAAGTAAACATATCAGATGATGGATTGTGTTATTGAGTGTGTTTTTGTTACGTTTAGTAGTATTTGAACTGGTTTCACATACAACATGTATCGAAGTTGGAAACGATGAGAGTTGTTTTGATTGATTGATTGATTGTATGTTGCTTTACGTCCCATTCGAGAATTTTTCACTCATATAGAGATGTCACCTTATACCGGTGAAGGGCTTCAAATTTTGACCTTTACTCGGCACTCAGGGCCATTGAGCAGTGAGGGATCTTTATCGTGCCAACGCCTGCCGTGACACGGGGCCTCGGTTTTTAAGGTCTCATCCGAAGGACCCGTAACTTTCACTTCAAAGTGCCGAGCGCATGGCGAAGGAACAGTTGCAAGAGTTGTTTTGATGTTCTTGTTTAAGTAAAACACGTATTTAAAATAATTAATTGTCATAAAAATCGTAAAAAGTGTAAAATACAGAATAATATTTTTAAAAATATATCTATAAATATATTCAATTTAAAATATTGTTAATGAGCAAAGATGTGTGACCATTAGAAAACATTAAAATCTTAGTAGGATATTGTAATCGTCTTATACATTTTCGGCACAATCTTCTTTGTTAAGCTTCCAGGCACAAGTTGTACATAACTACCAGTTATTGATAATATTGACTTGCGGACGTTCTTCATGCCGATGTCAGGGACAGATCTAGGAATTTCACAAGTTTTGAAAAAAAATGTTTGCAGAGGCAGGTGGCTTGGGGACACATTGAACTGTGTTCTGAATCCCTCATGTTATATTTCTAGGATTTGCTAACCCTCTCCCCCACTTCATTGTGTGTGCACATAAAACTTGTTTAGCCTCAATATTTGTTCATTTATGTACGAATCATAGATTTTCAAATATTTTGTTGAAGAAATTTTAGGAAAAAATGAAGACTTTAAGAATAAGAGACCCATGAGCAACAACCTCACTAGAGGCATCTTGGCCTTTCATTTTTTTCTTTTTTATTCTAATGATATATTTTGACCCCACATTGTAGCCCAAACCTAACCTCCATGGGTTATACATGTAACTTAACCGAACTTGAATCCACATATTGGGATGCTTCAATATCAGTATCACTATCATGGCCCTGCTGTTCTCCTTAGAGAAGAGGACTTTTTTTTGAAATATTCTTTTCCTGTACTACATTATGTAAAATTTAATCTCCAATTTTGAGCCCCTCCCAACCCCAGCGTCCATGATTTAACAAGAGGCTCAAGGACCTTGAATAGCTCTTCTGATAAACTGTAAAACCTATCACTTCTATTTGAACCCTCAAAGTATCCTGTATATTTAGATAAAGCCTTGAAATTCCAAAGGTAGGTCATCATGACCTACATTTTAGATATTTTATACTCTGAGAACCCCAGATGATTCTAAGCCAATTAGTACCTGAGAGTAGGTCATGGTGACCTACTTATCACTTGTCATTCTCTGAGGACCCAAGAAGCATCAACTAACTAAGTTTGATGATTCTAAGCCAAATAGTGCCTAAAATATTTATATAAAGCCATAAAATTTTAAAAGTAGGTCATGTTGATCTAATTTTCAGTTGATGTACTCCGAGGACCCAAGATGCAACAACTGACAAAGTTTGATGATTCTTAGCCAATTAATACCTAAAATATTTGATTATAACCATAAAATTTCAAAAGTAGGTCACAGTGATCTACTTTTCAGTTGACATACTTTGAGGACCCAAGATGCACCAACTGACAAAGTTTGATGATTCTAAGCCAATTAGTACCTGAAAAAATATTTAATCAGGTCATAGTGGCCTACTTTTCAGTTGACGTACTCCAAGCATCCAAGATGCACCAACCAATAAAGTTTGATGACTTTAAGCAAATAAGTAAACGAAAATATTTAAATATAGCCATAAAATTCCAACTGACAAAATTTAATGATTCTAAGCCTGATATATTTAAATAAAGCCATAAAATTTCAAAAATAGGTCACAGTGACGTACTTTTTAGTCGACTAACTCTGCGAACCCAAGATGCGTCAACTGACAAAGTTTGATGATTCTAAGCCAATTATTACCTGAAATATTTAATTAAAGCCATAAATTTTCAAAAGTAGGTCACGGTGACCAACTTTTCAGTCGACTTATTCCAAAGACCCAAGATGCCTAAAATGACAAAGTTTGATGATTCTAAGCCAATTAGTACCCGAAATATTCAATTATAGTCACATAAATTAAAAGTAGGTCACGGTGACCTACTTTTCAGTCTACCTAATCAGAGGACCCAAGATACATCAACTAACAAAGTTTGATGATTCTAAGCCAAATAATGCCCAAAATAATTAATTATAGCCATAAAATTTCAAAAGTAGGTCACGGTGACCTACTTTTCAGTTTACATTTTTCGAGGACCCAAGATGCATCAACTTACAAAGATTGATGATCATAGGCCATAAATTGTTTAAAATATGCCTCTAAATCATTTTGAAAAAGAATGGCCGCAAAATTTAAAAAGTAGATCATAAACCTACTTTTGAGTCATCATGATATGAGGTCCTTAGATGCATCAACTGACAAGATTTGATGATCCTGGTCCTTAAAGTAAGCAAAATACCAACATTTTAATAAAATGTAATTTTTGATCAATTTTGAAATGACCTTGAGACCACGCCCTTTGCCCCAGGGCGATTCCCCGTGCAAATTTTTATCTACAACCTATCCTCATCCTTTTGTGTAAATTTGGTGAAAATCTGCCCAGTGGTTCTTGAGAAGAAGATTTTTTAGCAACCATTACTTTTGGTTTTATTTACCTAATTATCTCCCCTTGTTTAAGGGTCACAACCCTAGTTTTAGTATAAATGGGAGGCATTGGGCCAAGGATACCCTGTGACAAATTTGACAATAATTGGGGGTTCTTGAGTTATGGCCCATATTCTAAAGTTTACGCACACCGCACAAATGGCCATAGCATAAGCTCTTTGAGCCTTTGGCTCAGAAGAGCTAAAAAAGGCAGAACAAAACTTAGGAAGGTTTGCATATTATTATGATTTAGAGTGGCTTGCTATTCTTGAAAATATTTGTTCCTACATATTCCCTTATAATTGTAGCCCTATCCTATACCCAGGAACACGATATGAACAAATCTGAATCTATATACACTTGTTAATATGACTTATCCGTGCCCTGCTGTTCTTTAGAAGATATTGAAAAGGTGATATTTTCCTAAAAATTCCCATGCAATGTAGATCTCCTTTCCTGGCCAAGTGAATCTTAAAGGACTAATCGCACGTTTCTAAATAATTTGAAATTAAAAGCGTAAAACGTTCCTTATGACCACAGTTTATAAATTTTGTGTTTTGCTGCGGATAAACCGCGGTAATTAACCAATTATTGACTCAAATGAAAACCCCTGAATTAAAAATCTAAGTTAATTAGATAGCGATCATGTGACCCTGTGATGTCAAAGGCGACAATGGCTGATCAGCTCTATAGTTAATCTTACTAAAATATACGCGATACGACATGAATATTCTGCATTGTGGACGACCACATCACTGATTTTATCGATACGAAATTGAATATCCAACCTTATAGTTTAGAATTGTCAGCAAGAAAAAATCTGAAAAATCTGTTAACATTGTAAAAATAGCAGCGACGATATCGAAGGAGACGCGGCGAAGACAAAGAAACTCGCCATCACAATACAATTTGATTTTTCATCTTATCACATGTATTAACTTAATTGATTTACAAATTTAATATTGTTTAACTTTGTTATTCTTCGTTTTTAGCATAACATTAATTTACTTATGTTTTGTAAAGGATGGCAGTCTTGAAAAATAATTTTCCGATCACGAAACATTGCCGTAATCGGAGCTGTACAGATTCTGAATGTTTCGAATAAAAAACGAATATATCTCAAAAGCCTTATACCTTAGAACTAGTTAATGTTTCTATAGTAATTAAAAAGCACGCTAGGAATTAATTTTTTCAGCATTTTTCGTAATTTAGCTGCATTTGTCGTTGATAACTCCGTAAATAGTTGACATATTCTCATCTCTCTATCACTGAATTGTCGCCTATGACGTCAGAGCAGTAATTCGCCGAAATCTGACTGAAATATGCATATTGCCGTTTTTGAATTTCAGCTCTCAATATCTCTTAAAATATGCTTTCAATAACGTTTATTGTATTCAGTATTTTAATAAACAAGGTTGTAGATAATATTTTTCATAAAAATTACGATTTTTGAAAGATCATGCGATAAGATGCCGAAGAATTTTCACCAATTCCTAAATATCTCCCCTTGAAAAAGTTTGTGGATCTTGGACATACTTTGATCCCCTTCACCAAAGACCCTTTTGTGGCTAGCGTGGTTGATATTGGCCCTGTGGTTCTAGAGAAGCAAAAAATGTGAAAAGTTTACGGACAATTAACAGACGACACCGACGGACAGATGCCGGACAATCTTCGATCAGAAAAGTTCACTCTACCCTTCAGCTCAGTTGAGCTAAAAATCAGTCACGCAAATTATTTTCATTATCTTAAAATTTCATAGAACCATATAATTATCTAAACTGCTTTATGACATTCGTTCACAACTAGATGCAGCTCTCCAGGGAAAAATTGGTCGACAGACTGGATAGTATGCAAATATCTTGGAAATTTATTGCGCACAAAAATATTGGCAATTTTGGAATTATTTTTATTTCCAAAACACCCTAGAGAAGGATTTTTTTTCCCAAAAAAGTTAAGTGTAGTAAACTCTTGCGAGTCGACGATCGCTATTTTTACCTGTAAACAAAGCCGTTCTTTTTTCCCTCTCTGAGACTGTTGAAGGCATTTAACAGAATTTCAGAGACAAATGACAACTTCAGTAGTAAAATTTTTGGTACCAAGAAGGCTACGGGTCTCGCTATTCTCGTAGCTAAAGAGAATGGAAAATATGGATGTGTTATTTTAAAATCTTCCCAAAAGCCAGAGGACCAGTAAAGACAAAACTTGTACTTCCTCTACCTGATCAATACATGGTGTGACCGGTCGACAGGGGATGCTTACTTCTCCTAGGCACCTGATCCCACCTCTGATGTTACCAGGGGTCCGTGTTTTTGCCCCGTTCACGATTTGTTTGGGATTAATGAGCTTGATCTCTGTCCGTTTACTTAACCTTGGGGTGGGTTTGCTTTTGTTGCAGCCATTGCAAAAAAAAAAAAAAGGAAAAAAAAAAATACATAACCTGCTTACACAGGTTATGTATTTTATTCTACAACAGCTGCATCATTAAATCCTATACTAATAACCAAATAAAATAAAACAAATTTAAATAAGACATTGGGCTATAGCATGCAATGAACCTGCATTTAGTATCTGAGTGGCAAAACATATGTATAGAAATAAATTAAAAATTAGAATTGCTGTCCCGGTCCTTCGGATGAGACCATATACACCGAGGTCCCGTGTCGCAGCAGGTGCTGGCATGAAAAAGATCAATCACTGCTCAATGGCCCTGAGTGCCGAGTATAGGTAAAAATTTGCAGCTCTCCACCGGAAAGTGGTGGCGTCTCCATATGAGTGAAAAGTTCTCGAGAGGGATGTTAAACATTAAAAGAATTGCTGTCAAATTCATATTTTCTGAAAGATAAAGCATAAAAATACAGATTGAAATAGTATTATACATTTACTCACACAACTACACATGTACAGGCATCAGTGTTTCTTTTTTAATAAAAAAATATATATTCTACGAGCAGAAACAAATAATGTACAATTTAATAAATGTCAATAACAGTTATTTAACAAAATTGTATATAACTAACAATTAATAAATTTGATGATATGCACTTATATGTTAATTCCATGCATTCACAAGCTCTAGCTTTCTCTCTTACACACAATATTAATTTCCATGCACCTACAAAAGCTCTCGCTCTCTCTCTCTCGGTGTTTATTTCCATACACTTATAAAATCTCTCACTTTCACATTCAGTGTTTGTTCTACAGAGCAAAAATATCTATTATCTGTAGCTCATGACAACCTTAACAAAATACTGATTGTTTTGATTGCTTGCAGACTTCCAGGATGGAAACTTCCATACATAATATGAACATTAAATCTCACGTATCATTATATCAACACAAAAAATTCCACCTTCCAATACATAAAGTAGACAGTGCTAGCTACTAAAAGGTAATAATTATACTATCTGTTTTTCTATATCTAGTCTAGTCTGACATAATACAATAAGGAGATGAGGTAAACTAACTGACTTCTACAGCTGTAATGTGTCTGGCCACGTAAGGTTTTTCTTCTATATGTAATAGGTTTTGTACTGTTATAATTTACATTCATATAATACATCGAATTTTGGTGGCAATGGATGCTTGATCACAAAACATAAGGAGTAATCCAATATTTCTTCAGTATTAATCTTTCATGACTGTGTATACAGTACATATACATGCATTACTGTACATAATTATATATAATCAGTCCACAAACCAGTTATTACTGTGTACAGTAAAACAAGCTTACAGTGAACACTCTTATACTGGATTCATGCTTACAGCTGTTTGATTTTAATTCCCCATGGTTTTAAAATGTATTGTGAACTTAAGATATTAATAACAAATTATTTTTATAACAAAGCAAAATTTTCTATCCCTAGCACTTCTTTGTAAGCACGTTTTACAGTATGCACATTAGGTTCACAACCCAACGACATGTACAGTATCAGTGTACATACACAAACCAGCTATTACTGTGTATCCACTTTTAGTTCACAATCCATCTACATGTATTACTGTATATACACAAACCATTACACAATTATTTCACAATCCATCTACATGTCTTACTCTATATACATGCTTAGTCTATAAACCAGCTATTACTGTGTATACACAACTAGTCAACAAATCTTGGGGAATACGGTTTTGAAGTGTGCTGAAGAGATATATCACATTAATCCTTAAAGTTCTCCTGTTTTAAAGAAAGAGCTGTGCTGAGGTAAAATGTTGTTGCGTTACTTTAGTTCAAAGGTTTAAACAAGGTCCACATCTGATCAGTTTGTTCACACTCTTTTTTCACACTCTGTTGAGCTTTGTTCAAACTCTGTTGAGCTTTGTTCACACTCTGTTGAGCTTTGTTCACACTCTATTGAGCTTTGTTCACACATCGCTGAGCTTTGTTTACACTTTTTAACTGCATGATTCTTCAAAAGTCACCTTCATTTATATGCTGTTCAGTGCTGAAATACAATAAACAATATATACAAATTTAGAAGCAACAAGGTATGTTTGTGAAACACTGATGCCCCTGTGTGGCAGCTTATGGTGAAGGTTAAAGTTTCTCAAATGCAAGTCCCAACTCCAAGGTCAAGAGATCAAAATTGTTGTTACCCAAAGAAAGGACTTATGTCAATGTATACACCTGGTAAATATGAAAGCCCAAGCACTAACCATTCAAAAGTTATGGTCAATTTAATGTTTTCTAAAAGTGGATCAATTTCCAAGGTCAAAGGGTCAAGATTAATGGTGCACAGGGGAAGACCTTGTCATAAGAAATACATAGGCAAAATATAAAAGCCCTAGCCCCACCTGTTCAAAAGATATGAACAAGGTTAAAGTTTTTCAAAAGTAAGTCAAACTCCAAGAACAAGGTCAAAAGGTCAAAATTGTTGATATCCAAAGAAAGGTCTTCACAAGGAATATACCTGAGAAATTTGAAAGCCCTAATACTAACTGTGCAAAAGTCATGGCCAAGGTTAAAGTTTTTTAAATGTGGGTCAAACTCTAAGGTCAAGGTCAAAAGGTAAAAAATAGTTACACCTATGGAAAAGTCTTGTCACAATGAATACGCAAGTGAAATATGAAAGCCTTAGCACCAACTGTTCAAAATTTATGGCCAAGGTTAAAGTTGATAAATCTTTACAAAAGAGGGTCAAACTCCAAGGTCAAAAGGTCAAATATGTTGGTACCTAAAGGAAGGTCTTGTCACAAGGAATACACATGTGAAACATGAAAGCCATAGCTCCAACCAATCAAAAGTTTTGGGCAAGGTTAAAGTTTTTGCGGACAAACAGACAGCTAGCCGGACAGACAGGGCAAAAACTATTTACCCCCAAATCTTTTACTATATAGTAAACAGTGATACATCTTTTTCAAACCAACAGAAAATCTTACATGTTTATGTATGCATTTAATGAAATGTGTTTAACAAAATGAAAATTTAATGAGAATGAAGCACAGTAACTGGTACTGTACAAGTATTTGATAGCTTGTTACATATACAGCACTGTACTTACCTATTTATTATTTTGGAATTCTCATCTACACTCTGTGTTAGAGCTATCACCTCCAATTCTACCGATTCCAATCTACAATATAAAACAATTCTGACATTCCACAATCTATCACTAAAATTTAATGCAATATTAATGACTAAGCAATTCTACAAAAACATTTTATTGACTGTAATACTGTTCATATCATCATACTTTCCATTTCCTTAGCATTTGTACCTTCACATTTAATAGAACTATATTATTTTCTTCATTCACAGGCTGCTCTATGTTCACTCACTATTAACTCTATAGCTGCTGTTTTCTATTCAGATAGTGTTCTATCTACACTCTGTTCTGTCTGCACTCTGTTCTATCTACACTCTGTTTTATCTGCACTCTGTTCTGTCTGCACTCTGTTCTGTTTGCACTCTGTTCTGTTTGCACTCTGTTTTGTTTGCACTCTGTTCTATCTACACTCTGTTCTGTTTGCACTCTATTCTGTTTGCACTCTGCTCTGTTTGCACTCTGTTCTATCTGCATTCTGTTCTGTTCGCACTCTGTTCTATTTGCACTCTGTTCTATCTGCCCTTTGCATTTTTGCTTATCACTCACTTCATTCACAAACCATTGCTCAGTATTTATGTTGCATTTTTACCTATCTGTTCACTAATTCTTCACTCAGTGTTGTAAAAGTAATGTTTGATGGGTTCAGATGCATTATTTCTGAAATCCCATTCTCCTTGACTATGCAAAGCAAAACACTGAGGACACAGCTACGTGAACATTACATAAGAAATTTTTACAAATGAAGGATTGTAGGAATTTCTCTGATCAATTTAACCTCTATGAATATAGGAACATTGGAAAATTCAAAGAAGACAACCCTAGTATGGTTTTAATCTGTATACATTTATGCAAATTCACACCTATGACATTTGACAATCTGATAATTGGATAAATATATTGATTGATACAAGTGTACAGTGTGCATTGCAATAATGCAATAAAGATGAACCAAGAATTTGTGAATACGAACTAAAATTTTAATCACCATTATGAGAATAGTCATGCCTTCTCATTATACATTGAGAATTCCTCTGCCCTTTAATGTAGTTGATTTGACAGGCTTACCTGTTGTTGAGTTGGTTGAGAAGGTTTGTAGATATCCTTTGTCTTTGTTGCTCCTTATTATTAGGTGTGAAGTTGGGCTCACATACAATATCATGCATACTCCCTATCATCACCTTAGAAAACTGAAACAAAAACAAAAATATCCTAGTAAGCAAAAATTTATATGTGGTAAGGGATATGCTTATCAAAATTATAAGTTATGATTACTATAAGTTATTACTTCTTACCTCGTCTAATTTACTGACATATTGTAATTTCTGTAATTTATTTTTTTCTTACCTTGTCTAATTTACTGACATATTGTAATTTCTGTAACTTATCATTTCTTATCTCGTCTACGAGGGGTGATCAAAAAGTTCACGAACTATCTCTATATTTACAGAACCACAATTCAGATCAGAATGAAATTTGGCACACATATAGTCATACACATGTTCTATAAATAACAGATATTATATAATGTTTTGCTCCGTGATTGTGATGTCACAATGTGAAAATTATGTCAACATGTAGGTGACTTGTGACAAAAAATGGTTGACTCAGTCGTACTCAGACAACAAACGGCTGTAAAGTTTAACATATATCTCAGAAATTCCTTTGCAGTAGAATATGACAATTTGTACAAAGTTCATGCTTACAAGAAGTTCAATCATTAATTGGATTGATTGTTTTAGTGAAGGCAGGGAGATGGTTAAAAATGATGTTTGTTCTGTTGCCCAGCGAAAGCAAGCTGGTAGAAAGATGTGTCCTTAGTTGAGCAATTTGTTTTGAAAGAACGCCAAGTTACAATTAGAAAAATAGTTGAATAACTGAACAATAATATAATTATCAAATCCCTAAAATATCCTTTACTTTAGACTTTAAACATATGAAATATGAAAAAAAGAAGGCGCCCATACTGTTTCCACATTGGATAGACGACGCTCCCAAAACCGAGGACTTGGGTTGTGATGGTTACCATGCTAATTCTGGGAAGATATATCCTTATCCGCCCATCCTATTGCCGAGAATTGGCCTTTTTTGACAGATGGTCTGTTCTTGTTATAAAAAATAACTTGCAGGGTAAGAAATATAAGACTCGGAAAAATCTCTTTGAACAGACTGCTACTGAGCACGTCACATGACCGCCTGGATCATGTGATTTGTGCATGGGCAGAACAATGGCAGATGTGCATTAAAATCGGAGAGGACTACTTTAAAAAGTAATGAACACTGAAACCTCATTTTATTTCTTTTAAAGAAGTAATTCAACTAGTTTGCGAACTTTCTGATCACCCCTCATAATTTACTGACATATTGTAATTTCTGTAACTTATTACTTCTTACCTCGTCTAATTTACTGACATATTGTAATTTCTGTAACTTGTTACTTCTTACCTCGTCTAATTTACCGACATATTGTAATTTCTGTAACTTGTTACTTCTTACCTCGTCTAATTTACCGACATATTGTAATTTCTGTAACTTGTTACTTCTTACCTCGTCTAATTTACCGACATATTGTAATTTCTGTAACTTGTTACTTCTTACCTCGTCTAATTTACCGACATATTGTAATTTCTGTAACTTGTTACTTCTTACCTCGTCTAATTTACCGACATATTGTAATTTCTGTAACTTGTTACTTCTTACCTCGTCTAATTTACCGACATATTGTAATTTCTGTAACTTATTACTTCTTACCTCGTCTAATTTACTGACATATTCTGTCTGTCTCTTCTCCAGGTGACCCAGTTTCAGATTCACTTTATCACACCTGTTACGAGTGTCCACTGCCTGACTGTATAAATACAGGTGTACAAACATAACATTTAAATTCAAACAAGTTCTGACAAAATTCAATTTTACATTTATCAACTAAATTTATATATAGTCAGTTGATAAAATTAATAGTTATTATATCATGCACTGATAATTGTTTGTTGTTTTTTGCTCCCTTAAAAGTTGAAACTGACTTTATGCGATTCTTATATCATACAACACTTTGGAATATCAATTAAAAACAGGTAAGACTGAATTTTTTTTTTTTTTTTTATCAAATAATATATTTGATATCTCTATGTACAGATAAAATTACTTGAAACTTTAAAATTTTAATAACCAGTGATTAAGAATTACATGATTTTACTCTTCCTAAGGCTTTATCATCTTAAATTTAACTTTCCTTGTAATGTACAAAGTTACTTGTACCACATGTAGTATACATTATACTGTTTTTGTGTAGACTTACTTGTACCACATGTAGTATGCATTGTACTGTTTTTCTGTACAGCGGTTACAACTCTCTAATATGGACAGGGATTTAGAACACAGTGTCTGCAGTCGATTTCTGTAACATTAAATATAACAGGTTAATAGTAAAATAATTATATCAAACTATCATAAAAGAAAAATGGTTACCATATCTAAAAAATTTTCTACCTCTTTGCAATATTTTTAAATTTTGCAAAATTTATAATTTTTAAAAAGAGATTTTATCTATAACTTGGAAGTTAACATTTATTTAATTTAAAATGTCATTAAGAACAGTAATCGTATTAATAGTAAAACTGACTACCTAATTTTTCACTTTTTGTGTCTAGATAAGGAGAATGCACATATTACATGTTTTAATTTTGTTAAAGAACAAGTTGCTGTAAATCAAGGCAGATTATATTGTTTATATCCTCACTAGTAAACAGTTTTAAATTGATGGACCTACTTTTCTACCATATGGATATTTTCCTCCAGTTTGCCTAGAACCACTCTGTGTCTGTCCTCTTTAAATGCGATCATGATCCCCCGCATTGATTCCAGCATCACTTCAATTTTCTCTCCACTACAAGCAAAAACAGCACAACATTACAACCAGCTCCATGGTGGATTGAAAGTTATACAGTTCTTCAGTGCATCTTTTACACTGAAGCTCCCATTCAGCTATATATTCCACTCAGCATCAGTATTGACTTCTGGTTTCAGGAATATGCAGTTACTAAAAGATTTATTTTTTCAAGGATGCGTATCTCAGATACATGTGCATGTACATCCTTTGACGTTTATTAAAAAATAGAGGCAAAAGAATTGCCTGATAAATGTCTGAATTAGTGTATAGTATACGCTGTATACCATCTGTAAGTATCAGTGTGACAGTTAGGCTGTATAAATATCTGAGTGTACACCATACAACGCAAAAGTGGAATTTTTTAGCAAGACACAAATTTAGGGATTTGTCCTTAAAAATCAGTATTTAATTTTAGCGAGATGTAATCATAATGATTTTATGGTGCATACAAAGATAACATTACCCTCTAATGCAGAATAAATTGTAAGCAATATTTAATTTAGTGATCTCAACATCGGCCTCTCTAAAAAAGCCACAATTGAATCCTGAATAAATTTTCTGCTTATATGGTACAAGTATCAGAGTGACAGACAGATATAGTATATACCATCAATAAGTATCAGAGTGACAGACTGTATAGTGTATACCATCTATAAGTATTAGAGTGACAGACTGTATATATAGTGTATACCATCTATAAGTATCAGAGTGACAGACTGTATAGTGTATACCATCTATAAGTATCAGAGTGACAGACTGTATATATAGTGTATACCATCTATAAGTATCAGAGTGACAGACTATATAGTGTATACCATCTATAAGTATCAGTGACAGACTGTATAGTGTATACCATCTATAAGTATCAGTGACAGACTGTATAGTGTATACCATCTATAAGTATCAGAGTGACAGACTGTATATATAGTGTTTACCATCTATAAGTATCAGAGTGACAGGCTGTATATATAGTGTATACCATCTATAAGGATCAGAGTGACAGGCTCTACAGTGTATACCATCTATAAGTATCAGAGTGACAGACGTATATATAGTGTATACCATCTATAAGTATCAGAGTGACAGGCCAGATTCTCGTCCCCCCAGTATCTCTCCAGTCTCTTATTTTGAAGCTCATCTCTCTGGATCTGATTCAGCTGTTCCTCTGCTCCCTTCATTATGTTGTCAACCTGGAAATAAATATCAATTTTTTGTCATAATATCAAATAATAATTCAAGTTCTGCATTCCTAAATTTAATTAAATTATCCACTGATTATTTGGATAATTTCTGTAAAAGGACTCCTTATTGGTCTAATATTTTGTAACAAGGCCTGTGATTGGACACCTAAGCTCTGGTTCTTGCCTGTTTTTCCAGGTCCCTGATATACTTCTGATTTCCCTCTAGCAGTATTTCCCTTTCTTTGGCCCCTTGCCCCTGGTTGGTCCCCCTGACTAGTGCCATGTTCTGGGCCACGGAGTGGTTATAGTTCCTTGTCCACAGTTGACAAGTCTGGTTATGTTGTTTCTGATGTCTGAGATAGTCTACTAAGTGGTCAATCTCATGGTGAAGCTCATGTCTTAAAAGCAAAAAAAATAATCGTATTTGGTTATGTACAGGTATTGGGGGTAAAACCCAGAAATGAAAGTTTACTTAATGTGCAATACTCAAAAGGTAGAACTATATCAATTCACATGTGAGTGTTCAATTTTAATTATGATAAGTTGCCATTCCAGTAAAAAATATAATTATGAAACTGTTTATGATGAGCCAGTATGTTCTTTTTGTAAACATAATATACTTGTCATTACACACTGGTACGTCTAAATTGTCTAAATTATGTCTGAACACACAGTTCCTAGATATGCAGTACTTAAGATGGCAATGTATACTTTGTTTTTTTTAAATAATAAACTGCTATTATATAAAACAATTCATGGTGAGCCAGTAATGCTGAGTTTATATTTTGTTTCAAATGAATGTAATTTTCATTTTCATGTAATTAAGTACATATCTGTCTACAGAATTATGTCTTAGAATTCCTTGTAACCTATATACATATATTTTGTACATAAACTTGATCAGACACTGAAAAAAGAAGTGTTGCTATAATTACATATATCCCCTGACACTCCTCTGTAATAGCTGTAACTTCCTGTGGTACTGTCTGACAAGCCTGAGATGAAATGACATCACTGTACAACACAACTTGGACAGCTGGTAGTCATTGCTGATATGAACAGAGCTGCTGAATCGCGGAAACTCGGCTACAATAAAATAAAATTTCAATTGAAAGATCAGTTCTTTTTTTCAAGATATCTACATAGAGTAATTCATATACTTGCAGTTTATCAGATGAAATTCTTAAGGCATGTACACATATTACAATTAATCCCATGCAGATAATCTCATGGGGTAAATTGCAATGTGTGTATGTGGTAAATATTATTGCATGCAAAAGTTTTCATAGTGACACGAGATTGTTTCTAGAATAGATCACTGTTCTATATTCAAGTGAAGTTGCATCCATTTTTTCAACAGTAACCAATCGGAACTTTAAAAGAGGGGTCATTTGCAGAATATGAAGGTTATTTTTACAAAGAAAGGCCTAACTACAAACCCAAACCACTGAAATGATGTGTGATATTAATACCAACAAAAGATTCTTAATTAGCTGCAAAATACAAGTAATTGCCCAAATGTCTCATTAAGAGTATATGGTTCAATAAGTTTGACTAGTCTGGATGTTAGGATGTAATACCTTCAATACAACTCTTGTTTCATTTGTATGTTTTATGAGAGAAAGTGAAGAATTGTAAGCAATTAACTGTTGCATGTGTACAGAGAATTGCATGCAATAAAACACAATTATTTAATGCCTGTGCAGTCAATAGACCAGAATATTTTTCCCGAGGTGCAGGAAACAGCTCAGTGTGTTCTATTGCCCGAGGCCAATGGCCGAGGGCAATAGAACACACTGAGCTGTTCCCTGCACCAAGGGAAAAAAATTCTGGTCTATTGACTGCTCAGGCATTAAATAATTGTTTTATTACCTAATTCCATTTTCTCAATTCAGTTTTTAGTGTTACAATTGTATATTACAGAAGGTTTCCATACCATTATGCATTCAAATCATTGTAAATTAATACCTAGATGTGGTGCATCTTTCATACAATTGAAGTAACTCTCATAGAATAAAATATCCTACCATTGAAATCTTACTTTTTTAAAAATTATTATCAAAAGATCACATTAAATGACTGTTTACCACTGACGTCTGCGCAATGTTTCATACGAATTCAAAACCCGGATCGGTTTTTCCGAAATACGTTGCCGGTACAATAGATCGATCGCATTCTATTGACCGGCGGTCCAATAGATCGCTGTCTATTGACCAGCGGTCCAATAGATCACTGTCTATTGACCGGCGGTCCAATAGATCACAGTCTATTGACCGGTATTTCAATAGATCTGTTTCAAAAGATAAGAAAAACTGAATACACATACAGAATATATGAAAATATTAAATCTCTAATAAAACAACAAAATCCATTTGATTAGGTAATAAAAATTGCATGAGGTTAATTGCAGCATGAGTACCAGCCTATAGTTAAGAAATCAAGAAGATTATGAAACTAGCAAATATTTCATGCAGACAAATAAAAGTTGGTTTACATATCTGACAATACAAGTCACGATGCCTTGTACCTTTAAGAATCACTTTATAGTGCAACAAATTTAAAATTAACATGACATAGAAAACAACAAACTGCTTACGATATACACAGTTAGGGAAATATCTGTGATCTGGATAGGACTTTAGGAACACAAATATAGGGTTGTCCTCTGTGATAGACTTTGGATACTCTGATACAGGGTCAAGGGGGTCAACTGTATGCTCCAGTAACTCTCCGTCAACAACCAGGATTTGATTGACAGCTGCCACTTCACACTGCTCAGCGATCACTTCCTGCAGGCCCGACAGTCTGGAACAAAAGTCAGCCATTAAATTTTAAATTAGTATATTTATAAGAAGTATAAAGGGCTGCAGAAAATGTTAAATTTTGTTGTATTAAAGGAAGTTATACAGTATTCAATGTCCACTAAATGTGCAATGCACTGCACTGCAGGTACATATCACAAAAACTTATTCAAATAGCCTTATTAAAAACATAACAATATACAGTGAAATCTAATCGACATGCACCAGGATAAAATTCTGTGTCAGAAGAAATGGGAAGTTGGATTGCACAGTGTAAATATTGTGGAAAATGATATGATGGAAATGAAAATTAGGCCAACGATAAAAAATGATTTGTTTGTTGTACTCCATATCCGACTGACCCATCAAATTGCCCCTTCCCAAACATTTTTTTCGGTCATATTTTTAGTACTTTAAATTCCTTTTTTTTTTTTGCTTTCTGTGAAAATGCAGATTGTCTGTATCATTCTTAAAGTTAGAATTATCATTTCCCTAAGAAGCTTTTTAGATTGAAAGTAGCAATAAATCTGTCTAGTTGTCAGGCCTTTATGAAAACATCATTCAGTAAATTTCTTTAGTCTGTGATTTTTTATGATGTTTAAATGTTTATCAAAGTGTACAATAATTCTACAAAAGAAAAATTACCTACCTACCCATCTTAAAAAATGTGGGTCAGAGTACATAAAACAAAAATTTTTCAATGATGGCCTAAAGGTCAGAATTCCTGGTGAAACAGATGTATCGGATAAGCCATTTTTTTTGTTTTACTGTTATAACAGAATAAAATTTCATTTTAACTAATGCAGCAAGTACATATAGCATACAGAAAAAAAACCTAGTTGAATATTTTTTTTCTATTTTTCTCAGTATCAAATAAATTTAGTACATTTTACATATATCTGTCAATTTTAGGGGCATGAATTTATTAGAGGCTGCTTCATTTGGATGAGACATGTTCATAAATTAATGTACAAATTATTTGATAAATATTGCTATAATTTTCATAGCATTTATCAACTTCATGAAGTACATGTATTTAATTATCATTTTGGGGAATCAACATACTTGGTGTCTTTGTTAACGTAAATTCTCATATTGGACCAAGTTACTGGACAAAATGCATTCAGAACTTTCTTGTCAAGAAGATCTGCCACTTTCTCGAAGAACCTGTCGAATGTTGTCCGTTTTCTTTCATTGCTCTCTAGCAGTGAGGCGAGTAGTGGAACCAAGAACTTCTTCAAACCTCTATATTGACAGAATAAAATTTATTATAGTATTCAAATTTTAACATCCCCCCAACACACACACACACACAAAAAGAGAATAAAATTCAAATTTATTTTAGGAATGACACTAATTCTTGGCCATATTATTCGAGGATAACCTGGTTTGGGTCAGTTTACGCTTTATAATCCGCGAAGCGGATTATAAAACAGCGTAAACTGACCCAAACCAGGTTATCCTCGAATAATTTGGCCAAGAATTAGAGTCATTCCTTATAATTTAATTCTAAAATCATTAAACAACTCTGGGTGTAAAATTTCGTTGCTTTTTATCAGTTCAAATTTGCCGCTCAATAATACAACCATAGTAACGGAAGTGATGGGAAGCGAGGGGAGGTAAAAACTGATACATAATCCTCTAGCAGCCATGTTTTTTGTTTACATGTGGTAAGATCCGAGTTACTGTTTGAAGTTAAAGGTACATTTATTAAATCTGGAATTTTCCATGAATCCCGAGGACTGGAAATGAGAGGATTGCATGGATACAGACGATTCAGCTGGTTGTCAGGGGGGTGTGTCCCCATACCAAACCAGGTTATACAGAAATAATTTGTGTTCCTTTTTGGATATTAACCAATCAGAGGCTAGAATACAAACAAAATTAAATTATATTTGCATAACTTCTGAAGATGGGTAACAATATGATTGATATGCCAGGATCTTAATTTTATGTCTATTCGTATGAAACATTTTCATAATCATATCAAGCTTTTGATGTATTGCATCAATATTTGTAATCAAGCTTACTTTAAAAAAACAATTAGAAGAAACAAATGATGAACATCTATTACATGTGTATTTACCACTAGTGACTTACACAGACAACAGGCAGGTAAGTGGGAGATCACGGCTCCACTCAACCGGTCCGTCTTCATACTTCTGTACCCCAGAAATCACCCCACTCTCTTTTGTCTTCGTGATTTCATACCTGTCTCAAAAGAATAACATTCTAACTATAAATTGTGCTTTCAGTTTTACATGTTTTACCTCCAATTATTATGAAGGAATCTTGTTTAATAATTGATTGTATTCATGTAAAATTAATTATCCTTTTTAATCTGAAATAAGAGCATGTACTTGTATATCAAAATGCAACAATGTACCATTGATACTTGTAAAATAATTTTTCCATCAGAACTGCTTACATTTTGTGTCTGTTTCTTCTTCCCCCATATGCTTTAAATGGTAGGTGTCCCGTTGCAGCATGATAAATCGTGACCCCTAAGCTCCAAAGGTCAACGGTGGCATCAAATGGACCTGTGTTTCCATCCTTAATCACCGCTCGGCCATAAATGTTAGGATGCTGTGATTAATAGAGAGAAGGTAATTCAAAAATAGTTATAGTCAAACTTCTCCCTTCCAGATGTAGAGATAAACCAGATACTCTTCTGTGCCACAGAGGAACATAAATGCATGTGTAGAGATTTACCAGATACATGTACTCTTCTGTGCAGAGACATAAATCTATTATGGAGATTTACCAGATACTCTTCTGTGCCATAGAGGGACATAAATCTATATGTAAAGATTTACCAGATACTCTTCTGTGCAGTAAAGGGACATAAATCTTTATAATTATAGAGATTACCAGATACTCTTCTGTGCTCTAGAGAGACATAAATCTATTATAGAGATTTCCAAGATATTCTTCTGTGCCGTAGAGAGACATAAATCTATATATAGAGATTTCCCAGATATTCTTCTGTGCCGTAGAGAGACATAAATCTATATAGAGATTTCCCAGATATTCTTCTGTGCCGTAGAGAGACATAAATCTATCATAGAGATTTACCAGACATTCTTCTGAGAATTAGAGAGACATAAATCTATTATAGAGATTTACCAGATACTCTTGTGTGCCCTAGAGAGACATAAATCTATATATAGAGATTTACCAGATATTCTTCTGTGCCATAGAGGGACATAAATCTATATATAGAGATTTACCAGATTCTCTTGTGTGCCATAGAGAGACATAAATCTATATCTAGAGATTTACCAGATATTCTTCTGTGCCATAGAGGGACATAAATTGTTCGTCCTCACTTTCCAGTTGTTTAGCAGCACCAAAATCTGTCAGTTTATAAACAGACCTATGAAAAGAAATACTCATTGTCATCATTTTATAATGTGCAACACCATACATGTACAAGCACACACATTCAAATTCTTATTGTTATCATTGAATTGACATCAGCAAAACTGAACAAAGAAATGAATTCAATCGAGTTTCAAGTTAGCAGCAAATTTAATATGACGTACATTGTCAGAATTGCAGAATTGCTTTCATTGACATTTCTGTGGTATTAGACATATCAAGGTATAAGCTATAAAAGATTCAACTGCATGTATTACACAATAATTGTCATGGTATGCTTTACACAAAAGAAATGTATAAATTACACCTTGTTTACCCACCTCCCTTCGTCGTCTTTGAACAACAAAATGTTTCCTGGTTTGATGTCTCTGTGAACAATGTCTTTTTCCCTCAAATACTGGATTCCTGCAGCTAAAAACACACAAGAATAAAATGTAAGGGAACATTGTGAAACACAGACATCATCATTGCACTAATTAAATAAATGTTAAATACAACAATTTTAATTATACTAATGATCACTTCAAAGGGGTTGTAATAATAATTATCAATAAAATAGCTTTTAATTAATTTCACTGCATTTCTTTTATTTGATTCTAGAAATTTTTCAACAAGATGCCCCCCGATCACATCCTGTATCTTTCTGTCCAGTTGATAACCATATGTTAGTGTTGGATCTTGAATGTTCAAAAGAATAAAATTTAAAACACTTTTCAATGATTATATTCCATATCTTTTAACAAAAACTTCAAACACGATAGATAGAGTGTGCCATACTGAGATCCTTGAGGACTATAATGAACTCATCTTCCTCGAGTCCCAGCGAGTTTTTGGGCTCGTCCAGCAGTGTGTACAGACTCCCGTACTGCGATAACTCCATCACAATAACCTTGTGGTTATTTACATCCTGCATGATAGAAAACAAGATTTCATTTATAGGTTAAGGAATCACTATCTAGTTTGTTGGGTTTGCCAGGACATTAACAACAGTTGAAAATATGGAATAATTTGCATAACATTATCATATGCATAATTATTCCATGTTTCCAACTGTCGTTAATGTCCCTGGCATACCCAACAAACTAGGCAGTGATTCCTTACATTTACATTTATTTGTGAAATAAATATGTAATGAAAAATCGAAAATGCTTTCCAATCGAATTGAAATACAACAAGCATTCATGTTAATTTCCATAATCCCTGCCCACTCACATCAGACACAATGACAGCCTAGCTAAAAATTGGCATGCATATTAGGCACTTGACCTTTCACTAGGCAAAATTTACATTCAGTTGTAAATATTGAGAAATTAACACATTTAACTTTCAAAGAGTTATTAAAGAGAAAACAGTTGGAAATGTAAATAAATGTACAGTGAAACACCGCATCATTTATATTGTACTTCAATTCACTATGTACAGTTACATACTTGATTATTACATAATTATATCAACAAATACATGTTTATATACACACACTCACATGCCTTCAGATGACTTTAATCTGACTGTGGGGTATTTTTTATACTCCTGGAAAGTCAGTCAAATTAAAGCAATCAGTAGACCTATGGCTGTGCACTTACTAACCATGATAACCATTAACATTATCATTGTTAAAACACATGTATTTTGTTTTCCATTAAAACATGATGTTAAAGTCAATGTTGGCACAATACTTCTAATAATTTAAAATGTTACGACCTTTCCATTTGTGCCCCACTGTATATTTAAACACTTAAATCCAAAAAGCTAGCAGGCTTTATTTATCTTTTCTAAAATGCATACTGCATATAGGCATCATCTATCAACAGACCAAATTAATTTTTGCTTCACAATCTGGTCAAAAATAGATTAAATCAATCTGACATATATTGCTTCAACTCTAACCATCAGCTTAACAAACCAGGGAGAACTTACTTCTTCCTCGATTCCCAGGAGTTGAACGACATTTTCGTGTTTGAGTTGCATCATCACCTGGAATTCCCTGACCTGGACTTCGGGGCTTCTCTGCATCGCTGCCGACGAGAACACCTTAACAGCCACCTCCTCTCCATTTCTCTGAAATAAACAGCAAAATCAACTTCTGCAGTTGATTCTAATATATAATGATCAATTAAAATAAAAAAAAGTTACTTAATTTCAAAAATATATAATTATAATTTTTTTTCTCAATCATGTGAAAATATGACAAAAGGATTCAATCCGAGTGGAATAATTTCTTCTAATAATATTAGCTTGACTTTCTTAACAACCAGGCCAAAAGGTTGTACAAATTTTCATTCTAAGCATGTTAATTAAGTAAATGAAAGAGTAATATATGATATTTATAAATAAATCTGTTAATTTAACAAATCAATATTACTTCTATGTGTATAATAAAAAACCAGCTTTACCTTTTCTCTGCCCTTGTACACTTTACTGGTGGCTCCCTGACCCAGTATTTTGGTGACGTCCCACAGGTAATTCTGAGACTGCCGTAGTGGGACACAGTCCTCAGCTGACATCTCTTTTCTTAAATTCTGAAAAAAAAAATTAAAATGACCTCATGTAATCAAAATATCAATTGTGATAAACACACTGTCCATCTTTTAAACATATGATTAATAAGAGCAATATACATGATTGTACAGTTCTGAATCACTCCATTTCATCCTTGATTTTCAAGTTTGAATTAAGAGTCCATTTCCTTGTCTATATACTGTACACATATACGTGTTGTCACAATAATTCCTTCTCAATGATCAAACACAAGCTATTAACGACAAAACAATTTAACCCATGAGAGTGACAATTTTCCCAGCTACAAGTCCTTGAGTTGCAATTATCATTAAGGGTTGTTCAAAGAAAACAATTTTGGTCAAGCAAGATATGCCAAGGAATGACCATTGTTTCAACAATGCTGAAAAGAAAAACCAAAAAACTTAAATGAAAGAAAAACTAGAAATACTCTCTTTTTCCAATTTTAGAATAAATAAAGGAAGTTTTCACTATGTCAGCTAAAAATGATCTTGAGGAAGTTTTTAAAATAGATCTAGATCTACGAAGCACATTTAATTTTCTAAACATTAAAACATGAGTTCCTGTTAATCCTGATTGGTTATTCTGTGTTGAGTGTAATGATTTTTTTGGCACTATCTTCATTTGTGCTGAAAAACTATAGGTCCACCTCTTCTCGTATAAAAAAGTAAAAGAGATATAACTTTAGACTTCATAGATCTATTTTAATATTATACCAGTATACAGAATGTCATTCTACTGACCTATCAACCAGTCGCATTGCCACTTTGAGGACCTTCACATCATATGAGTGAATATCTAATTCATATGAAGAAATCAATAAACATCAAAAAAAATTCTAACAATCTGGAATTTGAATTATTTCTACATGTATTTCAACATTGTTTACGTTTTGGAAATCCCCAATTCACAACTGGAAGCATGTTATGATAACTAATGAGCTATGGAAAAGAGACGACTACAATATTTCCGGAAAAATACATTAAATTTGAAACAAGCTAATGAAGTATGTACGTGTATCCTTTTGTCTTATTTTAAAAAAAAGAAAAAAAAAGAAGAAGACACGTGCATACGTAAATATGGTAATAGTACAGGGTTAAGCCCTCTCCATCCAGTATTTTCTATGAATAATTTTATTTTTGTCTAATTACACGTCTCTGTTTAAATGTATACACTGGGTGCTGATATAAATTAATTTAAACATGCATATTTAATAAACTGGGGTCTGTTTTACAAAAGGACTTACGACTAAGACAAATTCTGCTAATAACTTTCTATTTTACACTGATCTGAAAATGGTCTGAATCTCTTTGAAAAGAAATTATGAAGCATGCTAGCATGCTCTACGTATGAACAATTTCTAAAACGAGGCAGACTATTGACAAACAAGTTGATGAAACAAGGATATCAACAGTCTCGATTGAAGTCATCATTTCGTAAGTTTTACGGTCGATACAATGACCTTGTCAGCACATACAACCTATCATTAGTCAAATGCTGACTGATATTTTTCATACTTATTGTTAGGCCATTACTTACACACTGAACTGTCTACGGATTTTTCCGTTTTTATTCCGATCATGACAAGGAGCACACGGCGGGTGTGACCGGTTGGCAGGGGATGCTCACTCCTCCATGGCACCTGATTCCACCTCTAAATTTTGAGGTCCGTATTTGCTCTGCTCCAAATTTGTATCGTTTCATTGTACTTTCGAGATTGAATACTGTTCGTTATCTTCATATTTCATACTTATTTCAAATCTCAGCATTTCAATGTATATGAGTGTATTTTCCTTGCATATTTGTTGTCTTTTGCACTTTCCTTATTTACCTATTTAGTTTTTGTTGTTTGTTCCAATTTTATTGATTAATTAATTAATTAATTTATTTATTTATTTATTTATTTTGTATCTTAATTTCCATGGATATTTGTCTCTTGCACTTTTTTATTTACTTAATCAGTTTTGTTGTTTGTTGTACTCTCTTATTTATTTTTTCATTATACATGTATTGTATAATGAGAATATATGCTAGGTAATAACTCTTGTGTATAATTTATCTTTTTTCATTTCTTCCTTTTCTAGTTTACATAAGAAATTAATATATAATTTATTATAAACAATTTCATCATTAATTGTAAACCATTACATATGATTATTGTCAGTTCTTAACATTTGTAACCTTGTCCTTCTTGGAGAGGACTTATATAGGCCATGCCTGAGTCCAATCCAATCATATGGTTTGACTTTATATAATAAAATACTGATTAAATTAAATTAATTGCTAATGTATATTGTACAGTATGTGCTACACTTATCCTGTGCAAATCTTATGTATAAATAATTAAATATCTATGTACATATTTTGTATACCTATGAGATGTAATTGTCTCTGGTTCAAATAAAACATGAAAACATGACTGCCAAAAGACTCCGAGATCATTCTCTGCATAGAATCGATTGAATTTGGTACAAATGACGTCACTGGCTGCAATCAGTTTGTCTTACACAATACTACGTATAAAATTACAAATAAGCATATTAAAGATACAAGAATTACATAAGTATGTTAACGAATTACCTTGAAAGATGTTGGAAGAAACTTCCACATTCTCAAAGAGTATCTGGATCTCAGCCCTCAATATCTACAATCACAAAGACTTCAAATACACACTGAAACAATGTACATGTAAAAAATATAGATCTAAGGGGAAAATTTAATTCCCAGCACTTCCCAAGCACTGTAAGCAAACATTTATTTGCGTGCAAGAAATATTCGCGAGTTTGGCAGCTAGCTTTTCTTTCATTTTAAAAACAAATATTTTTCACCGCAGATCATTTAATATGGAATTGTGTAATTAAGTAAAACAATTCGTCAGTCGTCAAAATAATAGTCCTAGATTGATTTAAAACGACGAATCGCGACTAAACGTTTTCGCCCTTTGGCAAATAACTTTTGATTTAGAATTAATCAAATCACACCCTCTAGCAATTAGGGTTTTTATATTGTACGGATTTCTCCGTTTACCATATCATGACAAGGAGCATACTGCAGGTTGACCGATCGATAGGGGATGATTACTCCTCTATGGCACCTGGTCCCAAGACCATAAACTGAGAATAGATTTAAGTAAAAATTTCAAACCAATTTAATTTTTGAAATAATTTTGATATTGAAACAAAATTTTCATCATATATTTGAATTTAAATGTTATATAAAATTGCAAATTTTTAAGCAAATACATTAAAGAAAACTCAAGATGTTAAAAATCAAAATTTTGACTTAAGTCTAGTATTCTCAGTTTATGGTCTTGGGGCCTGTTAGGAGACATATTCCATAGGTCGAGAGTTTGATGAAGACATTTCAAACTCACTTGAGCTTTTAGCTGAAGCGATCTTAAAAACAATTAGGCCTTAGTTGGATAAAAAATAATACAATTGTGGTATAAAAAAGAAGCAAAAAAATCTATATGGCAGTGATATTTATAGTCTTGAGAAGTGCTTCAGAAATGACTTTAAATCAATGAATTCTAAAATATATCTAATGTTTTACATAGAAAAACTGACTTACTGTATATATTTATATATTGGATATATTTATCTTAACAATCCTGGTTTTCTTACTTACAGTGTTTGAACAGATCTACTTGGACCTCCTGCTTAGATTAATATGATATAGGACTTATGATTCAGAATTTTATCAAAGAAAGGAAAAACCACTGCTACTTGTTTTACAGAGGTTCAAAGCAAAACGACATAAACGGACTGGAATTTCCAATCTGAGTTCTTTAAACGCTTTGTCCATTTGTTAATCTTAAATCAATTCTTCTTTTTTTTAATTGTTTTATTATTCTTTTTCATATATGAAAGATATAAATGAAATATTGGTATTGCAAAATATATTTCCTTTGAATATTCCTTTGATTATACACACGGGGATTTTTATATACGTAAACAAATTAAAGACGTATCATGTCGACAATTATCACTGAGGAAACGTAGGCAACTGACTCAATAGTAGATTTGTAGTTTAATGATGTCAGTGCTGTATCCTCTAAAACAATATAAAGCAAGAATGTTTCAAACGCTCTTTTTCTTTTTCCTTCCACAAAGTAATTTTTTTTAAAAAATTAATCAGTTTTATTGAGAAGCTTATCAAAAAATTTAGCCCTCCACCAATCCCTCTATGATGTAGGATTTTTTTCTCTCTCTCTGAATATTACCACCACCCTGGAATACTGAATACTGTTCGTTATCTCCATATTTCATTTCACAGAATCTTTGTTACATAGTGCCACTGTGTACATCCTATTATACTTTATTTCGGGTTTCAAATAACACAACATAAAACACTGCCATTCTTTTCTCTAATGTTGAGGGTTATCCATCTCTTATCCGCAACTCCTCAAATATTACTTTTGGATCAATCCTCGTACATGTATTCATGTCTGTCTACCTTAAAAAAGAGAAAATGACTCTTTCAAAAGAGAGGAGAGAGGTCATTGATATACATGTACATGTATCATAAATGACAATGAACACAATGACTTGTTGCATGAGAAGTTCACGATATGCAATAGAATAAAGTATGCAATTATGCTAACATTTCCACTGATAGAAAGAGTTACGGCGTGGGATTCGCTAACGCCTGGGGAATAACTCTACGGCGTGTGCCTTACGCCCAGCAACACCTATGTCCTTTGGATGATCCTTATTGACCTTAAAATATGACAAGGTTGAGGCTTAACAAAGTTTATTGTCTCGTGTCTCGAGCGTAAGTGACGGGAGGGAGACGGGAGAACAAACTTAAACCTCCAACCTGTCCTTTGAGAGGTCATTCAAGGGGGCTAATTATATTTAATTACAATTGTCATTAATGAAATTTAATTGATATCCCTAACGGAGCCTCGCAAGGATAGCGTCCCTTATTACCTAGAGTTTGATTCAACTTGCCGAAGAGTTTCTCACTTTTTCTGTTAAGAGTTAATCCCGAAGTGATAGTAAATTAACTCAAATATCTACGTACTGACAGATGAATAGATAGATAGGCAAATGTTTATATTACAAATTAACTTTACCATCTGATAATTGCCGATATGTGAGAATGTATTATTCTAAAATAAATTGTAACATATTTTTGGACAAGAAATAAAGGGAACCTGTGTGGGAATGTTAATCCGACAAACTAATTTATTTATTTAGAAGGCACTCTTATAATTCTGAAAAATACCTATTCTCAAAATCATGAACTTTTAAATAAAACTTTAATTTAGATAGAAAAATAAAATAATGAAGATAAAAATATTGATAATTATTGATTATATAAAATTATTTCAAAATTTAAAAACATTAAAATGTGCAATTTTATTTCAAAATTTAAAAACATTAAAATGTGCACCTTCACATACGTATAAACGTAGTTCTAGAAAAAAAAAAATTGCATTAAGACTACTCGAAATTGTCGGAAAGGTTAACAGGAAAAAATTCAAACTGTGAAAAGAAGGAGAAATGTCAAATGTCTAGTCAATTATTAAATGTTATAATATCATATATCTTAAAGTTTAGAAATAAAATTATTTCCCACATAAAAATAGAGGAAATTTTAGATTTTAAGGTCAAAAGTATTTCCCAATTAATGCGTACAAAGTGTCCCCATAAAGGCATGAAAAACATCCCCATAAAGGCATGAAAAGCACCGTCTATGAACGTGTGACCCCTCCTCCAGGTCATGATGGCATGGAATGCGTCCCCCGCAGTTTCTGCATGTAATAATAAAGCTGAAGAAGGTTCTGTTGAAATACACAATATTTTCATCATTGAAAGACATGCTTAATTTCGCAATATTTCTTCAGAAATTCACCTTAATTTTACCCCATATAAACCCTGATGCGTATGTTGCCATCCAGGGATTTTCAAGTTAGACATTCACCCCCTGCACATTTTCAATAACCTAGTTATTTTGGTTTATTCCCACCTAGCCAAAATTTTGAATTTCTTATTCCCAACTAGCCAAAATTGGGATTTTCACACCTGGGTGGTCACCCGTGTATAGTTTGTTTTAAAGGGGGAGGAAATAAGCACCTCCTTCAAATTTACCTGGTCTTAGAACCCCTGTCAATCATCTGAAATTAAGCCTGGGATTGGATACTTGGATTTGATTGACATTTAGTTTTCTGCCGTTGTGTATATCTTGTGTACCTTGTCTGGAGCTTGTACCGACCATCGAATTTACATTCAGGCTTTTGATGCCTACCGCAAATGCCAAGAAGCAATCAAGGCATTTTTTTTAATTCATAAGAATATGCCATAAATATAATCATTTTGTCAAATAATTAAATAAATGATAAGAAAAATCATGCTTATATATTAAAATTGTAATTTAAAAAGGGGGATTTCATTTCACGATTACAATCGATAATTATAATTTGTCAAAACATAATTTAACTAACGTACATTTATTCTACCTTAACAAAATATACCGACCTGCGTTTGAAATATCAAGGAATTAAATAAAATAATTTTTTTTTAAAACAAGTATGACAACATTGTAATATTGCTAAAGTGAAACTTTATAAGACAAATACGTGTCGCTTTTCTTCAAGACATGGTGACGAAGTTACAGTATAATAACCAGTTTTAGAAAAGCAATTATTCGGATTATAACATCTTGCTTTGCATGTAATATTTGAAATTATGAATCCCAAAGGAAAAAAGTACAATGCAGGTGATTCAATTCCCGTTTCACTTATAGCTGCCGAGAGAATCACCCCCGGTCCAAAGCTCTGGCCATTTTTACAGACAATGCGTCATTGAAAAAATCACGTAGGAATTATCTTCTATTAGTATTTATTTAGTTTATTATCTTTCTACACAATTTAGCCTCCAAACAGCGTTTTTGAGTTTTATTATTACGGAGAGACTTATTTATGACCCACTTTCTTCTTTTGTATTGCGTACACGACGTGCAATTTGAATTACTTCCCTTTGTGTCGCCAACTTACAACGACAAATTTTGGTCCTATAATATTCGTTATAACATGTGAAATTAATTAACAAACATACAGTATAATTGAGATTGACAAATTATTACAAAAGATTAATTTTAAAAGAAAGAATTTGAGTAGGATTCTGTCCGCAACAAAAACATTTCGCATGCTTTATTTCAGAATGTTACGGTCAACATTTCAATTGACCTACACAAGAAAAACAATGAATTTGTTTTACTGTGTCGTAGGAAAACGTATTCAGGTAATACATGCAGGTAACATCCTGTGTATAAAGATAGGTATACACAAGCCAGCGTCGTTCCCTCGGGGCTTCTCATCCGCTTCGATTAAGCTCCACCCCACACCAAACTTACCTGAGGAAAACCGACCGGTTGAAAACCTCGGCCTTTAAAGCTTATTACCTGTAATTTTCACCTGTGTTGTACAAGTTCATTATCAAAAAAATACCTATCATAAATATTTCTTTTATTATATATTAATAAATCAGGTATATTAATTATTTTAAAATACATACGTAAATATCAATACCATTTTTAAAAGAAAAAAAATTAATTAATTTACATTTTTGGATCACAAGTTAGATGAAAAGAGAATAGACAATGTTAAAATGATTTTTGCAAATGAATAACTAAATAAATGAATAAATAATTAAATTAATTCATCAACACAGGGATAAATAATTTTTTGACAATGAACAATTGAATGTATTTTGATTTCAACTTTACTAATACAATTTTAAAAGAGATGAAAACAATGAAAAGAAAAAAAAATCTAATGTATTTTTGCAGATATACTAGTAATAAGAACTATCAAAAGTGCATGATATAAAGACAGAAATTGGCTGTGACTGTACATTTACATGTACATGCATTTATAAGTAATTTTTCCACACATGTATTAGATCTAGTCTTTTATGATACATTTTTATGTCTGGTAAGAATTGAACATATTTTATTGACAAAAAAAAGTCAAAAGGATTAGAAACACCTTCGAAAATCTTCTGTTAGTGCAATATTTTGGAAAATTGTCATGATATAATTTGATTTATATAGTATACTGGGAAAACATTATTAGTGTCAAAAAATTAAATTCTTAATCTACAAAAAATAATTCTTCTTAAAAACTAGGATTTTTAGAAAGATGTCCACATTCGTTTAGAAAAGCTTGTCAATAATCTTTATGCATCAGAAAAGGAATCATTCCCCCAAAGCATCAGATGCACATCTAAAATGAATACATTTTTAAATGATAAAAGATTCTTCAGCTGTTACATATTTTTCAAACAAAATAATGTAATATTAGAATAATTTATTAATATTTAATTGAAAATGAATAATTTTGTATACATGTTATTGTTATCAGTCATCTTACTCCATTCTTTTTGGTTTATTTCTTGTTAATTTTTTTTTCTTATTTATTTATTTTTTATTACGGAGCAGAGATTAAAGATTTCAAAAGCATTATTATCAGTACCTTACTTTTACTTCACATGTATGTAAATATTTGTGATGCATATAGTTAAATAGAATTGGTACTAAAACATTTTTAATAAGTTAAAATATTATCAAATCATTTATTTAAGAGTATTAAATGAATAAAAATGATTAAATTATTTTTTTTAAAAAAGGAAGACAAATAAAATACTTATCATTTAACATTTGTCAAATTTCAAAATAAAATATCATTAAATTAACACTACCGAAAATAAAATAAATATAGAATTTTAAAAAATGACACAAATTGATTTAAAATATTTCATTTACCATTCACCGCATTATCAGAATTTTTATATTTTAAAACTTTTTCTGTGATAATCTAAAACAGACTATAGGTCACCTGTAATTAATTTCTTTTGTTCTCTCCCTCCCCTTACCCGTACAACATTCCCACCTAGCCAAAACCAGTCACCTGTAACAATTTCAGAATTTTGGCTAAGTGGGAAGACACCGTTATTTTTATGACAATATGAACGACAAAACGTTAAGGTGTTTTAAATCATCACATTATGCCGACTACGGAAATAAACGTACTGAAAACTAGTTCTAAATTTATCATTTATTGCTAGAATTCAACGATCCTTAGATTGCATTGAACTTGTTTTATTTTTTTTTTAATTAACGCAATACAGAACTAATCCCTCTAAAGATCAGTTAAATGTTTATGTATAGAAATGACAACACATAAATTATATCAAAGCAATTAAAAAAGAGAGAGAACCAAAAATATGCTCCTTACAATTAATGGAAAATATTTAATTTTATAAATATAGCCCTTTCATCTAGTTGATACAAAGATATATTATACTTTCATGTAAATTAGTTGAATCTGATTCGTCGAGAAACATCTGTTAAAAAACACTATTACCCGCTGAATAATGAAGCCACGCCCTCCAGCGTAACAACAGTCAACATTGCTTGACGACATGTGATATTCCAAAAAATATTGAGTGCATGCGCAGAATTTATGCGCGCACGGTTCACTGTAATATGTATTTGTATAAAACATTCAGTATAATATAATAAATATTGCATGTAGTTGAGTGTAACATTGAAAAATTTTCACCCCTTGAAAACCAATGTCAACCTCGGCTGCGCCTAGGTTGATACGGTAATGGTTTTCTTGGGGTGAAAATTTTCAATGTTACAATCAACTACATGCAATATTTATTTAATATCAACTTCACAGAAAAGCATATCGACCGAGTACAAAGATCGATATCATTTTCTGTGTAGTCGGTATTTCTATAGATTGACTATATGAAAGGGCTACATTTGTTATATTATTCTCTACAAAGGCCCAATTCGTTACATTATATCAAAAAGAATATTGTTAAAATTCAAAGAGAAAAAACATATTTTTGGAAACTACTGGTCAATCCGATTATTCGCTGATTAACCACATTAACTGAAAATGAAATTTTGATTGGTTTGAATGATATATACTCCAGGTAATCACGTTCATTTTTACACGCTAAAAAATTTCCCCAATCTTTTATTAGAAAGTATCGGTTTATCCGTGTTTTTTATGTTTATTTTTTTAAAGACCCGCTCTATCCGAATTTTTATAATGTGACACGTGATATCAAACGAACCAATTATAAAACTCATTACAATGCAGGTTGTAATAATGGAAGATAGCTCATGCTATTTTTTTTTAATTTTCTAATGGAAGAATTGAACAAGTAAACAAGATGCATGTTACGTCTGTACATATCTGCATCATTCATGGATGCACAATAATGGTATATCCAGGTAAAAAGGTTATAGGTAAAACAAGACAGGATATCTAAAAAAAAAAAAAAAAGGTGGAATAAGGCAAGAGGGAATGAAAAAGATGAAATCATAATGAACAGTGATCGGTCTAAAAAAAAAAAAAAAAAAAAAAAAAAAAAAAAAAAAAAAAAAACCCTTCAAACAATATAAATCTGTGAACCGGACATAAAACGGGGTCTACCGGAAATACCAGAGATTAGGTGCCTTTGAGGAGTAAGCATCCCCTGACGACTAGACGAGCTGAAGACCACAGCAAGTGTTTCCTTCTCATATTGAAATTTTAAAATAAATAGAGTGAAATTTAACAAAGTATTTTTTGGATCAAATCAGTTGGTAGAGACCAACACAATATGCAAGTGATAGTAGAATGTTACTTAATCACATAGGATAAGTTGGTGATGCAAAAGTTTGTTCTTTATTTTAGTTGTTATTTGGCCATTAAGGTCTGTAGTCAATAATATATCCAAATATGAAACAGATGTGGCAGACTTTGTGGTGTCTTTCATTTAGAATTCACTGGAATATATATTGAGCCCATGTATGAATGAAAACAATTCTAAAGCAAGTCATAAAATGATGAAATATTGAGTATTTGAGGGCGGAGCGCTGTCAGTATCACAAAGAAATTACAGAAAAAGATATTACATGTTTTGTTTCAAGACACATATCACACAGACTTGATGGTTTTATATAATTGGAAATTGAAGAATAATTTTTGTGTTCAGACTTTTTTTCCATTTCAATATTTCAAGACACATATCACACTGTCCTGATGGTTCTCAAGTTTTATATAATTGGAAAATGAATGTTAACTTTTGTGTGTTGACCTTTTTTTCCATTTCAATGTTTCAAGACACATATCACACTGTACCACACTGTAGTTTGTGATTCACTTAAAATTGAATACTGTAAATGAGGCTATAATCAAAACGAATTTTGTAACAAATCATATCTATCGACCTTACTATGAAAAATTTTCCTAATTAAATACATGATAACGAAACACCTGTTAATTAGGAGCTAATAGCTATGACGTTCAAATTCACTTAAAGGAAATAATTTAGACAATTCTCAATACCAATTTGCAGATTATTGTATCAATATGAAAAAAAAAAAATCAATTTTCCAAATCAAATGACATTTTCCTTTCGCAGTTAACAGAGTTCATGGAAAGTATTTACTTGCATAGTTGTAAAGATTAAAAATCTCACAAGGAAAAACTTCTCTCTGTTTTCTAGAGGTAGCACTAAAATCGGTCAACATACATTTAGATAGACTGGAAAATCTAAATTGGAATTGTGGGGGATTAATCTGCAGTCTCAGATTTATAGTAAACTCTATAGGTCAGTTGCGAATCTATGGCTCAGATACGTACAGCTCAAGCCCAGATTCTTGGATCACGTAAGCCGGGTTTGAACATCAGATGAGTAAGGTTTACTTGAGCTGTAGTTCTGTAGCCGAGTAAGGCTTTCCTAATCTTGACTTACTCAAAGTAAAATGACGAAGGCTAGTAAGTTACCTAATTTTACAGCACTTAAAACATAAGTTTGAATGGAGATGGTTGAATCTAGAGAGAATGTGATTAAAAACAAACATTATGTTTGTAAAGGAGATGGATGAACAATGCGTGCAGAATGCCTATAGCTTCAGATATATAAAAATCATATTATGCCAAAAGTGATAAATAAGAGTTGGAAGAACTCGTTCAATCTGTTTATGCTACAGCTGCGAATGACACAATGGTATTTTCTTCTATCCTTTGCATTTATTGTGTTGCCCATCACCGCGCCGTGCAGCAATCATCACCATCATCGCTCAACAAAAACAGTTCGTGTCTTATAATTCATCTTTGATTTCGTATCAACGAAATTAATTTATTTTGAATAGGGAATGCACTAAAAATTAAAGAAATTGTAATACGTACCACTCCTGTGTAGTTTGCAATGCCTGTATTTTTGTTTTTAGCTCTGTATGCGAATTTTAAAATAAAGGTATTAATACCTTCTTTTCTTCGCAAATTTTGTGCTTTCCTTTGACTCATTATTGTGAAAAATACTTTAAAAGGTTTAATTCAATTCGTGTATTTAGGTGTATTTAGTATTTAGAGTAAAATACTCATTATTGAAATTTATAAAATTATGATTTACAAATCTTTTGAGGAATTTTTTTTGTCAAAAATTATTTTGTTATAATTGAAAATTAATATGGCATTCGTTGGGTTAGAACCCGCGCAATAAAAATTATCAGTATTGTTTTCCTTTGAGACTTACATACTAACCACTAACCACCCGACTCCTGATAAATGCTGGCATTTAAATCATGTTTGTGATATGATCCTTGACTAAATGGACTTCTGTATTTCTCGGAAAAATGCGAATGTTGTGTCAAAAGGTGTATTTTTAAGGTATAATGGGTCTTTGTTCCATGTTTTGTTAATCAAAGAATATAACTTTAAAAAATTGGGATGTCAAAATATTTATTTTTCTAAGTCGATTATTTGTTTGCATTATTCGAACGATAGTCGAATATTGGGAACATTTTCTGAAAATAAAATTTTAATATGTCAAACTCTATTGACGCATGACTTATTTATAACTAAAGACCCTTTTACTTAAATCTAGTTAAAACTAACATCAAAACTAATGCAATAAGTGGATAGCATAGCATGTGAAATAAATTTAGACAGCTTATTCTCCAAAATGTATGATTTCACCGCCAATCGTATTCATAAATCGGTCTGTACAGTCAGTTTTTATTTTAGTAAGCATTAAAAAATTGCCAGTCAATGTTTTTTAAAGCTAATTATGAAATAAATTGGGGTGAGAATGGGGGTTATCTCACACTATCTACACATCAAGTGCCTGTCAAATTGTTAAATTAAATTTTAAGGCAATTTGCACGCACATACATATATAGTATTAATAATGATACGTTATACGTCAGGTATACGTCATTTAAATTATTGAATAAAAATTATCCAATTTTCTGTAAATGTTATCAAAAAAATTATTTTGTTAAAAAACATTCTGATTGTACACACAAGTACTCTGAAGACATTAATAAAATGCTTGAGTTTCTGATTGACAATATCTATGTGGTTTTTGGAGACCAGGTCTCTCAACAATCTATTGGAATACCTATGGGTACCAATTGCGCCCCGTTATTAGCAGACCTTTTTTTGTATTTATATGAAGCAGAATTTGTCCAAAATCTTGTACGTGGAAAGAAGAAAACACTTGCTGTGGCGTTCAACTCGACATTTAGATATATCGATGACGTACTGTCAATTAACAATGGCTATTTTCATTCTTATGTCGATACGATATATCCTGGTGAACTTGAGATAAAAGATACTACAGAGTCTGACACATCTGTTTCATATTTGGATATTTTACTTGAAAAAGACGTTAATGGTAATCTAACAACCAAGCTTTATGATAAACGTGATGACTTTAACTTTTCAATCGTCAACTTCCCTTACTTATGCAGCAATATACCTTCATCACCTGCATACGGGGTACATATCTCTCAGTTGATTCGATACGCAAGAGCATGCTCTACGTATGTACAATTTCTAAAACGAGGTAAATTATTGACAAATAAGTTGATGAAACAAGAATATCAGCTGTCTCGTTTAAAGTCATCATTTCGTAAGTTCTATGGTCGATACAATGACCTTGTCAGCAAATACAATTTATCATTAAGTCAAATTCTGACTGACGTTTTTCATACTAATTGTTAGGCCATTATTTACACACTGAATTGTCGACGGATTTTTCCGTTATTTCCCGATCATGACAAGGAGCACACGGCGGGTGTGACCGGTCGGCAGGGGATGCTCACTCCTCCATGGCACCTGATCCCACCTCTGATGTTTTAGAGGTCCGTGTTTGCTCTGCTCCTATTTTGTATTGTATAATGGACTTTTGAGCTTGAATACTGTTCGTTATCTCCATATATTTCATCAATTGTATTTTAAACTCTCAAAAGACAATTGATTTAAAGACAGAACCAAAATTAAAGTTACTATGATATACTAGATGTATTGTGATCAATAATGCTGTTTTTTCTTCTGTACCATTAAATTTTTTGGCTTTACTATTATTTTTAATAATTTGAATCTGAAAACTGCATTATTTATTTAGTGTTTTCAAACCTTTAAAATATCATTGCTATTAATGTCTCTGCAATTTTTAGCTCAGCGCAGCTGAACCAAATATACTCAAAAATTGAGCTTTTGTGATCAGCTGTCGTCTGTTGTTTGTCTGTCTCTCTCTGTGTCTGCCTGTCCGTAAATCTGTACTTTTTCACATTTTTATCTTTTTCTTAACTTCTAGGCCATTTTCAACCAAACAGTGGGTAAAGGGCATTCAAGTTTGCTCAAATGAAGAGCCACGTCCGTTATCAGGGGAGATAAAGAAAATATAGTGAAATGTGTTAGCTGTCATTTAAAAATTTTACGATAGGAAGAAATGGATGGAGAAAAACAAGTTTCTATACTATAAAAATATGATAAGTTAGTGCATATTCATTAAGTTTGCTCAAACATGACGGGGGGGGGGGGATGGTGTCGTGTGGGGGCAACAATAGAAGACCAAAGTTTTACATGGGAATACATAGACAAAAACCTTGAACAATATTTTGCTTTTATCGCAAATCTTGCTTGAAAGTATACACTACGACCGAAATAGTGATGCGTTGAGTGACGACACTGTTGAATCTGACTGAAATACAATTGAATCTGACTGACATACCCTTGCGAAATCCAACAAAGAATCTGATTGGTGCATTTTTAATAGGTCCGCCCATATTCTCAAATGTATTGCCGAAAACGTGGAATGTTTCCAAGATAGAAAACGGGCAAAAGAGCTTCAATATTTTCTTTTGGTGAATAAGTGGGACGATGCAATATCTTAATAAATGATTGTGAGTGTTGGTAAACTGTAAAATGGTCTTGCAAATAAAATCTGTGCCAGGACTGGCAGGAGTTGACTTCATACATCTGTACATGTACCCCGGGGCCTAATCCTGCGATTGAAAAACACGGCCGTTTTTCCCCCGTTTTCTTCTTCAGTACATAAATACGTAAACAACGTACTTAGATTCGGTGAATATATTGTTTAATTATTTATTTTTTAACATGGAAGTTTATATGATATTTATTATTTTATAATGAATATATAAAATAATATTCTCCTTTATAGTAAAAATTGCACTGAAAAAAAAAACACAAGGATTTCGAATTTTCTTGTTTATTGCAATGACGGCCGTTAAAATGGGAATGCAGTAGCACACACACATTTGAAACATGGTATTTTTTGACAGTTGTGGCAAATAAACAGTAAACTTTTGAATAATTCCGATGTTTCACGTGTGTTTTACCAGCTATGAATATAGACTAGCCCTTAGTATTTTTTTTTCAATAATAAGTGCTCCGGTATCACCTGGGAATGCTTTACAATAATACCCGAGTTTTCAATTTACTTGGGTTTGCCCATCTTCGCTAGCCAAGGGTTTCCGATCCGAGTAGATCCTTGGCTGGCAAAGATGGGGTTTGCCTAGAGCCCTAGATAGAACGTTCTATCGTTAAAATGATATTGTCCTACGGACCCGGTTTGTGGTGAGGGCTTGTCCCGAGACAGTTAGATTATTCTAACTAGGGTTGGCCTACCCAGTGTAATAGTTCACTTGTTTACAATCACTAGGGACTAAAACATAGAGAAAAAGATTTTTAGTGCGCCGAAAAGTCGCACAGACTATTCAATTTAACGAACACCGAAAATGGAAAATGCCGTCAATTTTTTGCAGAGGAAATCGGCAGATACATGTAGGATAACACAGTTTTTGTCATTGAACAATTTACATGCACCGTATTTGAAAGGAATATCACATGCTGAAATATGATTTTGTGCTTTGTTTCTTTTTTTAAGTTCAAAAAGTCAACACCAATTTTTGACCATCAAACATGGCTATTGGCGAGGCCGTTGGATGCGTATACCACACGAGAGTGGGCGGGTCCTAATCAACCAATTAAAATGCATGTTTTATAAAATGTAACCCGTGATTCAAATTGTTCAATTGTCAAATCCAATTGTGTCATCACTCAACGCAACGCTATTTCGGTCGAAGTGTATACTTTCAAGCGAGATTTGCGATAATTGCAACAGGACCATGATCAGCCATATTATTTTGAAAGTAGTCTAAGGTAAAGCAGAATCATTTTTATTCAAATCATAGTCCCAAAGCTAGGGCTGGGCCGCACCAGTGGATCAGCTTTAACATGGGAATATATAAGAAAAAATCTTCAAAATCTGAAAATTTGGATCTTATGCATCAGTGATCACACATATTTATTCTTCGTCAGTTTTTGTAAATATATATTGAAGTTTACTAAAAACACTGTGCAATTGCGCAATTCTTAAAATTATTTTCTACGTATATAAGCGTAAAGATTTTTTTTTCTTATTTGTCATGTTTTTATTTGCATATTACTGTCTCTGCTACATGTAGTACCTTAAAAGTTTGTTGTAAAGACCCGGCCCCGAATCAGTATAACTTGCATTATATTTATGAGTTCGATACACACCCCAGGCCCAGAAAACTTAGACGAGCTCACTTTTGATCTCAGTCTCACTTTTCCACTAAATATTCATTTTGTAAAAGTGAGTCTGAGATCAAAAGTGAGCTTATCTAAGTTTTATAGATCCTGAGCCTGTATCAAATTCATAAATATAAATAAATGTAAGGACATTTCGCACACATTTGAGATGTAGCTGTAAGCTTTAAATGAAAAACATAACCTCCGTAAATCGTCCACCTGCCAGCTTGTTATACTGTAATTCAACACACGTCTTTATTGTGATAAAAAGGATATAAAATGACTAGATACAAGTATTACAACAGTATGTTGTAAGTAGAAATATTTACGTTGTACATTGAGTTATAAAAAATCATTATTTCAGAATATTCAATGTATTTTGCTTTCGATAAACAAAAGCAGTTTAAAAAGACCCTTCTGAATATTAGAGTACGTTATAACACATGTTTGCATTAATTGTTAATATTCAAGTCTTGTCACATGCTCTATTTATGTTCTGCTGGATGTGCTGATTTTAAATATACATAATATCATCAAATACTGCAAAATAAGGTACTCTTCATTAAATCACAAACAATCAAAAAAACGGAAATGTCTGTCACATAATTATCATCAGCCAAAACATAAACACAACACTAGGGGTAATATCTAGGAGAAAGAACTTGCTTAAAAATTGGTGTATACTAAGTTTATATCCTAACAGAATTCAGTCAAAATCTATCTTGCAATGAAATAATATTTGTACAATGTATTAATCTGTTGTATGCGTAGATACATGGAAATGTTCTAGGAGCATGACCAGAACTGCGTTATGCAGATAATTCGTTAAAGTAGCAAAAAGAAATATTCATGAAAATTGTGTTTATAAGCATGCTCTCAGAAACTAGAAACAAAGATATTTTTTACGTGAAAAATGTATCAAAACTTTTAAGAATGTTCGATCCTAAGCTTTTGTTTTGAGCAGATTTTTATCTAGAACTCTAATTTTAAAATTCTGCATCGTACTGTTAGCTCTTGCAATAAATTTGAATTCTATAATGCCAATTAAACTACATTCAATTAAAAATCCACGATTAAATTCTATATGAAAGGCATTAGGTGAGGAACTATTTTTCATGGCGGAAGGTTTTTTTTTTATTTTAGTAGAAAATGATCAATTCTTTCTCTTTTTAAGTATTTACTTACTGTTTAGTTTGGACCGCTATTTTTCCATGCAGGAAAAAGTTCTGTTGTGCAGAAAGAATGTTTTATTCTGGTCCCCAATTACATATCATGAATTCTATTATCATATTGTAACAAATATAGCAAATTAAATATATATGTGCAGTCGAGAAAAAACCCCTAATTTTAGCTTAAATTAACTTGTTTTAGTAGCATCTAAAAAAATTACATTATAAATCCCCACTTTTAAAATTTTTTCTGAATATTTAAGATAACGTAGGTCTTTCTGATTAAATTCAGTAAACGTTAAAGACTATCAATTGATTTTATTGCTTTATAAATTGTTAATTTCAGAAAATTATTATTTTTTTGAGTACAGAAAGATCAAATAATTGATCTTGCGAAGTAATTTGAAACTTTTCTTTCTAAGAATTTTATTGATCTATTCAAAATTGAATACGACCATATTTGGTCCCAAAGTTGTTTTGGATGAAAAAATATTTATTATAGAAAAACAAGATGTGTTTGTGAAACACTGATGCCCCCGTATGGCAATTTATAGCGAAGGTTAAACTTTCTCAAATGCAAATCAAATATGTTGGTACCCAAGGTAAGTTCTTGTCCCGAGGAATTTACCTGTGAAATATGAAAGCCCTAGCAGCAACCATTAAAAAGATATGGAAAAGGTTAAAAATTTTCAAAGGTAAGTCAAACATCAAGGTCAAAGTCAAATGGTCAAAATTAATGGTGCCCAAAGGAAAGGTCTTTTCACAAGAAATACACTTGTGAAATATGAAAGCCCTAGCACCACACGTTCAAAAGATATGGCCAAGTTTAAAGTTTATGAAAAGTAGGTCAAACTCCAAGGTCAAGGTCAAAAGTTCAAAGTTGCTGATATCCAAAGTAAAGTCTTGTCACAAGGATTACATATGTGAAGTATGAAAGCCGTAGCACCAACCGTTCAAAAGTTATGGCCAAGGTTAAAGTTTACCAAAAGTAGGTCAAACTCCAATGTCAAAAGGTCAAAGTTGTTGGTATCCTAAGTAAGATTACATATTTAAGGACGTATGGTAGTGACGATTTTGAATCCACCGCGCAACTCCGAATGACGTAAATGAATCTTATGTCGTTCATCTCTTTAGTAGAGTTGGAAATAAAATTTACAATGCAACTTATTTTAAAGATATACTTGATATAAAATCATATAAAATGTGACTAAAATTTCTTTGGATTCAAACTAACAACAAGTCGAGGTAATTTTACGACTTATTTTACTTTTCGGTAATGTTAACAAAACGGATGTTTCGAAAAGAATGAAATGCGGAGAAAACGAGGATTTTCGTCAACCAAATCTATTCAGCGGTACAGCAAGGCTTCTTTGACTCAAAAAGGCGATGGTGAGCTGCGTCTGACTGAAAATTACTGTGCAAAGATTAAACCCATCATTCGAATCACAAACGCATGAGAACTCTAGCCTAGCAAAAACGATCTGCCCAGGTTTGTCTCTAGTATTTGACACCATTTAACTAACATTACCTCAGCAATTCAGTAAAAGTGATTGTGGCTCAGCTAAATACCGGTATTAGATAAGATATATATATATGAGTGAACTGGGTACTTTTTTTCTGAATTGGGGGCATGAATGGTTTTTATGTACTGTAAATAGACCGTTGTTTCCCTTTGGGCAAGTGTACATAGTGACAATCACGACATTACACCAAAAGGTGGCTTGTGATTTAAAGGAAGAAGAAGAAGAAGATTGAACACACAACATTATCAATTAGTGACGATTCATGTTAAAGTTTTTAAAAAAAAAAAAAAAAAAAAAAAAACCCAGAGATTTTGAGATTAAAAATTGTTATATTCTTCCTTAGTTGTTGTTTGCAATATAGATTCGAAAAAAAAAATAAAGAGCACTACACTATATTATAATAAAAACAATAACACTGGTTACCAGTGCACACATGAAGGGGTAATTTACATGATTTATATACAATTCTGTTTTGTAATTTATTTTTATATTGTGTGACATGATTGCATTCCGGAATGTTGGTGAATCAATAAAAATTCAAAAAGTTATTGATGTTATTCAGGTGCGCTTGATTTTGGAAAAACGTTTCGAGTTTTATGTACTGTATCATGTCTACATGTATGTATTGATGCTTTTAAATTTAGCAAACAGAAAATATATTAAAAGAAACAATAATTTATTATAAATGTCAAGTCATATGAGACACAGTTATAACTCAATGAAATTTGAAGGTAACCAGATGCAAGGTGTTGGACACTGTCTAGACAATATTTTCTTCCAAAACATACTAGATAAAAAATTCACTACACTACAACACAAAATAATTATTATTCTTTATTGCATAATACACCCATATGGGTCAAGCAATACAATTCATAATAAGAAAAGAAAAAAACAAAACAAAGAACAATGAATGTATTTATACAATAGGCGCAATTTAAGTAATTCACTCCTTATATATTACACCGATGTGGACCTTTTATTTCTTAATTCTAATGATTGTTTTATAAAAGTGAAAACAGCCGGTATAACTTCAATTGTTGGGCTAAGTATATATTCAAGTTTCTGTATGGGTGATTTGAGATAGAATGAGGAACAATTATCTAACATGGTTTTTATAAGTATATTCCTTGCTTGTATATTCAAATTACATTGTAAAAAGAAATGAAATTCATCATCAATAGTATTACATGAAGTGCATAATCTTTGTTGTCGAGGTATTTTCTTATGTCTACCAGTTTCAATCAGTAGGCAGTGGTCACTTGTTCGAAACTTGGTTAGTAATTGTCTATTCTTGAAACTATTTTCAAGCATAAGATATTCTTCCATATTAAGATTGTGTTTTAATTTACTGTACAAATACAGTTTGGAGTTTTCTGTGAATTTGGATATTTTTTCCATAGTTTTGCCTTTATAATTATCTAGTACTATTTTCTTCAACTTCTTTTTAACCGAATTTCGAATGTTGTCAAATTTATCATTTTTTTTTCCTGTAGTCATTGCTATTTAAATTATTTTCTTTAAATATAGACAGTGCGAGGGTATGCCACGAGTAAAATCCCTCTTCATGCAAAGACATATTGATATTATATGATTCTTCAATCATGGGGTTTACATTCTGAGAGTTTAGTCGTACAAAGTACATCATAACTTGAGTTTTAATAAAAGAAGAAACTGGAAGTCTACCTAGTTCACACAATGATGAAATGTTGCATGCTGTTTTGTTGAGTCCTAGAACTGTTTTACAATATCTAGCATGTACTTTTTCATAGACAGATTTTTCTTGTAAAGCGAGATTATCACATGAGTTGTTATTTTTCATTGCTCTAAGTATTGCTCTGTATGAAGGAAGATAATCATCCATAAACCAGATACTTACCACTAAATTCTTTGGCCTAAAACAGGACTTTTCTTTTTATTAAGATTATTTCTTTCCTTATTAATTTCCAAGTTATGTTGATGGCGGAGTGTCTGAATTGCAATTTTGACTATAATCATTTTTTTTAATTGAATTTTCTTCTGAGTTCATGAAAGCTAAAAGCATCAATACATATTATAGAGTATGTGAAACTCAATCATAATCATGTAGACCACACAATATGAAAATAAAATAAAACACTCATTTTGTATATACTGCATCTACATTTACATATATGCAGTGATAGGGAAGAAATCTCAGCTTTATAGATTTAGTAGTACATGTATATTATTTGAATACATGTAGGTATCCCTAATATTGTGGACATTGAACATGAAGTTGAGATGGAACAGGATCTGGAACCCTTAATATCTGCTATCTGGAAACTTGGAAGGAGGGTTATGGAACTGGGAGTGATATGACAGATGCTCTAAAATGTCCATGCCATTTCAGCAGCTCTTTCATGCTGTGGATATCCTAACTTATGGATCATCAGCTATCATTAAGGTACATTTACATTTGTCAAAATGTTAGGCTGTGGTGTTGTTAGGCAAAATTGTTTCCACTTTCACAACCCAGTGAACCCGTCCTATTTTGTAGCTGACCCTAATTTTTCAAAATGCTTTTTCAAGAAAAATATGAATATTCATTTTAAATTCCCCAATAATAGCATGTATAAAAAATTTCCACCATAAATAAAACACTATTTCTTTGACATCCAGTCTATGCAAAAGACATCGGACCGTCAGACCTGACCGATGTGCAGTGCCTCTGGTCCGATGCGTCATTTTTTACACCGGACCAGAATGTCCGATGTGTCTATGTCCAGTTTTGAGCATTATTATTTTGATGGGGAGTCATGTAAATGTTTGTTGTAAGTAAAAAATTTCTCACAAATCCAAATACGTAAATGAAGGTGATTAAAACTGTATGGACCATCTACAGTACTATGCGGGAGCAATCCCTTGTAAAAGAAAAGGTGTTAGGCTTACTACTCTGCATTTTCATGTGTTTCACTTTTTTACATTAGGTTTTTTGGTCCAACAAAAATTGATTCGGTCTTGTGTGTTCATTGATTACAAAGGACCCAATGTCCTGTGTGGTCCAAAAAACTTTCGCATAGACTGGACATCAGTGTTACTTGGTTGTTTTATTTTAAAAAGTCCACGCAAAAAAAAAAAAATTAAAAATATGCCTACCAGTACCAACTGGTACTCTAAATTTTTCCAGCATGAACATGATAAAAGTGGAAACAAAGCAGGTTTAACCAATCATTTTTCTTGGTTTTACTTACTAGATTATTATCTTTGATAATTGGCTAGATTTCACAATTAGTAAGCAAGTAAATTGTATTTTATACATGAAGTGATATATTACAGTATGAAGAAAAACATAAAAATACATGTAATCAGTCAATTAGACCTATGTGTCACTTTTAGACAAATACATGTATATCATAGTTGATACCCATGACAAGTTTTAGATAAAGTTTAAAGTACCATATGTAGTGATGTAACGATTAATCGATTAAATCAATTATCTAATCAAAATGGTTCCCGATTATAGATAATCGATTACTCAAAATATTAGTTAAAAGCAAATTATTCCTTTGATTTTTGATTCATTCTTCTTTGAATTTTTAACTAAATCCTAAATAATAATCTAATAAATGAACCCAATGATACAAATTATTTCAAAAATGTATTTTGGAAATCACTCCAGAATTTCTAAACAATTTATTCTACATTTGAAATTGAAGAAATATAATATTTGAAATTAATCAATTTTTTTTTCGATTATAGTGCATCCCATTATTCCAATAATCAATTATGAAAAAATCCCAATTTCCCATCACTAACCATATGCAAGAATTGTAACTGTTTGATGAATACTAACTGGTATATTAGGTTTGACATTAAATATTATGAATTATACATAAACACAAACATACTTAATTATTGTTTATTTATAGTACTATCATCAGGTCTCATTGACCCTTTGATATATTTTTAGAATAAATTTAATTTAATATTTTGAATAATTTGTACTTTTTTTATTATGAATATTTTATTTCCATTTGACATCTTACAGAACTTTCCTCATTTAATCCTTTCTTCATTTTTGCAAAGAACCATTTACACTTATTTTATCCCCAAGCCATAAAGTTAAGAAGTTTTGTAAATAATCACACATTTTTAGGCAAGGTGAAATTCCATTTTATTTATCAACAAATAACTTTTACGCAAAGCCAATTCAATTAAGTGATTCTTTTGATGTCCACTCGACTCAATTAGTGTCATGTCATTGGATTAGGATCCTTTGTCCAAACTGCTCTTTTAAGTTTGTTTTCTTCAAGAGGCCCTCGAGAGGAAATTTGGGTATATGTATCTTTGTTTACCTGTGTGGTTTTTATGATTATCCCTCTGGGGAGCCCTACCTTGACCAGGCCGATTTTTGTTTCGAGTGCCCAGCGCGTCACTTTTTGCTGGAAACTCAACAATAAAGAACGTAAAATTTATTCAGAGCCTTGGTCATCTTTTTCAGAATTATCACCCATGACAACTCAAAAATCTTGGTGATAGTACCATAGGGACATACAACTTGTATGTTTCATAGTTATTAACTTATTAAACATTTCATGTTTGAAATAAAGCCAACAGGTTTAGGTATGTGAAATCACTAACTGCCCATATACATGTAACAAGTTTATTGATGCAGACCTCTAGTAAAAAAGAAAAGGGGTGTGTGTGTGTGCAACCAACATCTTAATGAAAATTTACTCTATAGCCAAATACTATTCTCAGAAAAAAGTTAGGAGGACAGACCCCCCCCCCAACACACACAGCCATTCTGTAAGCCTGTATTGACTAGATCAGGTGGACAAGATCATTTGATTGTTATTAAAATGAAAATTATTTTATCACCTGAACTAATAACTAAAACAAGATTATTGTTTCTTACAGAGAGCGGGAACATCATGATCATATCAGCAATGAGACGAGAAAAGTTTTCAACTTTTTCCACAAAGAACAATCAATAAACAGGCAGACAAAATTACAGGTCTAAAAATAAATGGAATGAAGGTGTACAATAACAAGTGAACATAGAAGTTTCTCTTGTAACAATCAGAATTAGACTAAAGTTTTGAGTAACGACAAGAAAAGTGTAGTCACTGGATACACTACCATTTCCTATGATGTCCCAGTATTATCGAATGCAGTTTAAAACTGGCATTATCAACAAATTCGATATGGAGTTATTGATGGAAGAAATGAATTGAAAACTGTGTGTGACTCGTTATAAAAAGTAAAGTGGATTCTATCTCAGAATGCAGACTTTTTCAGTTGAAAGACCCCAGAGTTTTATATGAAAAGAGTCATATATCTTCAGTCTGTTTGAAATGTCCATGACATCAGTTGTGGATACATTATTGGTGTTATCAGAATTTGCCATGTCTGTAGCATCATTTTTAGATACAATGTCAGTGTTTGGTACTAAATGTAATAAGTTTTCATTAATTTAAGTTTGGTCAAATTACAAATTATTTTTCTTTTTTTTTTAATTGTAGATAGAGCAAATAAGTTTTCAATATGTTAATGTATTTTGATTCTCATGAATTTTGCAATATTAAATACGTTTCATTATAAAAATTATTTCATTACCATATCATTGTATGAACAGATGCTAAATACACTGCATGTTAAAAAAAAGAGTAGAACCTGGGAAATTCATCTTCCTTATTTTTAACAAGGTTTTCCATTGGAAAAATGATGAAAATGGCACACAAGGACTGCTAATGACCCAAATGCATGCCATGACCTTGACTCAAGATCCTTTTATCAAGTTAAATGTCATTTTAAGAATAACATTGAATTCCTGTATTTTGTATGGAGAACATGAGATGCTCATACTGATCATAAATATTGCATATAACCTAAGGTTACATGTGTGTATTGAGTAACTGACCTTGACTCAAGGTCATTCCAGCAAGTTCAAGGCTTCTGGCAGAAAAGGTTATTATTTGTACCTGGTCTATTACTCTCAAATGGAGGCTAATTGGTAGTTGATACTAGACACAAAAATTGCTTATGACTCAAATCTGTGTCATAATCTGACCCAATGTCATGAGTGTATAATCTCCTACAACTTTCTTGTATTAATAATCTCCTGTCCCTCATGCATATGGTTACATTGAGGAGGTAATAAGCTGCCTCACATCATGTACTGTAAGTTTTTATCTTCATTTATAAGCTCCTGTCAGTGTGTGAGAGTTATGTCAGGTGCAGTATTACAAAGCTGCTCAAGCCCGTAGAATGCTGGGGGACCTACTTTTTCCGAGTATAAGTAGTTTGCTATAGTGATTGCCGCCCCCCCCCCCCCCCCCCCCATTGCTACAAGGTCAAGCACTGTCAATTTCCACGAAATGGACATTTAATTAGTTTTGTTTTTTTTTTTGCTCATCAGATTATTTTGGAAAGTTGCCCCTCCCCCTATTTTTGGTGAGTTTAGTTTTTTTTTTGCTTGACAGATTTTTTTGGGGGAAGGTGCCCCCCCCCCCCCCAACTTTTGAAACCGTTGCTACAAGCCTGCTGCTTGACTTGTAAACTTATGATACTTATTATTAGAGAAACAAAGGTTATTTTAACCATAAAAAGAAAACTAGAAAAAGATATTTAAGATAAATAGTTTAAAACCCTTCAAATTATAAAACATAAGTTCATCTATTTTAGTGAAGGACTATTTTTGTACTTTGTGGTTTTACCTCTTAAAACTTTATCTGATTTTGTTAAATATTGCTGTTACTCTACACCATATTGTACACATGCATAGCAAAGTACAGTGTAGTATATTGTGGTGGTGTCACTATTTTCCCTCGCTTCAACAGCATGTATGATGGTTTAGTCAGACTTGTAGCAACAATTTCAAAAAAAAGGGGGGGGGGGGCAACTTCCCAAAAAAATCTGATAAAGGAAAAAAAGACCAAAAAAAAGGGGGCAATATTTCTCAAAAATCTGACAAGCAAATATTAAAAAAAACACCTAATTTCACTATCCAAATCCTGGAATTTGCTAGTGCTTGACATTGGAGCAACTAGCATCTAAGGGAAAATTTACTAGAACAATATACTTTACTCAGAACCCCCCCCCCCCCCCGCATTCTACGGACCTGGGTTTAATAGCTGGTAAATTAATAGTTACTGAATCATATCTAATCTTTCAATATTGCTGAAGATGGAAAATATTCATTCAAGACAAAGATTTATTATTAATTAAAATTAAACATGGAGACATATCAGATATACTAGAACGAATGTACAATAAGCCTCGAGCATTCTGTCTTCGTCAATTCACTTTATTTCATCCGTTCCACTAAAACGTTAGAAATTATAAGCCGGAGTTTCAAATTCTATTTTTTTTTTGTTCAAAACAATTCATAGATAATTGTAAACAACTCCTCCAAGTCTACTTTCAACTTTGATTCCGATTCGGCATTTTGTGTACGAGTTGCAAACTGGAAGTGACGTGTACACGATAATGTACAAAACCAAACCGGGAAATCGGAAGCTTTTCGGATTGTTCGGCAAAAATTTGGTGAAAAGCATTGCCCGCCGTGTCACAAGAGAAAAATAATAACTATAATAAAAATTTGAGTTTAAAACGACAAAATCAGGAGAGTTAGAAACTATAAGCAAGTAAATAAATTGCAATCTCATTATTTTAACATTTTATAACAGCTTTTTGAGCAGAGGAAATTCGGGTCAGGAAATTCGGGAGCACATTTCTCCAAAACTACACACTAACATTATAATTTTTTATTAGCAATTTGTAAAGCAAGCAAATCACTATAAATATAGCATAAGATATCAAACTTTTAATTATTCTTTCATTATTAAAAAATACGTTGTACATATACATGAACCCATTTTCCCAATAAATTGTCATGATATAAATGAATCAAAATTAATTTGTCTTTTTGGCTTTTTTCTTGCACTATTTTGTTTTGAAATTAAAATTTCAATATTGTGGATGACATCTTTTTCAAAAAAAAAAAAATTATGTTGTTTTTATTGTTGTTCTCAATTTTTTAAAAATTGGTTATAAAAATATCACTTTATCATACAGAGTTACTCCCCTTATTTTAGTGCATCATAATTTTAGATTTACTCACTAGAACCTTTTCTTATAATATTTTATGAAATATATAAAGGTACTTCTTTCATTTTATGTGGATGTTTTAGAGTTTTAATTACTCTGAAATTAGGACTTGTCAGTACCATACTCCCTTAAGGACATACGCAACGTAGTTTGAACTTTATTGTCTTTTTCCCTGGAGTTGATCATGAAGAGTTCCAATACTTAAAGGAACTGTGTGCTACATTTTAATGTCTATTTATGCTGGTGTACACTTCTTCTAAAACAAGTTTGGATAAATAAAACATCTAGAATATATGTTTAGTATTTTTTGTATATTTTTCTTTGAATTAGACATGAATTTTCATCAATTGATATCTTTTCAAAACCCCTGGTAATGCATGCTGATTTTTTGTCTACGAACATCTAATGGCACTATAATCTTAAATTAAGAATATCTTGAAAAATTATCAGTAAGTAAGGTACGTTGCGTATGTCCTTAAAGTATGAAAGCCCTAGCACCAACCGTTCAAAAGTTATGGCCAATGTTAAAGTTTTTCAAATGTAGGTCAAGGTCAAAAGGTCAAAGTTATTGGTATCCAAAGGAAGGTCTTGTCACAAGGATTGCACATTTGAAGTATGAAAGCTTCATAAATTCATAAATTCTGTCTCTTTTAACACTTTCGTTTCCGCATGATATCTCGCGAATTCTTTAAGCTTTTGCAATGAAATTTTACATAACAACTCCCTGTGGTCTAAGGAAGACCTCTATTGATTTTGAGGTCAAAAGGTCAAAGTTCAAGGTCGTAAATTCACCAATTCCGTCTGTGTGTAACACTTTCATTTCCGGGCGATATCTCAAAAAGCTTTTGAGCTTTTGCAAAGAAATTTTATACCATAACTCCCTATGGCATCTCTCGCCCCTCTCAAAGTGTCCCGCCCCGTTTTTTTTTTTTATTGTATATTTAAAAGTCGCTTGGCACTATTTTTATTAGCACAGGGGCATGTGGAGAGTTATTACGTATAATACAGGTTGTCGGCCGACTTTATATTCTAATTACATCTATTAGAACTGTTTAGTAAACTCTAAATTAAACAATACGTAATGTGTAAAATTTTGACAATATCGAACGTGAATATAAACATTATATGTGACCTAATGTTTGCATTTTATCAGACTTAACTCAATATGAGTCATATTATGGAAATGAGTAGATCAACGTCTTGTTACATAGTCAAAGAAGCATAACTCTTACGACATTATCATTACTGATTTTTGTGTGTGACCTAGCGTTTGCCTTTAATTTGCTGTATAATCAAGTGCCTCCGTGGTCTACAGGTATGTTGCTCGCTTAGCAAGCGAGAGGCCCGGGTTCAATCCCCGATCGATTCTATTCTTCTTTTTTAAATTTTTTTTTTTTTTTTTTTTTTTTTTTTTTTTTTTTTTTTTTTGATTTACTAAATGATACTATTCAACATGTGAAATGAAAAAGTTATGATGTCTGGCGTGTACAAACTTATAAAATCATTATAACAGTGTGATAAATATTCTGTATATTAAAAAGAATCTTCTACACACATATTAAAGAATAAGCAATCAAATCTTTATATCCATATTGGCATTTTTTCTAATTTGCTTCAATATACATGTATACATTTAATAATTCTACAAATACGGTTTTGTGACCCCCTTCCCCCCCCCCCCCTCCCCCGAACTGCGCAAAAAATAATAAAAGTGAAGTGAATTCAACAATGAAAATTCCGTAAATTTATCCTGTCCGCTGCCCATGCTCTTCAAAAATAATAATAATAAAAACTCTTCAGACTTTTGATAGCAGGATTGAACCACCTTAAAATGGAGGTAGGATTTTGAAATAAAAGAAGAAAAGGTGTCACTAGAAACTAGAGAAAATGTTACCATTTTTATGCAGGCTTATGCACATTTGTCATTAGGCAAAAGAAAGAAGAATGGTAAAGAAATTTGTCGTATATTTACACACACACACACACACACACACACACACACACACACACACAGAGAGAATGCTTAAACACGCGATTTAATTCAGAAATTCTATTTATGATAAATAAGTAATTCAGGTCTTTCTATTTTGTCAGTAGAAAACATATTTTTTTGCAATTATCTCTTCATTTGTTGAATTAAATGTCAGAATCGGATGATTTGTTCTAAAAAAAAAAACGTATTTTCCAATGTCCTTGAAAGCAATGGCATATAACAAGTGCTGAACTCAAAATGTGATAATGTAATATTCTAACAAATATAATTATGTAACACATTGCCTTCAGGTTCTGGGAACACAAAACATCTTAGACTTAAGTCAAAACTGTATTGCTTAAAGTTTGTAGAGGTCATGTTCATGTAGTTCAAAACAAAAAAAAATGTGTTTAGAACAACACTTCCAAAATTCTGCCGTCTGAATTTTTTTAATTTCAGTTAACAGTTAAAATCGAAACATATATAGAAGTCTCAAACTTTGAAGGTTGTTCAAAATTAACCTGTTTCTTGATCCTGGACAAGATACGAAAAAATGCTCATAAAAAATAGCAAACAGATTTAAAAGGGAATTACATAATGATAGGAGATTTTGCAAAAGGTTACATAAGGATGGAAGAGCAAAGCGGAAGCTAGGAGAAAGGGTTACATGTAAACGGAAGTTACATTCACAGGTACTTGTGGACAGGACCCCCCCCCCCCCAATATGCCCCACAGGTCAAAAAATATTTTTATGTATTTTTTTCATAAATTATTCTTCTAGAACACATTTACAATGTATTCCATAAGAAAAATCCAAAAAACAACGTAGAATTAACGTTTTACTAAAAAATCATACCCGCGGTATTTTATAATACCGCGGGTATGATTTTTTTAAATAAATACATAAAAATATTTTTTGACCTGTGGGGCATATTGGAGGGGGGGGGGGGGGTCCTGTCCACAAGTACCTCTGTTTTATAATACCGCGGGTATGATTTTTTTTAGTAAAACGGTAATTCTGCGTTATTTTTTTGGATTTTTCTTATGGAATACATTGTAAATGTGTACTAGAAGAATAATTTATGGAAAAAATACATAAAAATATTTTTTGACCTGTGGGGCATATTGGAGGGGGGGGGGTCCTGTCCACAAGTACCTGTGGTTACATTAAGATAGTAGACAGAGTTAACAAGAATTTATATAAATTCTCACAAATGGAATACCAGCCCAAATTTACGGTCGGAATTTCTTATCTTACACGCTACAATATAAAATTATGTAAAAATTCAATATCCATACAATACGGATATTTTAAAAGGATAACTGCACTTAACGCTGGGTTTTGGGTCTTTTACGTTGCTTCTGTTGTTTTTATATCTTAATCTTATTTTCTAAAGAATCCTGTCAATTTGGCACCGAATTTAAATGTTAAACTGATTTTAGACTGTAATACAATAAAATAATCCTATGTTTTTTGTCCTTAAGTACTGCTTTCCAAATATAGGGAATATACACTTACATGTACCTGCCCTTGATTAAACATTAGGTATGCATGAGAGCTAGGTGGATATAAGTATTGTAAGAATGGGTCTAAAATTAGACCAAATAAATAACAATGATGTGTATAAAAATAGGAAATTACTCTTTCTCATCCCCCTCCCTTTATTCTGTATGGCACAAGTACACTATTTACAAAGGTTTCAAAACGAAAATTAATAATATCAGCATGTCCATGTAAGTAAAGAATATTCTCAATCGATGCCTGAAAATTCAACGTATTTGAGCACGGTGTCCTATAGTTAGCATAAAACATGCTATCTTACAAATCATGTGGTGAATTATAATATTCGACATTCCACAGCCTTGGTTAGAACAGAGAGAGCGAATGTAAGAAGAAGCAGTTTTTTTCGCTTTTAAACAATGAGCACATGTTTGTCTATTAATCTACCTTTGACACATTATTAATGCAAATATACAACTACTGTTAAACGGAGAACAATAGACAAACATACGCTGACTATGTATAAAGTCAGTAAAAAAATCAGATGTGGATACTTAAAAATTCCCAGGAACTTTTGGAAAATTTGAAATCAACAACTTCTCAACTTTATACACAGCCATTCCCCACGGTAAATTAAAGTCCAGGCTTTTCGATATCATTGAGAGCTGCTTTTCCAATAAAAAATGGAACTCGTAAATTTACTTACCTTGTCATTGGTCATTTTCAAAATTATTTTGCTCTTGCGTGTCGAATCAACTGAGCGGTATAAACCCCGTATGCAGGTGATGAATGTATATTGCTGCATAAGTAAGGGAAGTTGACGACTGAAAAGTTAAAGTCATCACGTTTATCATAAAGTTTGGTTGTTAGATTACCATTGATGTCTTTTTCTAGTAAATTATCCAAATATGAAACAGATGTGTCAGACTCTGTGGTATCTTTTATTTCAAGCTCACTGGGATATATTGTATCGACATAAGAATGGAAATAACCATTGTTAATTGACAATACGTCGTTGATATATCTAAATGTCTAAACATCTAAACATCTTTTTGGATAATTTTGCAGGCTTAAGTTAATTCAAGTTACACACAAATACAATTTTGTTTTTGCTAACTTTTGAGGTTTATACATTAGCTTAAAATGTATTGTGGTTTGCCCAGCATAAGTTGCTCTTTCTGAAGAGAAATAATTCACACCTCTTACATAACATATATAATGTGTTGTTAATAATGAGATCAGAAACCTGATAACATTTATAAAATACCTATTCCGGAAAAAAACCAATCAATCCAAATTAAACAATCCTTTTTCAACCTTAAATTTTTGTTGCTGTCCAATTCTTCAATAAAAGTGTCGGAAACTAACATAACTGAATGATAACAAGAAATGTCGGAAACTAACATAACTGAATGATAACAAGAAATGAGAAGTCATACTAAAAAAGAGGTAATACAAGGATAAAGGATAGGTTTACACGAGAAAGTAACTATACGAGTGTTGATCCGAAAGTTCGTGGAATTTATTTATAAAATTTTATTGTGATTTGATGAAAGCACATAATAGGCATATTTATAATATAGAGTCATTATGCAACAATACTGGAAAATTTCCCCACGTTCCAGTTACCAATAAGGTCACATTGAACATTGATAGTTGGAAAATCCGGGGAAGACTTCGACATAACGTCAAGTTAAGTATGTCATGTCACGTTATAGGAGCGTTATAGAAGCATCTCACCCTCATGTTCTATTCGAGTAATTCTACGGAATATTCTGCCTTTTTCTCCTTCTTTCTCTCAAGAAAAGCCTGGGTATCCTCTCGCACCGAACGACTTATCTTCATATTACACTCATATTTCAAAAAATACTCCCGATCTTTCCATTTGATGTTTCAATTTTAGTAGCAAAGTCAAGCACAGTACGTCATGATCAGCGGTCAACGTCCATCAACGCTTAATTTGTCTACGAGAAAAAAAGACCCTCCCAAAGGCGGCCACACCTCTGATCAATCTCAATGGAAGTTCTATTTTTCTTAAATTTCTCACGCCACTGGAAAACCAGTTGCTCAGTGCATTTTTCTCCAGCCTGTATCAGTTGTATACCCCTTTAAGTCAGAGTGTTCCCAAGATTTTAACAAAACTTATAACTTGACCGAAATGTGACGTTCTCTAACAATTAAAAGATGAACAATAAGTCATCCTCTAATAACCTAAATATCAAGTTAAATCAGTAAAACTCTCACATACAGGTATATTAGTGGTCAAGCAATCGTAATAATGACATAATTGTCCTTTTATTTGCCACTTAGCGCAAGTTTTTTCTTATTTCACGTATTATGTATTAAAATGATAATGAACGAGTAAATGTCTCCCCTGCATTTTCAAACATCCGTCTCTATGGCAACTGCCATAGAGTTACTTTCATAAATTTTTGAAATATTTTTCTATTAACAAAAATTCAACAAGTGTCTATATTATTATTTGTAATTTTCAACCTCTTTCACTAATAAATAAATAAAATATGAAGAAATTCCACGAACTTTTGAATCAACCCTCGTACAATAGAGGAATTATTAAACAGACATGACATTCAGGAGTGGGGGTGGGTGGGAAGACATTAATAAAAAAATGGAAGTATAAAGTTAAGTGTTAGCAACATATCAAAAATTTGTAACAAAATGGCATCAGGAATTGATAGGAGAAAGATTTAGCAAGAAGAGATTTCAAGATAAAAGGAAAATTTATAAGGAAGTAAAACTTGATATAAGAAATGTAAAAGAGGAAAAATTTAGCCTAAATTCGTAACATCAGAAAAGAAAAATGATTTCATTGGAAGTAACATCAGAAATGAGGAAAGTTCAGCAGGAAAAAATCCCCAGGTTTTAGAGGTCAATAGGAGGTTTAATGTTGCGGCCATAGAAATGCAATAGCTTGCTTCATGGAGAAAAAAACGGATAGTCATAAGCTACGAGGCGAAGAAAAAGCAAAACACATTTCCATAAGTGTGCCTTTGCATTTACTTGGTTGTAGCACGAAATACATAAATTAGTCCTCTAAATGGAGAATACATGAAGCAGACTACAGGTATATCAGCATACAAGTCTTATACATTTATACAAGCATACAATGAAGCAAACCTATCTAATTACCTGAGCAAGTCGAATGAAAAATCACATCGTGTGACCGCACCTTTAGTCGTATTAACACTTACTGTAGGAATTATCTCACAACACACCATTGCCTTCATATATTATATAGAGACAATATCAACAGTTTTACACCGCATTATCTTTAAAATGTGTCACGTATTTACAATGTTTTCCAAATAGTTAATTATGCTTACCAAAATTTTCCCCTAATGCACAAAAGTCTCTTGGGGTTCTTCTTTATAAGCTGATTTTATTTCGTGACTTTCCGGTGTACCACAAAGTGTTAACCATTTTCAATACAATGATGTTTCATACCAAATTCAGGCTACATTTAGAAAATAAATCAAATCTGCTTGTGATTTTAATATCAATTGCTGAATTTGATTGTAATATTGGGCAAAAATGGACGCAATGGAAATGAAACCATGCAGGGTTTCCCGATTAAATTATTCTTGTTGACTTAGAAAAAGAATTAAGCTTTTGGAAAAGTCACTGATAATTTAATTTCAGTAAATTTAAACCTATTAAGTGTAATACAGTCGTATGTGTGAGACAAGATTATTATATTTGCACAAATTTTTAACAAGATCAAGGTAAAATTTGCGGTCTGATATTATTTATATGATTCGGTGTTATAATTAAGATTTTTACCAATGATGGATATTAGCTAGGCTATTTGATTGGTTGTATTGCGTTGACTATTAGGCTATTTGATTGGCTGATTGGTTGTATTGCGTTGACTATAATCACTTAATCGGTTGTATTGCGTTGACTATGATCACTTAATTATTGATTATCATAAGAACATCATCATTTTGGTATGCAGCTTAAAACTCGGAAGTATCAGGTTTGTTTTTGAAAACAAGAAAAGTCTCATTAATAAAGTCAGATCATTAAACGAAATTTTATAGACATAAAGAGGACGATATATTTAAAAAACAACAACATTGCATTTTTATTTTTCTGACCATAGTACAATCAAACATATATCCAAAATTCAAAAACATATGACTGTCCATTTTCCTTATTTCCAGCTAGATTGGGTCTCGTTCAGTCAGATATGCTAACGTGAAAGCGAAGCATCCCACTGATGGATAAAACGGGTAGTTTCAGAAAGTAGTTTTTCTCTATAAACATTCCTATATCTATTGAGTTAATCTTTATTTTTCCTACTTGGGGCATTTGATTTTTTCTGAATATTGTCTAATAATATGCATTGTACCTAACAGCTTAACAGAAGTTGATGTTTTAAGTATCATTAAAAAGCAGCAAAGAAAAAAAAAACTTTTGTTGTGACATCACAATGGTATTTTTGTGGCGTAATACGAGAAGATCCTAGAGTGACGTCCTGATCTTGCGTGTTAGTATACTGAATATGAATGTAAAATGAGAATGATATTTTATTGAGGGAAAGGATGAAATTCAAAATTTGCTTATAATTTGGATGCATGATATCAGAGATTTGTGCCATTTTATATAGATTTTACTTACACTTCAGTATTTCATATGCAATATATAATAACAGAGGTCTCAAATAAATTCAATGTACGGTAGGTCTTTTAAAATTGAAGCTTTTTAGCTCACCTGAGCCGAAGGCATCTATTAAAAATCTTCTCAGAACCACTGGGCGAGAAAAGATGAAACTTATGTGAAAGCTCCATTACATACTCTAGATTCAAGTTTGTCCATATCCTAATCCCTGAGGATAGGATGGGGCCACAAGAGGGAATCTGGTAATGCTTTAAAAATCTTCTCCAAAACTGCAAAGCCATTTTTTTCATTTCTTTAGTTGAGAATAAAAATATGTGTTCTATCTGTAGAGACATATCAATTTAATTAAAATGCCAACCAAGTTCCAAAGAGGTCTTGACATGACTCAACTTGACTCCAGCCTACATGGATATTCTGAATATCATATGATTAATATTATTTTGCTTTTCTGAAGATATTTTTTTTTTCAAGAATGTTTCCTACATACAGTTAAATTTGATGTCCAATATTAGCTCACTTTAACTCCATAGTCTATTATTCAAGAGATTCTCTCTCTCTCTCTCTCTCTCTCTCTATATATATATATATATATACTCCATATGATCTCCTTTGCGGCCCCACCTTAATCATGGACCAGGGCTAGAATAGATTTGAATGTACACTGCCTTAGGATGCTTACAAAACATATTATTTATATTTTACTTGCTTTATTTTTTTATTTCTTTTTTTAAGAGATAGGATTTTGTTTCCTACATATTCCAAATTAAAACTCCAATTATTGACTTGACCTGGGGATCCTTGTATATCACTACATGAATGATTTATCATGGCCTGGTTGTCCTAGGAAGTAGATTTCTAAAGATATATATATATATATATATATTTTACATATTTCTCTGTAAACTTTTATCCCAAATTTTAGCGCAACTCTGTAATCGTGGAAACATTATTTGAACAGACTTGAATATGCACTATCTATAAAGGTACTTTCATATTAATATAACGTATCTTTACCTCGTTGTTCTTGAGACTGTTTTTAAAGATTTTTTTCTTAAATATTCCAATGTAAAAAAAAAAATACAGTGATTTTCATAATATAATGTGCCTCTTTGTTTTACCACATGTAACAGCATTATCAGACAAAAAATGCAAAACTATACACAAAGCAAAGTATCTTAGTTATTTCTAAGTAAGAAATTGTACAATTTTGTTATAATACGAAAAACAATATAAAAGCATTTGTAATTTGAGAAATTAATCGTACATTCAAAAACCATGCCTTCCAGAACAAAAAAATAGTGTCACCCCTGTTGTCAGAGTGCCAATATATTAATGGACTCTTGCTATTTTTGAAGCAAAGCCGCTTGCAGTTTATAGTGCTTCCGCACAGGAGTATCCAGTGATTTATACAATATGAAAGAATGTCGGAAATATTCCATATTCCTGGCAGGGGAAAGCGCAACACTCATAATTCCGTCTTGAGTACAGTTAGTAATTTCGTAATTTGTTCAAAAGATAAACTCTGGACAAAGGTATCCAAAGTTGATTTCCAAGGTTAAAATTCACTGTTATAAAACCCTGTATCATGATGCAATATCATGCATTGTAGTCGATGGGCAGCTGAACGATAATTTCTGAAACAATTTTGTCCTTTTCCAAGGATAAGAATCATCTGGCATTTCGTTAAATCTTAAGTTAGTTTCTTTGAAATGACTGTATTTTAGTCTGAACGCTTTACTTATGATCCATTGTCACGGAACTCGTTTTTGTTGATATAAACAAATGATATGGGACTTTATTCTGAAAAAGTTGAACATTCAGAACTACTCTGGGATAAATGAGTCTTGATATTTAAAGACTTGGAATTAAATAAATTTTAAGTATAAACATGATCCCTATATATGTGTTGAGCCCTGGTAGTCAGAGTAATCCGATGTGAAATTCAATATAGAAACAACCCCCTAACTAACGGTATGAAAATATCAGATAAAATAAATATTTGAAAAGTAGTCCAATATACTACAAAAGAATTTGTGATATGATGGCATAAAACAGGGTTTTTGAAATTCCTGTAACATACATTTATTTGTCAGAAGCTTAACTCTGCTTAAAACTTGATCATACTCAGAACATACTCTTGTGTATACCAAATCATCTGGGGAAAATAAACACCATATGCAAAGGAAAGTGGATTATAATTACATTGATAAGGGAAGATGACGATGGAAGAGCTGTATGTAGTCATTCCGTTTGTCATACAGTTAGGTTATTAGTTGGTCATTATCGTCTATAGTCAGTAAAACATCCAAACATGAAACAGATGTAGCAAACTCTGTGGTGTCTTCTATTTAGAGTTAAACTGAACAAAAGATTCTTCGACAGCTATTTATAAATAATAAAAAATCGTCGAGATCGCTAAATGTTGAGTTGAAGATCACATCAAGAGTTTTCTTCTCACGTATAGTTTTTTTTAAAAATAAATTCGACATCATAGGAATATAAAAACAGGTCGTCTAATAAAAGTGCATAATTATTGCCCATTGAAATTCCAATATAAATTTTTATTCGAGGACCTGGTCTCTAAATTGAACGGTAACAATGTCAATGAAGAGATCCAGTATCTTTTTAAAAATCAACTTTAAGAGTATTGTTTGTTAACTTAGAATTACCGTTAACAAAAAAAATTGTAGATGACCATTCACAATATATGAAAAGTTAAGATTACATTGTCAACAAATTGATACTTTGTGAGTTTTTTCAGATTGGGCCTTAGGGTTATTAAGTTGTTTTACACAGGCTTGAGGTTAAGTAGAACCTAATAAATCAGTATAACTTACTGTTTTAATGTTTTGGTGTGTGTGTTTTAATCTTCATTACCTCAAAATCCAAATATATGGTACAAACCATAAAAAATGTTACCTCATTACCTCAAAACCAATTCGTCCGCGGACGCTAAGAATAGACGAAACTTTGATTGGCCTTATTAATGTCCCAGACTTTTTATGTGGAATTCTGAAATGAATATACCAAAAAAAAAAAAAAAAAAAAAAAAAAAAAAAAAAAAAAAAAAACGGCTGTGACAGACAAAATAATATTGCAAACACCTACACCATGGAAAAAATAATCTGATAATTTGAGTTATTATCGCTATGCTAATTTAATATTTACTTATAGAAAGCTGTTGCATTGGCTGAACTACAATCAATGGGTTTGCAGGAAACATATTTACGTCATATGTTGTACAAAACTGACGCCTACGTTCTAGGATTATGTTAAACCTCAGTGAACTGAAAGAAGTATTACTTTGATATCATATATGTATCCAGTTTTTAACTTGTAATAGAAAGGTGTAGATATTACAGATATTGGTTGAATAAATATATGAATAAATATATAAAGTGTTTTTTGAGAATAAATAGCAATTTCTTCTTGCTGTAAAAATTAATTGAAAATCAATTTGAATGATCAATTTTAAGATGTCTAAAATTTTGTTGTTTTGACAATTTCAATTTTTGTATATCGTTGTACCACGTTATGTGAATGTAAGAGCAGTCCACACGAGAAAAATTCGTTTTCAGAATAGTCTGGTCATAGAATGAGTTTGATAATTGTCCAGTTCCACTGTCGAGTGCAGAAGAGCAGTCACATAAGATTGCTTATTGAAGTTGAGGATTGTTGAAATTTTGTTTGTAATGAACTTAGAGTTGATATAGAGTGATTAAGTATATAGTATTCAGTTTCTAGGAAAAATGAAAAAAAAAATCCTTTTATAATAGAAGGAAATCAATAATAATATGAAGGGTTTCCTGATCCTCTTATGGAAAATTTGTTTTTTGAATAACAATAATTTCGCTATTAATTATTTTTTAGATTGATATTGAATTGTATTTGAAACGTTGTAGAAATTTCGCCAAGTTAAAATAACATAGATTTAAAATATATTCTTAAACACGTGTATGTTTTATTGAAGACACTGCAAATGTAAATTTAAAAGAGATTAATAATATCCTGGCTTCCAGTGCGATTTAATTATTTTATTATATCTGCAAACTTTGATCGGAACCTCAGTTTGATAAAAAAAAAATCCACTTTCCACTTTCCACATGGTAACTCACTTATTGAAAAGTAATATGCTAGTGCTTTAGAAAAAGAAAAAGATCCGTCATATCCTTAGAATAATTGCAAAGTGGATATAAAGATGTTTTTACATTTAAACATGGAAATCTTTTTAAATAATGTAAAATAAACGTAATTTGTGTATTTTCTTTTTATCTTGTTGAAATTTTATTTAGCAAAACTTAGTACGGTCTCGCAAACACATTTGACAATGCTAATAAAGTGATGGCAAATTAAGAAATAACTTTTGAGAGAAACTACACCTGAACACCTCAGATAAGTTTTTCTTATCGAAATCTGTGCATTCTGTCGCCGTCTACGTCGCACTTGCTGTCGTCGTAAACGTTTTACATTTTCCACGCCTTCTCCAGAACCTATAGGAAAATTTCAACCGAACTTGGTACAGAGGATCCTTGGGTGAAGGGAATCACAATTGGTTCAACAGGACAAATATATTCGATAAGATAAGATGATAAAGAAGTACTAAAAATTGAGTGAGATCATTTAAAAATCCTTTCAACAACCACTAGACAACAAAAGACAAAACTTTTGTGAAAGCTTCAATACAGAGGGTAGTTTCATGTTTGTTCAAATAATGAATCCGGGGCTAGGGCCTGCCGAAAAAAGTTTTACGTAGGAATGAAATATGGAGATAACGAACAGTATTCAAGCTCAAAAGTCCATTGAAACAATACAAATCGGGAGCAGAGCAAACACGAACCTTTAAAACATCAGAGAAGGGATCAAGTGCCATGGAGGTAGTAAGCACCCAATATCCACAAGTCAAACCCGCCTTGTACTCCTTGCCATGTTCGAGCAAACGGAAAAATGCGTAGACAATTCAGTTTGTAAATGATGGCCGAACAATTGGTAAGAATAAACGTCACTCAGCATTTGACTTAATGATAAATTGTATCTACTGACAAGGTCATTGTATTGACCATAAAAATTGCGAAATATTGACTTCAAACATACTGTTGATATCCTTGTTTCATCAACTTGTTTATCAGTAGCTTGCCTTGTTTTAGATATTGTTCGTACGTGAACATGCTCTTGCGTAACGAATCAAATTGGAGATATAAACAACATATGCAGGTGTATATACTGTAAAAGCAATTTCATTTTTCAAGAACAGCCAAACCGTGATTATTTATATGGTAGCCTTCTCAGATAGAGCAGATTTAATTTCATTTAAAACATGATCCCTGGGGCTAGGGTGGCGCCACAATAGGCCATCAAAGTTTTAAATAGGAACAGATAAGAAAAATCCTCTTAAGAACAGCAAACTTATGATTTTTCATATTTACATCGAAGGCTCCTTAGGTAGCGTAAATTCATGACAGTAACCCCTTGCAAGGATAGGGCCAAAATATGAGACTAAAGTTTTATATGGGAAAAAAACTGTACTGGGAAAAAATTTCCAAAAATCTATTAGAGAATAGCAAAACCATTTTAGTCATATGAATATGGAAGCCTCCTCAGGTAGTGTAGACTCAGGTTATTTAGTTCATGACCTCCGGGGTTAGGATCGGGCTACAATAGTTGATCAAAGTTTAACATAGGAATATATAAGAGAAAATTGATTGTAAGATGAAGGTTTTTGTAAATTTAATATCAGATTGCAGGCTTGTTGCAAAATTAAATTATTCTTTATATTCATATGACATAGGGTTCACGGTGGGTGTGACCGGTCGACAGGGGATGCTAACATCTTCTAGGCACCTAATCTCATCTCAGGAATTTACGGAAGTTCGTGTTGTGTTATGATATGATATGTTCACAGATTTGTATTAATTGTTTTGTTTTTTTTTTTAAATCGAATACTTTTTCGTTATTTCACCCATTTTATGAGCTAGATATGTTTCTCAAACAGTGTATGATATGTTTTTTTAAATATGTTCTTAATATGATAAACGTATGTGTAAGATACATGTGTGAAAACATTTTTAAACTTAAATTCTGCATATGGAAATAGCCTATAAAACATATTTAAATTTTTGGATCTTACTGATCTCCGATATACCATAAATGAAGTTTTACAAAAGGAACAAGGAGAGTAGGATTCCATCAGCACTTTACATTACCCAGATGTGTTTTTAAATAATTATTTTTACAAATGTAAATGAATTATCCCCGGGGTAGTGGTGAGCTTTCCACTTTTCGTCAAGGCATATTTTTCTATTTATAGACGTCACGTGATGACGTCGTAGAGGAGTGCCTCTTTTAACCTAAGACTCATTGACTTCTATACAATGTATTGTAATAGTAAATGCTTTATCCGTGGCTTTAATGATTTATCAATTGTGTGAATTTCCTGAAAATGATCTGTGTGCTGCATTCAAATACCTGAGTAGGACATGGGATTTGATTATATATTACATGTATTTATACATGGGTAGAAATTAACAATTTGTGGTCACAGAAATAAGACTAAAGGGTCACAAAATGAAAGTTGTATTCTGGAGTTCAAAATAAGTGGCCACGCGTAAAAAAAATTCCTTGGACTTAATGGTCACAAAGTGAAATTTGTATTCTGGAATTCAAAATAAGTGGCCATGCATAAAAAAATCCCCTGATAATGAAGTTGAACATTGTGCCTATTTTAACTGGGAGGGTTTGCTGTAAAAATGGAATAAAGTTCTTCAAGGCTAATGCCGTCCATTTGAATTCTTTTCTATTTGTTCTATAGCTTTATTTAGGTTACTGTTGAAGGTTACCACTCATATACTTATATAAATTGATCTAAGTGTATTTTTCCAAATACATATATCCGGTGAAAATAGGACAGGTATTCCTTCTCAAACACCTGTACTTACATGTGTGATACTCCTTTGTCACATTATAGACATACATTTATTACCCAACCCACTGTGTGTGAAATATTGGAAAACTAACAGTGATAATTAGAGTTAAATGTTCAAGGTGTGTTTAGAAAATGCTTTGAATGAAGGAAATTCAATAAGTATTCCGCCTTTGTTGTTGGCTTTCTATTGAATCAATAAACAGCCAACAAATTTGTATATTTCTTTATTAGTACGACACGATACTAGTAATGTTCTAGTAATGAGCGAGGTAGAATTCAGATTGGTTATCGTATATTTTTGGTTCCATTATTTTTCGTAAAGCGCCAACGGATGTTTGTTCAAATTGAGTGATGAACATAATAGCAAATTTCTATTATAGAAAAAAAAGGATGAGAAAAATGTCCACACCTTTACATATCAACGAATTTGTAATTTTATCAAACACACGAAATTTCCAGGGAACTAACGAAACCACAATATAACTATTTAACTATGAACATAACCCATAAAATTTTCATCAACAAAACAAGTAATTATAATGGTCAAATTTCAAAGCATTACTAATAAATAAAGAAGTTTTTGATATAAAATAATTCAAATAAAGAATAATCATAGTTGATATTTTGATCATTCCATTAACGGGGAAAATTCAGTTCGTTAAATCAGTTGGTTTTTTAATATCGTCATCAATTGAGATTTATTTTTCTCATGCAGACATAGGAAGCAGTTAATTTCATTGTCATCCTACAAAGCATATTTCTCAAACAATGTTCAAAAGCTAGTGATTTTAGGGATAAAAAACAACAACAACTTTTTTTCAGAAATTAGCTTTTTATTACATAGATTTCTTTTTATACATGTAATCTGAAGTTATATGAAATTCTTTAAAGTGATGGGTTATTATTTCGTAACATAGTATAGAAATACAAAGTATATCCATGGGTATCAATTGCGCCACGTTATTACCAGACCCATTTTTGCATTCATATGAAACAGAATTTATTCAAAAACGTATAATTGAGAAGAAAACACTTGCTGTGGCCTTCATCTCGACATTCACATATATCGACAAAGGACAATCAATTAACTAAAGTTACTACCATTCATGTGTCGACTCGATCTATCCCTGTGAACCTGAAAAAAAATTCCACAGAGTCTGACACATCTGTTTTATATCTGGATATTTTACTAGAAAAAGACGTTAATGGTAACCTAGCAAAAAAATTATGATACACGTGATGACCTTGACTTTTCTTTCGTCAACTTCCCTTACTTATGTAGCAATATACTTTTATAACCTGCATATGGGGTTAATATCTCCCAGTTGATTTGATACGCAAGATCATGCTCCATGTAAGAACAATTTCTAAGCTATTAACAAATAAGCTGATGAAACAAGAATGTCGGCAGTCTCGTTTAAAGTCGTCATTTCGTAAGTTCTATGGTCGATACAATATTATTATCAGCAAATGCAATTAATCATTAAGTCAATTGCTGACTGACGTTTTTCATACTAATTGTTAGGCCATTATTTACACACTGAATTGTCGGCGGATTTTTCTGTTATTTCTCGATCTTGACAAGGAGCAAACTTCGGGTGTGTCCGGTCGGCAGGGGATGCTTACTCCTCCATGCATGGCACCTGATCTCACCTCTGATGTTTTTGAGGTCCGTGTTTGCTCTGCTCCAATATTTGTGTTATTTAATTGACTTTTAAGCTTGAATACTTTTCGTTCTCTCCATACATTTCATTTTTCAAAAAAACAGTAACATCGGTTGCAAAATTTTAGATTTAGCACACATTCATAGCTTTCTGACAAATCGACAAAACTTGCTGAAAGACCATGGCTTTGACTCCGATTAAACCTGTTTTAGATTCTTTTTATTCCCAATTTTATTTCATTAATGAGCATTTTGCCTAAACCAGCCACTATTTTTTTCTATATTAGGTAGATGTGTCGATGCCCACAATCTGCATTTCGATTAACTTCGAAACTCACTAAAAACTCACTTCGAAATCTCATACATTGTCATGAATAGTAGTTTAAGTAAAGGTTATAGGCCGAAAACTGTCCATTCTGTGAGAAGAAAGAACTGTTGGAGGGCCGTAAGGCCCGACAATAGTTCTTTCTTCTCACAGAATGGACAGTTTGAGGCCTATAACCTACTTAAAACATTTACTCTATTGTGTTCATAATGTACTCTCTTAGAATTGTTTCTCATCCATTGTATTAAGTAAGCATTGTCTACATATTGGACTGTCTCAGGTAAAGGTTGCTTACAATCAAAAGAAACTTACATTCACTGTAATTGTTAACTTAGTGGACAGTTACAGGTAAGTGCTAATTCTAAATAAACGAATTAAGAATATTTAACCACAATGCTATGAGATTCCAAAATCATTTTTCTTGTGATTGTCAATGTTGAAAGCATGTCTTCTTCCGAGGGAGAAAGCATATTTCTTATGCAAATCATATTCAGATAGGATGGGCAATCTACTAATAATACAGATGCCATTTTTGAAGTGATTTTTGGATTTTGAGCTTAGGATTGTCAAGATAATGAACTTTGAACACCAAATGGACATTTTGTTCCAAATATTTCTCAATTTTCGGCCAATGCTATTCAAGGATGCAGAAAAACAGGGAACGACGTGGAAAGATTTCCTTAATTAAATCAACAATATTTAGATGATTTAGAAAAGGCTTTTTGCAGAAAACGGAGAAATGTAAATGGGGACTGTGTTCCTTAACTGTCAGGGAAAATGTTGCACAGTACCCAACGTTGATGTTTTCATGCTTAAAGACATCACGATGCTGGGTGATAAAGAAATCAACAAAAATATTATTTTTTTCATCGCTAAAGTCAGAAACGAATCGGACAAAGGCTATTGACCAAACACCCTTGCATTCCTATAACAGAAGAACCGATGTGCTCCTGCAGAAAGTGAGCAAAATTATTCGGAGTTCTAGTGAGAAAGAAGTAGCAATTGATTCTTGTCAGGAAGGCTTTAAAAAAGGAGAAGTGATATCCCCGACGTGTTGTTGGTGCAAGTTACATAGAATTCGGAGATATTTCCTTCAAAGTTAAGTTTTGACATTCAGTGATTTTGGAATATACATTTAATCATTTTCAATTTTTGTTTCTGTGACTTGGAATATATATTTCATTATATTGTGAAACATGTTGGATTCATTACTTCAAATATTTATTTGTGTCTTTGTTGTGTTTTCTTAATCCATTTACTTACCTGTAGCCGTCCAATAAGTTATTAAATTCTGTCCATTATTTTTAATAATGGACAGATTTTTTTTAACTTATTGGACGGTTACAGGTAACTTATTGGACTGTCTTAGGCTTTTCAAGGAATAGAAAGTATGAAAAGAACAAAGGATGATGTCATACTAATGTTTTAAAAAGTATCAAAGTACTTGAACACTGGACAGAATATACTAGTACTTGACAGTATACTAAAAGGAAAACAAAACTCTATTATACCAGGCATTTCCTGCAATTGTCCAATTTATGCAGAATTTTTTGGACAGAAAAAATCGCTACACATTTCTTAAATATTGATTCAAATATTCTGTACATGTAAGTCTTTGATTAGTGGTGTGTATGTCAATCAACATGATGTAATGTTATTTCATATCTCCTTACTCTATATTCATAAAAAAAAAATATGCGTTCGCCAACCGCAGAAAATACCGATTATATGCTATTTTAAAAGTAAGACAAAACTTGAAAAAAAAGCATATATTTTTGATTAGATATTTTATGTTAAACAATATTTTTGATGAGAAAATCGGAAACATTTTTGATTGATTGGTTGATTGTTTTACCTCCCTTGTGAGAATTATCCGTTCATATGAGACATCACCATATACCTGTGATGGGCTTCAAATTAAAACCTTTACTAGGAACTCAGAGCTCTTTATCGTGCCAATGCCTACCATGACTTTAAAATGGCCAATTTTAAACATAAGCAAAAAGTGTTCATATATTTTATATTACTTTTTGTTCATAAAAAAATTTCGTTTCGCTTAAAAATACCAAACAACAATCTCGCGGAAATAAGGTGTCGCGAATGTAGTAGTGTTGGATTTGTTTAAAATAAAGTAACAGAACTTGCCAGAATATATATTTTAACTTTTATTAACATTTGTTATTCAAAACCTAGATCCACCCCTTAGTTCTCCCTTACCTGTACATTCTTATATATATACACCTAAGGGCATTGGCCAGGTGTTTTGAAGTGGACATTGTTATTTTGGTTTTTATTGGTCATTGATTTGAAAGGTCTGATTCGATTGGTTTTATTGACTGGGTTGGAGTTTTCCCGCTTTATTATGACTATTCTTTGTTCAATGGTTGATCAGGCCAGATTTATATATTCACAAAAGACATTTTGATTTGAGACAGATTTCCATCTCTGGTAAGTTACTAATATTATTTCATATTTTAAATGTTCATCCTATAGTATGCAAAAGCCATTTCCATTTGTACTTACTAAAGTGAATGAATGAATTTGAGAGAAAGTTATTTTATGATGTCTATTTATTACTGATTACAATTCAATATGAATTATTTGATAGAAGTAATTTGATGTTAATCAGATTATATGTTTTTATGATGATCAAATATATTTCTGATTATATTGTTCAAAGTAAGCAATTGATATATTTTTAAAGAGATAGTATTTTTAAATATCATTGTATTAAATTACAGATCACCATCTACTAGTATATAGACATTGTACATTAGACAATTTTGTGGGAAAGCCTATTCCCATAGAATGGTGAGATTGAGATTTATATGTTTTTAATTTTGAATATTTTTTATGGCTTCAATGGGAGAAATATATAAAGACATATATTCGAGAGTTATCCCCCTTTGATGACAATGTAAATATAAACGACGATAATTCAATTATTATCTTCATGTAAAATAATGAACATTGTGTGTGATAATTATTTACATTATATTTATTGTTGTTTTATGATATTTACAGGGCTCTAAATAGTTACATGTATGATGTCACTCCACTGTGGAATAAATATTTGCAAGAACCCTGACAGGAGTTTTGTGTTATTCCATACCCCTGTTACACGAAAAGTTAGCGATCTACATTACAAATTCTGCAATTGACTAAAACTTAAACAAAATCTGATGTATATCACGGTTTCCTCTGGAACAACCTTTCTCCCAAATATTTTTATGGGACATAATTTTCTGAATGGTCAAATAATATATCTCTACGTCGATATAGTCACGTTTTGAGCTAAAAACATGATATTCTTTCTTCCTTGAGTTCTGGAATATGAGTTTGACATCTTTCTTGATTAAATATGATTTTTAATTTACAAGTGCTATTTATTTTGTCCTTTGATGCTGATATATGCTGATAAATCATTTTATTTCAAATATCATATGTTAAGGTTACATGTACCATTATTGATGTAGCTCAAGGAGAATCTCAGAATTACTAGTGATTCATAATAATGGAAATCGTAAATATTCAGGTGGGGGTGAAATGAACAATTGTTAACATCAACACAATCACATAAACAATTGCCAAAAAATAAAACAATACACAATTTATAAACAATTGCAAAAAATAACGACCGACAAAAGCATATACAGAACATGTAGCATTCGTGACGATTTTTGGGGATCAATTGAATCCCTTCCTTTTTTAAAATCCGATTTCGTTTCAAACAAAATGCAGATCATGTAGATCTACATGTATGTCATACATAAGAAGATAAGATTTACGAAATAAGCATGTATATGCACACATACTTCATACATTAATTCAATTGTCCTTCAGTATATTAAAATGTTCTTTACACTTATTTTAACATAAATAACATCTGTAGCGCGCTTATTTGAAAAAAAAATAAGATGACCAGAGAGGTACATGTCTCTGCTGTCAAAATGTCTTTTAAACTTTTAATGTAATAAGAAGGGCGCACGTTTCCTCACAAGCCTTGCCATAAATGACCAAATGTCTAGAGTGTATCAAATTATATCAGGGATGAATGAGCTATAAACATGAGACAAAAGAGACAAAAGAGATTTGGATTAATTCCCTTTATCCTTGATACTTAGTGCAGCGAATAACATTTCGATTAATTTTATTATTTTTATAATTTTATCAATTGTTTACGCTTAATCATAAAAAATAAGCAAAATAGTTTTGAAGAAAAACAGACAATTTTAAATGCACATTATAGAAAATTAATGTTAATTTATTCCAGGTGCTAAAACAGGCCGGTAAACATTGCTCTCAAAATAAATCTTCAAATAATCTAATTACCTACAGATCTGCATACAACCTAATTTTCGACAAACCTTTCGGACCAAAAAAAAAAAAGTTTTCTTTTACATAACATGTAAACTTATGTAAGTGTTTTCGTTGTTTTTAAATAACTTGGTGACAAATAGAGTTCCAGCAAGGCAGATGCGTGCTAACCATTTCTTGCCTACAATCAACCTTTGGTGTCAAAATATGTTGACAAATCTCTTACATATTTGCATTTCATTGCCTTATATACAAATGTTTATATAATATAATGCTGTGTAACATTGAATGAAACCCGGGGGCACGTTCTAAGTACAGGGCTTCAGGAGAAATGGAATAGGATCCTTTTGGAGAAATGTAAGCTAACGTGATGTCACACTGAATCCAGATATGTAATAAAGATATAAAATGTATAATGAGGTAGCAATAAATTCAAATCCTGACTGTATTTTAAAATTGTCCAAATTAAACATGTGTAGTAGATTAAGATAATTATATGAACATTTGATATCGGCCTGTCTAGCTTGGTGGATAGAGCACCGGACTAGTGATACAGCGGTCCCAGGTTTGATTCCTGGTTCAGCCATATTTATTTTTACTCATTCCTCCTTTTTGCTTTCCATGTAAAATGTGAATATGAGAAATATTTCTTTAGTTTTGTGAGTATTATTCATGTAGGAATAGACTGATTCATGGAATATGCCTTTGTGACAAGTCTGTGTGATTTACATACCAATATTAGGCCTACTCACAGAATTTAAAAACAAAACATTCCTTAAATATACTGAGTAGACTCTACAGACTAAATTAGATGCTAGAGAATATTTTCAATTTGATCTTGTAGTATGTAACTTTAAAACTCAGTTGTCATGTAATAACCTTTTCATGTAATAAACATATGTCATTCCTTTAGCCTTTGGTAGAATATGCATATCATTGCATTTTCTTTTCATACATAAATCATTCAAACAAAATCTGATTCTTGTTTATAACCTTTCTGTTTCAGGTTACTGTATTGTTTACAGGCTTCTGTTGATGCTCGCATTATTCCATATCCAATAGTTCTGCAAAATAGTGGGTGATTTATCAATCAAAATCTTAAATGATGTTCACTTTGACAAATCATTTAAAAATGTGGAATGTTAACATAATTTACAAAAGACAAATAATAAAAAAAACCTCGCAGGTAAAATTTGAAAAGGTAAGATAAGTAGAACTCTACTACAAAAATACGATAAACAGTTGTCAAATATTCAAAATCTATAATTTATGAAAACAATTCTTTTTTTTATAGAAATCAAACCACCACAGTATTACCATTCTTAAATACATTGGATACACAGAAACATTACACTACAAAGTTATAATTTTTCGATTTTATAATCTTAAACAACAAAATTAAAATTGTCTACTTTCCGTTTTTGTTATCTTTCCATCACATCTGTAGAACGTCATTATTCAATTTATATAGTCCATTCATTTGACATTCATCGCCCTAAAAAAGTTAAACATGATGAATGGAGAGAATTCCGGTTGAACATACCAATTGACTGCGTCGGCTACTTCTTTCCACGCTACTTCCTTGGCAGCTTCCCCACCAACAGCGCCCTTTAACTTTCCAAACAAAATATTCTCTCGGGAGTTCACTTCCTCCACTAGTACCTTCTTTTCAAGGTCTGCCCAGTTCGTTTTTTTCTTAATAACTTCACCGACCTTACCCACGCTACATACGGAGTTCTTGTTGGAACAAGCAATAGCCATTGCTACATCAAAATTCGATTCAATAGCTATAATTTTGTAGCAGTCGTATTTACATTTGACGTCATTGATTGTTTCGTTTCAATATTCTAAAGAATCAGTTGTGTTTCAAGTAAAAAATATGTGCCTGTGAAGTCACCAGCTATGCCGTTTTTTTGTTTGTTTTTTGTTTTTTTTTTTTAAAAAGACCGCTTATTGCCTGACGCCACGTGCGTCAGGCAGTATAAGGATTAATTTTTTCAAGATCCGAAACTAAGCGATCATTCTTAATGAACTAGATTTTCTGGAAGCTGATTTACACAGGAATTTGTTACCTGCATTTAAACAAATACAGTTTGCAGAAGAAAGAATCATATTACTGATGCAAAATAATGTTATGTTTAATTCCTTAAGTTTTTTGCATGCACATGTTTATTCTTTGTGATTCTTTGTACGGACATGTCCGCGTAACATTTTTTCTGCATTTCTAAACTACTGTATCAGTCCATTTGCCTTCTACGAAAGGAGTGACACAATCATTTCGCGCCAAATGTCACGTAAATTATCTTCGCGCCTTTTTCTTGGATTGTTCTATTGAATGGGTGTGATAACTTCTATGGAAATAAATAACTTTTAACCTGATTCTTAAGCTTCAGATTTTTTATTAACAGTAAATTTTATCTCATTTTTAAAAGAACACATTGTATATGGGCAGGCAACGCTAAAGCAATGGATTTGCTTATTATTCATATTATTTATCCCATAAGTGAACTAGTCCAATCATAAACAAACTCCCTCGACCTAGTAAATGGGACATCCCTTCTTGATTCAGTCTGTTTTCCACCTTTTCTTTCAATATTCCATTTATTAATGATGTACGTTACAAGGTTAGGTTTTTAAAAAAGCTTAGAAAGTCAGCCAGTAGCATATTATTTCATGCTTTGTGATGAACATGCAAGGATAGTGACAAGAGTAGGTCAGTACCCATAGAAGAATGGGCTTAACTCCCCTAATGTTCTAAGCAAAGAATCGGCAAAATGCAGAAGACATCATGATCTGTACTAGTTTTCATTTCATATAAAAGCATGTTATTATATTTATGAGAAAGGTCCTGAAATCGATTGAAAAGAAAAACTAGACAATTTTAAAACTACCCATAAAGATGTATTTTTAAACTCATTTATAATACATGTACATGTATATGGTAAGACCATCAGCGCGTGAGTTTCGTCCGGGGGCGGGGGGGGGGGGGGGTGTTATTAGTATCTTGTTTTGCTCTAGTTATAAAGTGTACAGTCCATTTACTTTGAGTTCTAGAGCAACATTGAAGCATTTTTGTCTCAAACACTTCAACAAAAGGCAGTTAAAACTGTTCATAATTTACTTCGACGTCGAGAACGACGGAAAACAGACCAGTCTACCAGTCTATAAAAAGAGGCCGTCTCATCAATCTATCACTAACCAGAGAAGCGCGCCCTCTAGTAAGAGAGTACATGTAATATGAATTTCTTTAGAATCATCTAACTATTTTTCCCAAAATTATAATCTACGCTAGTGCACGTAGAGTTTCATCCCAACGTAACTTGTCAGCCCGTGGGCTAACTAGTAAACGATTGAACAGTGGCATGTCTTAGATATTAGTTAATCTGTAGTATTTGGTTATGAGATTTGAGAAAGTCAATTGTACATCTTGTGTAATGAAGTATCGCAACTATGTCGCTCCTTGATGACGGAAACGTTTAGCACCTCTCTTGCTTATACGTTCCATAGATATTGACTGATTAGTCAGGCAAGCTTTTTGAAAAGCTATTACTTGTGACATATAAAAAACACTGAAGAATTCTTTCTCAAATCTCAGCCTAAGTGAGACGACACTCCGAAATGTTAGTGACACAGCGTTTTGGGAAAATCTCAGCTGAGGCAGAAATCCAAGATTTGAGGCTGAGATTTGAGCTGAGATTTTTATACGTTAGTGGCACCTACGCCTGGTGTGGTTAATAGATGTAAAAGCCGTCTTGACGTGGAAAGTTAAATAACGCAAATAAATATTGAAATGACAACATTTTAAACGTACAATTTTTATATTTTTACGACAATTTAATAAGGTAATTGTTTTAATTAAATTTTAAAACAATATATATTTTGGTGTTCCTACTGTATTGTAAATTTATGTATTCTATTGTGTATTCTATCGCGCCGTGAGGGGGTTTCGTGTGTGTTATAGGGAATAGAATATTGTAGATTTCCAATGGATTTTATAAAAAAAAAAAAAAAAAAAAAAAAAAAAAAAAAAAAAAAAAAACTTACAGTGAATGTAAATATATCAAAATGAAGCGATTACACTTCCATTCCAAGCATGATTCATTTAGAGAACAGTCTACCCTTACGAATTTTCATAAGGTATTTTAAAATTAATTACTTGCGCCAGCCTGTTATATACATTCTATCTCTAACCACGAGGAGCATTTCAGTGTCAAGGGTTTTGCAATTTCTTATTCAATACACGCAATTTTGATTAAAAATAAAGTATCTTTTAAATGTTCGATAATAATTACAACTCCCATAAAACTACAGTCAGGAAACGTGAATTTACACTTTACATGTAGTTTGAAATAAGACATGAACTTCATCTCACTTCCCCCTTCCTAGCTCAAGTTTGCAGTGACTTGACTTCATATTCCATTATGGCATCATATATTGGTAGTTCAGAAAAAGTAACCGTGTGTGATATTTTACGGGAAACCTTTATATATCCGCGAAGGGAAAAAAGGTGAAGATAGCGATAGTTATCGATCTCAAAAAATCTACAAACAATACAAATCTGTGAACAGGGCAAAGAACACCCACGCCAGAAAATTTCAGTGGTGGGATCAGGTGCCTAGGAAAATAAGCATCCCCTGTTGACCGGTCACACCCGCCGTGAGCCCTACATATAAAAGACAATATGACAAGAATATAAGGTGAAAACCCTAGCTGTCCAAGAAGAATGATCTCTACTGTACACATCTGTGTATGCTGATCCCACCTGATGCTTTTAAAGGTCCGTTTTTGCTCTGCTCCCAATTTGTATTGTTCCAATGGACTTTTAAGTTTGCTCTTACTGTTTGTTATCTTCATTTTTAATGCTAGACTTTGAAACTTTAAGCAACAGTAAACCATCCATTCCTTGCAAATAAATGCACCAAGCATTCGAGGGCAAGTTATAAAATAATGTAAAAGAGATGGCATGACAAAAAAGGGATACAAGTATTCTAGATCCTGATACTATTCGTGACTGAAACTCATTCCACAAATTCTGGAGCACAAGCTTACATAAACGTAAGACAGATATAGAAATCTCCCCTTTGTTTCCGAGTTCTGATATATATCATTTTTCATTATTTTTTTTTAATTAATAGGAATATTTCAGAAAATGCTTTCCGGCTTATATCAGCACTATCTGCATGTATCATTCAGAGACATCTGCATGCACAGTTAGCCAGGTAGCTTGTGTTCAAGTATTAAATCCCAGAAAATTGCTTATTGTTAACACCAAAAACTGTTAATCTTTTTGTTCATGTTTTTGTTTTGTTTTACTAATACATTTCTTTATCTTCTTTTGCTTTTTGTCTTATTTTGAATTATGAATTTGTTTTTTGTTTTTGTTTGTTTGTTTGTTTGTTTGTTTTTGCTTTTGTTTTGTTTGTTTCTTTGTTTTGTTTGTTTTTTCTTCATTTTTTTTCTCTCTCTCTTTTGTTTTTGTTTTGTTTTCCTTCTGATTCATTCACTGCTTAATTGCTTCCTTCTCTGTATGTATGATTTTCTTTTATGTGTTTATATTTTAAGGTAACAAGATTTTTGTAAACTTATTTTTCATTTCTTAATCGTGATTAATTACTAACATTTGATACCCTATAAATTATAAGTAATGTGAATTATAGAGGGTCTCTTCTTAATATCTACATGATAAGTTATCTAATTAACTTAAAATAAAATAATTAGTGATGAGCATCTTCTGTCATAATACACATTGGTAGAGTTTACGCCTTCTATTTTGTTTTTATTTAATAGGAGTTCTTTTTTTTCAAACTGGATTTTTAAAACGAGCATATCAATATAGCCAACATTATTCTGGCTTTGAAATATGTCTAATAAACACCCAGATTTGGCTTTGAAATATGTTTAATAAACACCTAGATTTCAACAATAGTCATAGTTTGTTAGTATTGGACTTTTACGAGAAGCACTGACTTTTACAGTCGATGGCTCACTATGACATTTAACAGTTTAAACCTGCGTTATATACGGAGATACGGAATTGATAATAGACAAGAAAACCTTAATAGTGGTTATAGGTATGGTGTTAGGGGCACTAACATGATTAACTGGTATGCAATCAATGCAAGAGATGATGGGAGGCAGAATTATATAACTTAAATTATCTTACTCGTAAGGGGTAGATTTTCCTTTCAATCATATTTTCTAAAGGAATGAAATAAGGAAGAAAAAATTCCGGAAGGAAAAGAAGCAACAATATGGGAAAGGAGGGGGTTTAGGGTAGGGTGGATGCCGTTCCCTTTCTAGACAACGTGATATGTGCTTTGAAATGGCCCATTATTATTGTTTAATTAACTCTTAAGTTTAATATTTATATCGCAAATGGACTTCCGTATATTGTCCTAGTGTAAAAGTAAGTCGTCGATTGTAAAAATCAGCGCTTCCCACGAAAGTCCATTACGAGTACTTTTATATTATTATTTACATTTATTTAACGATTTTGATATCTGATATACCAGGCGTAAAATATTAGTATGTTTTAATTTATCTAACCTTTGTAGAAAAATAAATTCCAGCAATTGTTATAAATTAATTCTGATGGAGAGAAAAAAAAACAGAAAATGGGTTTTTACTTATGGAAACATATTTATGATGCACTTTAAAGTGGTAAAGTCTTCTGTCTACAGTTGAGCTTTAGAATTATCTATAGGTGTGGAAGCCAGTCTAAAGTAACACGGCATCACTTTTACACTAAAAATCACAAAAAAATTGATACACATGAAATAAAATTATTCATGTAAAGATGTGAAGATAACGAACAGTAATCAATCTCATAAATCCATTGAATAAAACGATTCTTGAACAGGGCAAAAACACACACCACTGGAAAACACCAGAGATGGGATTAGGTACCCAGGAGGAGAACTCATCCCCTGTGACACAACCGCTGTGAGCGCTGTGATGTTTTCTTTGCATTTTTGCTATTTTTCAAGAAATTTAATTCTTAATTAATACTGTTTATTAAAAAATATATCATTTTGTTTTTATTTGTTTTATTTGTGTTTTATTTAATTCTGGTCTCTTTTCTGTTCAACGTTGACAGTCACAATATTGAAAACAACATCATTGCAAGAAACAGTGAAACAATACATCGAGAAAATATGAATGACACAAACAGCAAAGGCAATGTTAATAAACACCAATTTTAAAAAAATAACAAAGACAACAAAACCAATGTCAATAACTCTTTATTCAAAGGCATCAAAGACAACAAAACAATGTTAATAACCACAATATTCAAAATAACACAGACAACATAAATAATGTCAAAAGCCTCATGATTAAAACAACTCAGACAACAAAAACAGAATCAATGACAGAATATTTAAAATCAACATAGACAACACAAACAATGTCAATAAAATATTGACAATATATCTGACGGCCACAAAAAACTAAAAATAATAGATTTCAGTATCGCCAACAATACAAACAACAGAAATAGTAGAATTAATTTTTTCACCTTCAACAACAAAATGAGAGAAGAAAAAAGTCAAAAAGACTAACAACAAAAGCAAGAAATTCAATGAAATTATTGTCAATGACTACGGAAATGAAAACAAAATAGAAACAACAAAGATACACCAAAAGCAAAAATAAAATAAGTTTTCCAATAGTATCATTTAGCTCAATAATTGAGTGTAGAATCTGATTTAGCAATCTTATATATCTGTACAATACATTTTCTACTGCAGGAAATTAAAGTTTACTTCTTAGTTATATCTCCTGATCCATTAGACTTACTGCAGTCTCTATTAACAACATCATGCAAGTTAAATGTTACTCATAAAATTTAAAGCATTTTATACGATATCTCTTTGAAATATATTTCATATACATTATTAGTATATAAAAAGTGATAAAATATAATTAATTTTTATATTGTCAGGTAAATAAGGTTTATGCTTGCTAGTTATTAAAATATAGGCTTACTTCATACAGCTCTTACTCATGCAGTGATGGTGCTATAATGATTCACACAACACAAAAAATTCACAGTTTTGTTTAGATTATAAATGTATTTTTACCTGTGTCTATCTGAAGTATAAACAAATAAAAAAAATACTACTAGATAGATACTGTGTTAAGACCTTAAAAAGTAGCAAAAGTATAAAACCTTTAAAGAAAAATTAGTGACTGTTCAAATAATAAACATACCCATCCAACATTATGCTATGTTCATAACTATCAATAATAATCCTATGTCATCGTCAAACTTGTGAATGCTTCCTAAAATAACGAATTAACAACCTTTTTAATAATAATGAATGGGACACCTTTTTGATGTCTCAACTTTTCAGAGAATTAAGTCAATAAATTTATTGTCGCAAGCAAACCTTTTTTTACTGTCCAGTGAAAGATGATATCAAGTCAAAAATCTTGCTGCGTTTGCGATTTCCCAAGTATTAAAGACAAAAGATAAAAGATTATAAGTGTTTAATTTCATGTTCACCCCCTCTTGAAAGCATTTAAGAAATGAATTTAATTTTTGAAGATTCATGAGGACGTGAACTACGACGCTTCACGCCGGCATATTTCATGAAGCGCGTTAGCGCTTCATCATAAATATGCCGGCGTGAAGCTTTGTAATTCATGTACCTCATGAATTTTCAAAAATTAAATTCATTTCTTACATTTACATTATTTTTCTTGATGAGTTGCCACAAATAACGCCATTCAACTGTCATTTTTAAAGCAAGACAGTTTGCACTATAGTTTTGACGTCAAGTACGTTATTATGACGTAACAATGGAAATATTCATGCTCATCCATGGTAGTTCATGAGAAAATGAAGAGTATTCGAATTTACAGAGAATCTTAACGAAAAATACTCGGAAATGTAAATATTAGTTAATGATAATTCTGTTAAGTGTGTATAAACGATGTGATATAACATTTATTTCTCTTACCAGACATATGCATTTTGTGTTCAATGAGGACATCAGTGTATATCTTGTTGAGGTAATATGAAGATAACAAACAGTAATCAGGCTCAGAAGTCCATACAAACTGGAAGCAAAGCAAATACTGACCTCTAAAAACACTAGAGGTGGGATCAGGTGCCATGGAGGGGTAAGCATCCCTTGTCGACAGGTCTTTAAAAAAAGCAATATTTAAGTTTTAAGTTTTGATGTTGTTGTTTAACATATTTATTTAAGCATATATAAGAAATTCCCTTGAGTTCTTGAATTCAAACGGAGAGAGATTACTTATAAGGTCTTAGATTAGAAGCTTCAGAACACTAAATATTAGATTACAGTTTGTCGAAAATATTCAAAATTAAAATATACATGATATGTATGATATAGTTTATGATTTACAAAAAATTAGAACATTCAACATTTGAGAGCTGGCATTTATATTTATAACACAATTCAAAACATTCTTTTCATAATTGAATGCATCATATATAATATACCTCTCCCTCAAATATAGAAAAATTGAATAATAGAATAACAAAATATTATGCGATAAGCCAGTTTCCATATTTTAAATATATTTGATTGAATAAAAGGAGACGATTGAAAGCGGTGCGTTCTAAATTACTAGTTTCTCTCCGTTCAAATTACAATATGTTTTGTAAATTAATTTAAGAAAAGTTATTTTCACAATTAATACAAGTGAATCACTGTTAGATAACACAAGAACTATTACAATCTACAGGTTTCACCTTTAAATTAGTTATTATGGGGCCTATAGGTTTTCTAAAAGGTCTCATCCGAAGGACCCGACCAATGGTGAAAGGTTTAAGTATGAACAGGAGATTATGTGATCCCGGGTATGTGGATGTGGATCCCGGGTAACTGATATTAATCAAAAGATTGGAAAAAATATGTGTTTAAAATGTGTTTTAATCATCTTCAAAATTTTCTAAAAAATCCCAGTAGTGTTTTTATTTTTTATTCTCACATTGAAAAAAGCAATAAACATATCTTTAACAGAAATAAGTGTCTTATTTCTTAAACAATTGTCAGAAACGCCTGAGTGTGGATAAGAAAGTTAAATTGTTTTCCCGAATTATTTGGAGATATGTTTATTTATTGTTAAAATTCCCCAAAAATGCACAAGGATTTCTTCTTTTAACTTCATATGTATATGACACACCCTTACTATTTGTTTTTCATGTTTCGTGATTGTATATAACATGGAAGGTGTCGATATCAGGAAACATGAGACCTGTGTTTTTACCTTTTATTTAATTAAGCAGCTCATCCTTCTCAAAGGTTTACGTGAAGTTCTTACGTTCAATTTGATTAATCTAAAATTTCTTTTGTTGCAACTCGATGGATTTAATAACTGTTAAATGCTTGTTAATTAAATATTTTTAATGAACTTTGAACAATATTCAAGCTCAAAAGTCTATGAACTAATACGAATTGTGAGTGGAACAAACAAGGACCCCAAAAAACATCAAACGTGGCTCAGGTGATATGGAGGATTAATCACCGGCTGCGACCGGTCACACCCACCGTGTGCTCCTAGTCAAAATCGGTTAAACGGAAAAATCTGTAGACAATTTAATGTGAAAATAATGACCTAAACATTTGTATGAAAAACATCAGTCAGCATTCGATTTTTAATAGAGTTTATTTACTAACTAGGTCCTTGTATTGACCAAAGAATTTGCGAAATGTTAGTTTTAAACGAGACTATCCTTGTATCATCAACATATTGCCAACAGCTTGCCTTGTTTTAGAAAATTTTAGTACGGAGAACATGCTCTTGCATATTGAATCAACTGGGAGACATAAATTTCATATGAAGTTGTTATGATATATTAATACATAGATAAGGGAAGTCATAACATTTATCATTAAGTTTAGCTGTTAGTTTGCCATCAATCTCTCTCTCTCTCTAGTCAAATATCCAGATATGAAACAGATGTGTTAGACTCTACTGTGCCTTTGACTCGAGGTCAAAAGGAAACAAAGTAGGAACGAAATTGTATATTGTTTATCGATATATCTACATGTGGAATTGAAGACCACAGCAAGAGATTTTTTTTCTTTTCATACAGAATTTTTTTTAAATTCATTCCCATCTATATGACACAATAAGCACCCATGGCAATTCCGACAGATTGTATGAAAACAAGGTCTCCAGAAAACTACATATATACTGCATACAGGGAAATTTTCGCCCCGTTTATTTTCGCCCATTTCGCCCTACCTGTAGAGGGGCGAATTCAAAGAACACAGTATAATTTCTTAAACAAAACTTTGACTGGGCGAATTTAAAACGTGGCAAACTTGTTTGCAAGTGTGAAAGGGCGAAAATAACACGGGGCGAAAATAACCCTGTATACAATATTACCAATCAGAAACTCAAGCATTAATATCAACTTCGGAGTAGTTGAGTATCGATTCAGAATCTTTTAGCAAAATAAGTTTGCAAAGGACCAATGTCAATGTGCGAATTTAATTTTATTGAAAAAGCAGTCGTCTATGATTTCCTAAAGGTTGGACTTTAATTTATCGTGGGGAATGGCTGTATTAAGTGTTAAAACGTCGTCCTTTTTGATACTATTGATTTTCGAAAAAAAAAATTGATTTCAAATTTTATAAACCTTCCGTGAGGAATTTAGAATATGTAGACGTACATATGAGATTATATGTAATTTACTTCCCCCGAAATTTGTCACAGCATGCTTAAAGTCAAAATAAGACAAATAGTGAAAATGCAAGAAATCTGCATTCTTTTTTATCAATAATGATGAGTCCAGCAGGACTATAGTTGTAGGAGAAGAAGAACACGAACACGTAGAAGTATTATGTCTCATATGGTCGATATCTAGGCTCTGTAGTTTTTCCGCAATGAATAGGTTTGCAAGCAATTATTGATGAATATTTGTAAGAAATTCATAACTACTACGTCAGAAACCAAATGATTCTCATTATAGGTGTAGTTTTGAATACATTTTTGGCTTCGCAAAAGTTTTTTTTTTTTGTGTGTGTGTTTGATTTTGTTATAATTTTTTTTTGATTTTTGAGAGACGATTTCTTATCAAAACATCCTTATTGCTATTTACTGTAAATCATTTTTTCTTCCTAAAACGATGAAGGATCAGACCTGTTTATTTTGCTGATTTGATAGATAAAGTATATTTTCTTCCTATCAGGAAAATTACTTTAAAAATGAAATTTTCCCTATTTTATTCAAACTTCAATATGATATTGGTGAAGATAACAAACTGTGATCGATCTCAAAAAACATACAAACAATATAAATCTTTGAGCAGAACATAAAACTTGGATATTCAAGAGGAGTAATCACATTTTTTTTTCTATGTGCTAGGCGTCAAGAAACATTTGACGAACACTTTCCTATTTTGAGGAGGCTTAAAGCTCAATAAGTATTTTTAAGACGTCATTCATGATATTTGTTGAATTGAAGATGTTGAATAAAAAAAGGAGATTGAACATAATTACATGTAAATGACCCTTTCAGAGTAATTTCGTGCTTCCGACCATGTGTATACGTTTCATTTATCCCGAAGTGTAAAGACTTAAAACTTCAAGGATAATTTGCACAGCAGTAATCTTCGGAAAACAGAACTTGTCACGTATGTTCGTATGGAGTTCTGCTATATGAAAATAAGAAGTCGATCCATTCAGATTCTGTTGAAATTGTCTTTTTCATAAAAGAAGAATCAGACGCAAGAAAATGAGAAAGGAATTTTGAAGGAAAATAGCTCGTTAACAATAACAGATCACCAAAACCAATGTCAGTAACACCAATATTCAATTCAATCATCAGTGTTATGCTAATAACCCCAGACAACAACAACAAACTGAAACAACAAAATCAACGTCAATAACGCATAGGCGTCGGAAGCAAATTGAAAGTTGGGGGGGGGGGGTAATTGAAACTAAACCAACAAAAAAAGGTAAGCCCCAATTTTCAATGCCTATATATATATTATGTCTATCTTTGCAAAAAAAGGGGGGCTCAGCCCCCCCCCCCCCCCCGGTTCTGACGCCTATGTAACGTCAGCGACATAAACAACTTGAGTTAGGTATTACCTCAAATACAGAAGTTTGACCTAGGTATTATCTCAAGTACAGAAGAAAAAAACGAAAACATTGGCAATTAGAAGATAACAAAAAAGAACATTGGTTATTCAATATATTGTTTAACTCATTAAAATAGTTTAGAAGTAACTATCTTAAACATTTGAACTTTACTATAACTTTTCTACTGCAGGAAATAAAGTTCTACAGCTTAGTTTGATCTCCTGATTCACTACACGTACTGCAGTCTCTATTGACGACATCACGCAAGTTAATTGTTACTCAGTAAAACTCAATGTATTTAATATGTAATCTTTTAAAACTCTAGTTTATATATCAGTGTACAAAACGTGGTAACGTATTTATATTTTTTAATACCCAGAGTATGTCAGGTACATAAGATTTTCCAAGCTTGATATTCATTAAGATATACTTTTTATTCATAAAGATCACTCTGCACTCATGTATTGATCGTGCATTAATAATTTTCACTACAAAGCTTAAGAAAATTGCTAATATTCTTTCACAATTCTTTATAATTCATCTTTTCATGTATCTAAAATATAGAAAAATAGATTGTATATTTACCACTAGACGGATTTTTAAAGAACCCACGGTATTAAAAATTAAAGTATTCAAATAATATACACTTTGTGTTGAAGACAAACTATTCTTCCTTTAAATAACGAATTCAGGATGTCCGCTCCTCAACCAGGAAGGATAACTCTTAAAATCATTATTTAATTTAAAAAGTCTCAAAAAATGTCGAAAGCGAACAATTTTCATTACTTGCATCTCAATATGATTCAAGGTTATCTGAAGTCATGGAAACAGTATTGTAAAAAGTTGGCATTTTTACCCCATCAATGAAGAAAAATTAATACATTCTGAGCGAAATCGAATTTTCTGAAATCTAGCCTTAAGGTCTATAAACGCTTATTAGCACGAGATGAAAATAAAAGTGATCTGTGATGCTTTCCATTGATAGGACAAGCTTTTTACACTATGTATTAAGTAAATAGAAGAACTAGAATATATGACTATAAAAAATCTTCTTCGATTGCCTGGATATTTATTTATTCTAAAATATAAAGATAACTAGGTTTTTTATACACGTTTCCGGAATATATATATATATATATATATATATATATATATATATATATATATATATATATATATATATATATATATATATATATATATATATATATATATATATATATATATATTGATGTAAAATGAATACATTTAGCCACTAATGATTTTAAAATTATACAATTTGTACGTTATAAGATTTACATTATGACCCCTGGGTCGAGGCCTCTGCTGGTGGACTGTTAGTCCCCGAGGGTTTCTACAGCCCAGTAGCTAAGAACTTTGGTACTAGCTAGAAAATACGACTATATCTTTGATTGCTGTGGTAAAATTTTAAAATTTATTCCAAAATTAAGGATTATCTCCCTCATGCATAGGTCGATCCTTCGAAGTATTTGGCTCCAGTCTTTGGCACCCCTTTTTTCAGCTCTTTGAAGTTTTTATTTGATTTTTTCGGATTTCCAACGTTTCGGCATGAGCATCACTGATAATTTGTCGAAATGCGCATCTGGTGCATCAAAATTGGTACCGTATAAGATTTTTATTGAATTAAACTCGGAACGGCAGAAATGATAATATGGAACATTATTGAAAATTAAAATTTTTTAGAATCTTTATGAATTTGATTTCTGCATCATTTACAACCAAAAATGTTCAAAAATATATTATTCATGCAACCAATTGCAATTGTTTGTTTGACGCAAGAGTTCTGATAGCTTGGAGTAATCATCCTATGTTATCGGTCGATTGAAGAATTTTTTTTAATTGTTTCTTTGAATTACGAAGAAATTTTGATTCTTTAAATTCTTTGATTTAAAGAATTACGAATCAACAACCCTTTGAATAATGTTAAATCGGACTGTTTTTGATGAGATTTGTTGTCCACAGAATTAAGGCAATAACCATATGTCGTAAGCAAACATTTTTTTTTATTATCCAGTGAAATGCTTTATGGAGGCATAAATCTTGCAGTTTTTGCGTCAAGTCTTAAGACGAGAGATTATGAGTTGGATTTTTTGGCTAATGTTTTAAACTTCATTTAGATATTAATTAATGATAATTGTGTAAGTTCTGAAAAAATGATGGTGATAAAAATGATTTTTTTTTGTCATGACAAAAGCGGTTTTTATATTTCAATGAAGACGTCGGTGTACATCTTGCTGGCCTTAGCATTAGAAAAAGCAATATAAGCTTTTATTTTTGACATAGTTGTTTGATATATTTATCCATGAAGTTTTTCAAACAGTGTGACGCAACACTCTCAAGCAATCTGCCCCAGTAGCTTCTCAAGCAGTTTCATCCAAAAGTGCATCAATCAAATACAAAAAGACACAATGTAAGCTTCTCCCTTCAATTTTTGAACTCGGAGGAATATTAGATTTATATATTTTATCAAAGTCTCATTAGATAAGAAGATTACAAAACTGAATGTTAGATAACAATGTGCTGAAAATAATCAAAAAACAAAACAAAAATAAACTTACTGGGGCGCGTTTCACAAAACTATCTTAAGATTTGTCCTAAGACAGATCTTAAGACAATCTTAAGATCTGACTTACGACAATCATAAGATCTGTCACAGCTGTTTCACAAAACTATCTTAAGTAGTAGAAATCTTAAGACAAGTCTTAAGATATATCTCATGCTACAATTTTATAGGAAATTGTATAAAAAATAAAAATAAAAATATTCTTGCTCGATGTTAAGTTTTCTTCCAATCAAATCACTGATATGTTATTTTTTTTCTTAATTTTGTTTTTAAAAAAGTGTATCTTAAATATTGTAAAGGAGTTAAACGCTCGAAAATAAAATTTCAATGTACCAAATACATGTACAATGTTCAAATTTTTGGCTGGGCGGGGGATGTAGGAGCAGAGTCAATAATGCTAATTGTGCCATGATTATGTATGATTAATTCGAATGAGAAAATTGTGAGACAAAAAGTATTGAAAAAATGCGTATGTTTGTTGATAAAATAAAAGTTAATTATGTTTAATTTGAATTGTTAAATATTTCATATGAATTTACTTTAAATTTGATCCACCACGAAATGAATGGTATTCGAATGCATTCATCTGTGGCCACATAACGGGTACGAAGTCCGTGCTCTCAGAAAAAATTCTAGTAAGAAAATGTCTCTGAAAAGATGCCCAAATTTTAGCTCTGCTGAGATAACTGTGTTAACAGATGAAGTGGAGAAAGGAAAAGACATTCTATTTTCCAGGCAAAATTCAACAGTTTCCAATTCTTTGAAGAAGGAAACATGGAACAAAATAGCCACCAAGGTAAATGCTGTAAATACTACAGATCACATCAGGTCCGGAGAAGAAATGAAAAAGAAGTGGACCTGCTTAAGCAGCGAAAGCAGAAAGAAGTTGGCACTAAACAGGAGGGAGCAAAAAAAGACAGTGGGAGGATCCTTGCCATCAGGAGACCAATAGATGAGAAAATAGAAGGTATCATCGGGGAAACCTCAATTTCGGGAATTGAGGGGGGGGGGGCATTGACGTTTTAGAAACAGAGTCGGCCAGGGAAACGTCACCAAGCAAGAGCACAGATGCTGTAAATGGTAGGTTTAAGGGTGATACTCATTAGACTTCCCGGTGAAAGGGGGGGGGGGGGTGTTCCTAAAACTACTTAGTCTATTTCACCAATCCTGTAAATAGTGAATAATAAATAGCACTGAAGTGAGATGTCTTACAAAGGTACGAGAGGATACATAGTGTTTGATTTTTTTTTTCTACAGAGGTGGGTATGCTCTACACTATAAGGAAAGTCGTATGCAACTTTGAGTGATAATTTTTTGTCTGATATTTTGTAGTTTTATGAATTCTTCATACAATTATTTAGCATGAAGAGAAAACAAATATCTCATTTATTCACCATTTTATAATACTCCATGTAAATTTTGAAATTTAGATAAAATAACAAAATTAATGTTTTAATATATTTTACGAAAAAAAAAATTTCGCGATTTTGTTTACATGAATTTCGTATCTCTGGTTGTATAATATGAATTTTGTTTACAGAAAAAAGACTTCCCGATCTACATGTACAGCCAGCAAAGAAACGCTCAAAGAATTCTTGTAATGATGACATAACATTGAGACTAGTTGCAACAGAGGAAGAGAGGCTGGTTGTTGAGAAAAAAAGATTAGAAATGGAGGAAAAACGACTGAAAGTTGAAGAACGGCGACTTGAAATTGCAGAGCAGCAACTACAAATACAACGTGAACAACATGCTCTTCACCTATGTCAGCTGGGAATAGTTCGTGACGCTACAGAAACAGTCAACACCCCTCTGAAAATAAATAAAAAACCTGTAGAAATGTGTTCAATTTACTGCATGTTATTTATTTTTGTGCTCATTACAATCACAATCTTGATACAGAACAAATTCACAATCGCTATAGGTGATATTCAAAAATTGTTCCATCAAAATTTGGTGATAAAAATTATTTGATAGAGGGTATAATTAATAACAATTATTGTATGTAAGCAGCTGCTGCATAATAGAATTTTAATTTTGAAAGTTGTGGATCAAGGGACCAACCTTGTAGATGGATGGATTTTACTTTTGTTCTCGATAACTTGAACACTTTATTATTTTACTATGAGCATTGGAAAATTGGACTTCAAACGCTTTTTATAAAAGTTACCAATATTTTATAAAAACCAAATCACCTTCTATCACTCCTCCCCATTTCACAAACAGTTGGATAATATACAGATAAACAAAATATTTCTAATAAATATTAATGTGTATTTGGTTCCGAATCCATGCTTACTAAATACATAAAATGAAAACGGCACCATATTTCATGAATGCACAGTTTTTTTGTGTGGTGCCACCTTAAAATCTAGAGAGAATCAATCTTTGGCGGATCTCGGCTCCGTCATTATTGGGTCCTTGATAGACGTAGATATCTGGTGGATTAAGTTGATATGCCCCAGGATTTTGTGCTTGTGGCACCGGAACATTGTGATCAGTGCACAAGTTGTGCAGAACAACACAGGCAGTCACAATTCTACATGCTTTTGTTGGATGAAACAGAAGCGTTCCAACAGAATGATCAATGCAGCGAAAGCGCATTTTAAGCACTCCGAAGCTTCTTTCAATAGGGTTTCTCGTCTTAGCATGCGCATCGTTGTAAGCTAATTCACGGAGATTGCTTGGGTTAAGGACTGGTGTCATCAGATAATTTTTCAGAGGGTATGCACTGTCCCCAAGCAACCAACCTCTTCTAATATATCCATTTTCAAAAAGATCACTAAGTGTTGAATTTGTCCACACAAAAGCATCGTGTGATGAACCAGGCCACTTGGCAACTATGCTAGTAAATTTTGTCCTGGAATCACAAACTGCCATTACATTTATAGAATGAAAATTTTTTCTGTTAACAAACAGATGCTCGTCATTTTTCGGGGCTTTAACTGGAATATGAGTTCCATCTATCGCTCCAATGACGTTAGGAAAATTTGCAATGCGAGAAAAGCCAAGTATGGTGTTATTAATACTTCTATCGTCTTGTGGAAATTTTATATAATGGGAACTCAAAGTTACTAGAGCTGATGATACAGCATTTACTACTCTTGAAACACTAGCTTTGCTTATGCCATGAAGATCACCAGTGACAGTTTGAAAGTTCCCACTGGCATAAAACCTGAGTGCCACCATGATTTGCAGTGGTGGAAGAAGAGCATGAGACCTCCTAGTATCAGGCGCTAGATGAGCATTAAGCTCTACACATAAACTCAAAATTAAATGGCGTGGAAGGCGGAACTTATCAATGATATCTGCATCAGTCATATAGTCCAATGGGTTGTTCCTATCTCTAAATACTCGTTCTCTTCTTAAGTTCCTTCTGTTTTGAGCCAAAATATAGGCGGCCGCCATGTTCACTTTAGTCTTAAGACATGTATCTGGTTGTCTTAAGATTAAGATAGATCTTAAGATTATCATAAGATATGACAGTTTTGTGAAACAGCTACGGTACAATCTTACGATAATTTTCGGTCTTAAGACAGATCTAAGTCATAAGATAGTTTTGTGAAACGGGCCCCTGATAAGTAAGATATGAATAATATTGCGACGTTTAGAGCTGCAATTTACATTTACCAAACAACAAATAAAATAATTTTTCACTTTTGAATACACGCTTTTATTACATTTTCAACAGTGACATACTGTACTTTATTAATTGAATAAAAGTTATATTTTATCACAGTTCGAAGTGCGGCAAAACTATCGCTTCTCCTTCCTTTCACGAAGAGTGTTGTAAATAATACTCCTTCGCCTGTTAAAAGATAGAGTTAATATCCCATCCTGACAGAGACTAAAACTGCTAAAGTTTCTCCAAAGTTGTTGAAATCCATGTTTACAATGTTTTCAATCTCACAAGCTATGACATCTCAATCGCTCAGCTATGACGTCACAGCCCATAACATTGTGTTAGGCAAAGACAGATGCAATGGGAAAATCAAAGAAAACAGAAAATTGAACAGTTTATAGTCGGATATGGAATTTTTTTCACTCGTGAGATAGGATATTTTTAAATTTTCATTCGTGCTTCGCACTGCAAGTATTAAAAAGAATCCTGTCCATACATGAAAAAAATTTCATATCCAACTACAAAACATTGAATATCTATATATATTGTAAAGTATTCCCTCAAATGCAGACGTTACTTGAATAACAAAACATTACGTGATGGGTCAGTATCCTTGTCTTCAACATATTTTATTGAATAAATCTAGGAGGATTGGAAGCAGGATGCCATTAATTGTACTAGGTCCACTCCCTACGCATTAGAAAATGTTCTGTAAATTAGATCATAGAACAGTGCATTTCACAAGTAATACACGTGGAGCGCTCTCAGATAAAACAAAAACTACCAAAATCTACAGGTTTCATCCATCAATTTATGAACAGCAGCTTAAATATTTTATTAACCTGTGAAGCCATATATGTCACCCTTGTGTACATAGTGACCAACGCAGAAAAAAAAAACAAACAATAGCGACACAAAAACGAAGGCTTCACATTTAATAAAAACGTCAGCCAAAATACGACTAAATAAAATGTTACATTTGTAAACATGGTCAAAGAATTACGAAATGTTGAAATAAACGAAGTTGTTGGAATCCCTGTAACTTATATATCAGTAGCCTGTCTCGATTTACTCAGAACAGGCTCTTGAGTATCGAATAAGTTTGAGACGTATACACTGTGTGCTGGTAATGGCGGAATATTATTAGATAAGAAGTTGACAATGGAAAAGTTGATTTCATATAATTTACTTGCTATTTGGCTTTATCGTCTATATTCAGAAAACAAATCATGAAAAGGCAGAAAAACGGACCTCTGAACACATCAGGTGTGAAGTCCGGTGCTGAGGAGAAGCAGGGGTTCCCTTTCCATCTATCACAACCGCCGAGAGTCCTCTGAACTGATCAGGTAGACGGATGAATCATTTTTCATTATATTAATTCGTGTTTCCAACAATCCTCCAAAAGAAATTTTAAAGATTTCAAAAGAGACTTCCGTAGTCAAATTGGTATAACAAAAAGACCTAACAATATTTAGGAAGTATGTCGCTCAGTTCGACCCCACTATCGGTTCTACACATGTATTTGCAAACAAGGTCACATTAACGATAATAGCCTTTGCAAATTGGTGACATTAAACGGGATAGTTGAAAACCATGTAACATCAACTTATTTGTCAATAGCCTGCTGCTGTTAAAAATGAAATTCTTGAGTACATTTTAGCATCAAATCAGTTTGAAGACATGCACACCATAAGGTGACTGTTGAACATTGCTCTATAAATAGGGAAAGTTGACAGCGGAATAACAGAGTAATCACGTTTGTCATAAAGTTTAGTTGTAAGTTGGCAATTAAAGTCTATAGTCAGTAAAACATCCAGCTTTAAAGTACATGTGGTGTCCTTTATTTCAAGTTCATTGGGATTTATCAAGTTGACACATCAATGAAAAACTAATGTTAATTGATAAAACTCTGTTGATATATCAGAATATTGAATTTTAAAATACACAGCAATAATTTTTCCCCCTCATGTAGAAGTTTGTGATTAAATTTTCCTTCAAAACGTCAGCTAGTAAAGAAAAAAGGGGGAGACCTAATAGCCTAAATCAGCCTAAATCAGTCAAAGCATAATATTGATGTGTGTTTAATTTTATTCAATTCACATATAAAACAAAAATTATGAAATAATATTTTTTTCACATTGTACAAAGCTTGTTTTGTTTATTTGTTAAACGTCCCTTCGAGAATTTTTCACTCATATTGAGACGCAAACACTCGTCGATGGAGGGCTGCAAATTTAGACATGTACTCGGCACCTATGGTCTTTGAGTAGTAAGGTATCTTTTTCTTGCTAGCACCTACCGCAACACGGGATCTAGGTTTATTTGTAACATCGACATATTTGTCGGTAGCTTGTCTCGATTTAAAGATATCTGTCTGTCATTTTTAGTACAATACACAAGAACACCTGTGTTTGGACGAGCATTTTCCATTGATTTTGAAATCGGAGACGCATACGGATTGATTTTTGGAGGTGTTTATTTATTGATGAAATTTTCCCGAAATACATTTATCTCTTTTCTTTTTGCACATTTGTACGACACATCCTTAAATTTATTTTTCATGTTCCGTATTTGTATAGGATACGGATGGTGTTGCTATTGGAAACATATTAGACCAGTGTTTACACTAAGCTAATTATACAGTATATCCCTATTTAATGGAATATGTGAAAATCGTACTCACATTCTGATTAATTTAATATCCCTGTAGATTAACTCTTATCAGGCAATCTTTAAAAAAAAAAGGTTTGCTTGCCCTCTTCCGACAGATGATTTAAAAAATGGGTTGGTTGTTAGGCGGATTTTTTATTATTCAAAAACACCTTCGAATGCGAAGTTAAAATAGTTATTAATGAAATGAGAATACTATGGAATGAATTAAAAATGATTGTGATTCCTGCAGGTTAAAAAAAAGTTTTGAGTCGGGCCTTTTTTAGGCAGTCGGTCGGATAAAGGCTAACAACCATTTTTTCAAAGATGGCCTCATGCATATAATTAATGAATTCAATGTCATACAGCAAATGAATTATACCGTTTGTACAATTTGCCAAATACATTTTTGCTTTTCCAAGGCTAGTGTCTCCGATTTTCTTTTCTTTTTCTTACTTCTTATTACTTCTTTACTGCGTAGACTGTCGGGGTAGCTCAGTCGCTTGATCAGTGATCGGGAGATCGTGAATTCAAACCCAGATTGCCATTGGCCTAAGTCGACAAAAAACATAGCAACTTCTCCTTTGCCAAGCGCTCGGCACTTTGAAGTGAAAGTTGCGGGTTCTTCAGATAAGACCTTAAAAACTGATGTTGGCACAATAAATATCCCTCATTGCTCAATAGCCTTGAGTGCCGAGTAAAGGTATACATTTGAATCCTTTTATAGGTATGTGGTGACGTCTCTAAATGAGTGAAAAATTATCGAATACAATCAATCAATCTTTACTATTTATCTGATCATCATATTGTCACTAAGAAAACTAAGATTTTCCTTATAATTCAAGCTTCAGCAACACATATATTTTGTTATTTATACTACCCCTCCGTGTGCATTGCATGAAGACATCCAATTTCGAAAAGATTATTGTTCAAATTAATACAAGATTGCTTTAAAAGTCATTTATGACGTCTTTGAAATCTATTGTGTTAAAAAAAGAAATTTGAAAATAAGCAACTTCTTAAAGTTTCCTTGCTATTCGAGGAATTCTTTCGTGTATCTTTTAAACTATAAGAGTTCATGTTTCATTAACTCGAAGACGTACGAAATGTCAAGGACAATCACGCTGCAGTAGTTTTTGTTGAGTTACGCTTTTATTCAGAGGCTTTAAACTAATAAAAAAAAATATAATTTTTTATGAAAAAATATCTCCTTTTTGGCTTGCTACAGTGTTCAGATTGACTGGCTATCTAAATGAATTACATGTAGAAATATTATGAATGTCATATTTGTATTTTGTTTGGCATTTTAATCAAACATCCTTTTAAGCAGTTTTGAGAAAAGGGCATGTTTTAAATGTGTATTTTAACCGCTGGTAAAATATCTCTATGAATACCAGGTAATCTCTTTTCATAATAATTTTCATAAATGAAATGTAATACCTTTCTTCGAATCAGATGACATGCGTAATGACAAAGTAACATTCATCTCTGAATGCTGGTTGAATGGAAAGACCTTGACACTAAGTCTTTATGAAAAAGACAGAGTTTTTATTAGAGGAGCATTACATATCATGTTAACATCTGTCTTCATTAGACTGGAAGTATTGAAAAAAAAATTACAAAACTGCAAACAATTAAGTAATAGATCCAGCAAACAAAGCTTTAAAATCTTTGTTTGTAAGGCTCATTAGTAAAAATGAATTTTAGAAAGACCTTGCTTTAATCCACATCTGAATTGTTCTAAATGAACAAAATAATCTTGCAATGAGGTAATATCAATATCAAAAATTTGTATTTTCTAGTTGGCCTGATTGTGTAGTACTGTAGATTCTTAAACATACGCGAGGGATTAATTGTCGCGTAATTTCACGAGAAGCTCCACTCGCGATATAAAATTACTCGCTCTATTTTTTATGTTGCTTAGATCTATTGATTAACCGCCAACTCGCGATTTGATATATTTGTTATTCTTTGATTTGACATCTAAGAGTCACTTCGCTAGATTTAGTACTCGCGTAAAATAAGGAATCTACAGTATCAAATAGCAATGCAAAGGAATGTTGGACTAAATTTTATGTTATAATATTACTTAAAAATATATTTCTAACTGAGTTATCTTAAAATTAAGCCTCTATCTTTTTTCAATATCATTTTGCAAATATTATCTATAGTAAAGCACATGTATTCTTTCAAATAAGTGAAAGACGTCGAAAAGAAACAAATCTGAATTATGTCGAAAACTCATTTCAGATTGCATATTTTTAAAAAAAAATTGATCATTTACCAGGTATATCCAATGAACTCCAAATTAATGAAACTACAGAGTTGTAGACCCATGAATTCATACTTATTTTGAATTACTGCATTTTTCTGATTAATACAGAGGGCTTAGGCGGCCGTTCGACAGAAGATGTTACTTCAACTTTTCTATCGTCAACTTCCCTTACTTATGTAGCAATATACTCTTATCAACTGCTACCAGTTGATGCTCTACGACGATCAATTTCAAAACGAGGCAAGTATTAACCAACAACTTGATGAAGAAAGGATATCAACAGTCTCGTTTGAAGTCATCATTTTGCAAGTTCTATGGTCGATACAATGACCTTATCAGCAAATACAATCTATCAATAAGTCAAATGGTGACTGACGTTTTTTATACTTATTGTTAGATTACTATTCACCCATTAATATTTCTACGGATTTTTCCGTTTACCCGATCATGACAAAGGGCACACAGCGGGTTTGACCGGCCGGCAAGAGATGATTTTTCCTCCATGGCACCCGGTCTTCTCTGATGTTTTTGGAGGTCCATGTTTCCTCTGCTCCCTATTTTTATTGTTTTAATGGACTATGAGCTTGAATATATAATGTTCGTTATCTCCATATTTCATTCTTCCACCAATATGCCTGATCTCACCTCTAGTTTTACCAGGTTTTTGTCCTGCTTTTTTATATGTATTGTTTTTACGATTCATAAGATTGATCACTTTTCGGCATTTTCACCTTTTTTTTAAATGTATGTAGACTGTATAATTCATCATTTTTATGTAGGAATATCAAAATGTAGTAGAATTTGGATTCTGGAAGGTTAAAAGCAATTTAAATTTTATGTCAAAATTAATATGACCGTTTCGAAAAGGTGTCGTATATTTATAATTAGTGCATTAAATACCATGTTTAAAATATAAACGATTAGTATAGATAATAAATAATATTCAAGGAAGAATCTGATGAAAATCTGCAAACAAAAAAATACATGGCTTTTAGACCGGTGTTTGTTTTTATTTGGTTCTTCTTTTAAAAAAAGTAAGAAGGACATTATTTATGCCAAAAATCAGGTTTTCAGGTATATCATGTTGGTAACAATTTGTAATTATTCCATGTCTAGTCGTAAATAATTGGCAGTGTCTACAAACTTATCCTTGACGTAGCTCTAAGAAAATGCAAAGCTTTGTAGTACATTTTTCACGCCCCATAAAGTTTTAGAATTAGGTCATTAACGTTGTTATTAAACGGAAACCCTTTTCTAGAATGATCTAATGAACATCTTGCTTACAAACATTGAATTCTGTAATCTGATCCTACGCAAGTTCTCGTAAATTAAATACAAAAGCAAATACCGGTACAAACATTAACATATCCAATCGAAATCAAGACCTCTGATCTTTAAGAACAATTATTGTTGTATTGTCAAATGACAGTTTAATATGACCCATTACAGCTCAATTGACCTCATATTTTGGTTAGTGATAGGTATTAACTTGCAATAAAACGATCGTCATAATTTAAACTCCTATGGAAGATCTATTAAGGATAAATAACACAAACAGACTTTTTCAGAAATCAGCAATTTTTCTCATAGATTTATATTGAAATAGGTAACCTGAATAATATTTGGAATGTAAAGTGAAGGAATTTGTAAGATTTTGCAACAATGTTAAAAATGTTTGTAAAACTTTGTATGAAATATGTGGATATAACGAACAGCATTTTTAAAAGCTCAAAAGTCAATTAACATTACAAAATAGGAGCAGAGCAAACACGGACCTCTAAGACATCAGAGGTGGGATCAGGTGTCATGGAGGAGTGAGCATCCCTAGCAAACCGGTCACACCCGCCGTGTGCTCCTTGTCATGATCGGGAAATAACGGGAAAATAGAATTACAAAGAAAACGACACAAAGTCGCATAAGCACTGAAAATCTTATGATTTCTTTATATTTTAGGGATTTATTATTTATGTCATTTCTATTCAAAATCAGTCAAGAAATATATATCAATCCATACATCAAATTTTTGTTTGTGTTATGTATCCTTAAATACATAAGTAATAAAGTAATGTTTCAATAATTTCGTGATCAACATTTCAGCTTCGCCATTTTCCCCTGAAATATTTTCATTACCTTACAAATTCACAGTCTCATAAATGTTTTTATGGATATTTTCAAATTATTATACATAGAATCTTTTTTTGACCCTGCGTTGTCTTGAGAAATTAAAAGTACATGCTCTGTTTTGGGGTATCCAATTTCTAGGTATTGATATGAAATGTATCAAATCAATTCTTTCTAAATTTCAATTCCGTGTGATAATGCAAGTCAGTATAAATTACACGATGAAGTCAGAACTAAGTTCACATAGATGTATATGTATCTCTCAATATAATCTGATTTTCCTTTTGTATTTTTGTATTTACGTGTATCAGCGATAAAAAAAAGTGATTTTGTGGAGGTATAGTCAATTTTGTTATCACGAATAAGTAGACGAACGGCATCAGCACCTGTACATGTAAAATGTTTTATTTTTTACCTAACTATACGGTTTTGCTTTAGGAGTATTTACTTCATCAAAATATACCAAATGCTAATCACCAAAGTTTTTCCATTTGAATTTTACACAAAAAGCAGAGGTCAGTGATTTCAAGGGGATTTCTCACATTACATTCATGTGGAATGGGCATGAATGACATGTTAGAAGATTTTCATGTGAAATATTCATAGGACAGATTTGGCTTTATATACTACGTATAAATGAACTCAACAATATTTTACTTGGACATTTGTAAAATTATAAGACAATAGATTTTTTTCAACAAAAAAAAAACTTTTCGAGAAGGCAACCTTTATATCTCTCATAAAGTATCCATTGTGTACAGCTGTACTTTTTGTACATAAATATAATTAACTTATGATTATAATAGAAAATGACTCTATATGATAACAAAAACCCGAAACACCAAATGTATTCAGGGTACATGTGATATACTGATTAAGATCAAAAGTGACGTACTGATCGTCTTTTAAGAAAATAAGCATGACTACCATTCCAATATCCTCCTACAGAGAGGTGTTTAACTGTTATTCTTCATGCAGTCTTTAGGATCACATTGTACTATGATATATTTCAAAATCTCTGTATTTTGCAATTTATTTAATCACATGAAGGTTACGCAATCTTTAGTTATGATTCAATACCCACTTTTGTTTAGCATGCATTCATTTAGTTAGTTGTACACGACTCTCCTCTTTAATTGTGAGATGCATAAAGTGGTCTCAGAGTGTTTAATTGAAAATGAGTAAATAGCTTTGTATTTCAAAATCTGTGTTCTCTTAAAATAAACATATTTTATATTCGTCAAAAACAGATCGTAGGGGAAATTTTATTCATAACCAAGCATCTCTCTTACATCCTTTTTCTTCAACCCATGAGAGGCACATGTACAAAGTAACAAAGAAAAACTCTATTTCTATATGTTTCATTTATTTCAAAATGCTCATCTTTCTCTTTGAGTATTTTAACAAATCATATTTCTTTCATTTTATTATCATTGTAAAAATACCATGCAGGAATGGATGAAGACACTGGTTTGGCGGGTTATACAAATGCTAGCTCTGACATGGGGTTTGGCATCAAATTCAGTACAAAAATACCCCACCCCCCACCCCCACCCCCCCCCACCCCCCAAGTGTCAATATTCACGTTTTTAAGTATCCGAGATGTGTAATTTGACAAAAAGAACCGAATCAAAACAATAACAAAGTACATATACAAAGAAGAAGAGAATCGTCCACAAAATGAGTAAGGCTTCTGACAAAAAATCTCTTTACACTAATTAGACAATAAAGTCTCAGTTGACTGCATTTTAATGATAGAAGTTTAAAAGGAAGTGATTCAGAGACAAACGGCAGCGTATTCGAGAGGTGAAAAACGTGGGATTTGGATTTGTGTTCTAATTGGAAGCAACTCATTAAACCTATCAAATCCTAAAACTGTAGATCACCAAATTTCTGCAATACATGTACCTTTTTTTCGCGAGATAGATATTTGGTATTTATAGAGAAGACAAAATTTTCGCGAATGCTGATTATTGCTGTATACTGTAGATTTCTTATTTTTCGCGAGTACTTATTATCGCCAAATGACTCTTTAACATCAAATCGCTAAAACAATGTTTCTCGATTGGACGGTTGATCAAAAGATTTTACATTTATTTCAGCACCATAAAAATAAAAACGAGTAATTTTTTTCGCGAGTTGTGCTTCTCGCGAAATTACGCGATAATAAATTCTTCGCGTATATTTAGGAATCTACAGTATATTCTTTGCCAATAAAAATATATACGCAAGAATGAAATTTTGGCGGGTAGAGGGTCTCGCGTAATTACGCTTCATTAAAATTTTTGCGAATTAAGTGATTTACAGTAGAATGGGCGAATATTGTAACCTAAACTAACAATTCTAAGCACAAAGCAGGATGTGGTCACTCCTCCTGCATATTCTGAAATAGTTAGTTGTTGTTGAAAGAACAATTTGAATAACCTTACGTTCAAACCACATATGTTCAAACCATTGATAGAAAGATCTGTTCATCACGTTAATTCGTATTTTGTGTTAGGATTCGAGTTTTTTTTCATATACATCACACCTTTGACCATGACGGACGTACATAAAAATTCAATTAAGTGTGGCAATCTCTTTCGTCATATCTAGAACATAACGAGACAAACGTAAGTATCGAGGCGAATAGCGAAAGTGATGTTTGTCGATAAAGAACATTTCTGAATTTTGAAGCATCAAAGCAAAGGAAAACATTTTTCAAAGAATCTGTGGGGATGAGCAGAGCCATATGCCCACGTCCGTATAATAGCTCTAAAGCTTAAGCACATATGGATATAAGCATTTTTACGACTTACCAGACATTTAACCAGTGTACATTCTCATGAAAATGATATATAGATTCTAATTAAGGAAACTCGACTTGCATTTGATGTTACAATATTTTTAATCGGAATAATCTTTCATACTTTATGTTAATGTTTACGTGTATTACGTTAATTAAATATAATGAGTATGGTGAGTTTGATTTTTATATTTTATGTCTTATAATCTGAAAATGAAAACATGTAAGGTCAAATATCTTTCAAGATCACAATATTTATGACATAAATAAATCTTGCAATTTTATCTGAGCATTTATACTCAGATATTGTGAATAAGGCACATTGTGTTATAAAGAGCTATATACGGTAAGGGCGTATTCCTGCCCCCATAATAGTCAAATTTTGAAAATATCTTGAAATGAGAAAAAGTGCATATATTGTATGAAATAATCCAAATTAAGACAATATATTATGAAATTGGAATATTTAGTTGGCATTTCTTGTCTCTGTGACGTCACAAACTATTTGGATTTCCGTTATTTCTAAAATAGAGGCCAAAATGCACAGAGTTTGTTCAATTTTGACTAAAGTATTTATAGAGCGCAAGCTTGCTCAGGTACCATATTCACATATTTCATTGATATTATCATTCTACACATTATATCAAAAGATCTAGTCTGAGCAGACCTGCGCTCGATAATTTCCAATCAAAATACCGACGTAAAATACGCTATTTTCTCTCAAAATCATTGCAATTTGGAATTTACGTCATTTTATTGACGTCATATCTAACTAATGATGTCATAGTTGATAAAAATATTTAATGCTATGAAGTCTGCAAATATCCACCTGGTTTAGAACATAATTAAAGATTTCTCCATCAAAGTTTTATTTTGGGGGCAGATACTGGCCACTACAGAATATAGTCCTTTCATTGACGCTTCTGGAAAAAATTTCAAATATTAGGCTTGTTGTGTAAAATGAAAATATTACTCAAATGATGTTATTGTCGTTATTTGCTGTTTGGATAATCTACTTTTATGCTTATTTGGATTTGTGTGAACTGCTAAGTTTGAGAGAATCAAACACCTTACAGAGAATAATTCATGGTAAACATGATTTTTGAGTTATAGTAAATAGTTATCATACATTCGCAGAGATATTTAGTGTAACATAACAAAGTAACCAAAAAAAGAACACCACAACCCCTTCCTCGAAACACAGACCACCTGTAAGTTGGTAAAAACGAGCCATTTATATGTATATTTGTTGTAAAACACAGACCCCTTGTAAGCTGATAAGAAGAGTTATTTTTTAATATAAATGAAGTATATAAAATATATAACCACGAAATCCTTGTGATTTGATAAGAAAAGTCAAGAATATATAAAAAATTGATCGGACTATTATTTACATCAGTACTTGAACACATTCGGGGTGACTTTGTGTTTAACAAAAACATGTTTTTTTTTCATTCAACTAATCTTCTTTCTAGTTAGCACTGTCTACATAGGGAAAACCTTTTGATAACAGGTGATTTTATTTTCATCGTTTGCCCTATTTAATGAGGCCATTTCTTAACAAGGTAAATGTTTCTAGGACGATCTAATGAAAAACATGTTTACAAGACAAGGGTGTACAATCTTTATACGTTAAAAAAATTTAAAACATATACGCCCTGTAAAAATTCACTTAAATATGCCTTTGGCCGATGATGTGTTTACCTGACGAACAGTTCGTGGTTTTGTCCTTAATGGGACAACTCATTTGAATTAGTACATATATAAATATCCAATCCCATATTCTGTATCATAAACTAAATACATCTTTGGGTTAAGTGGAGTAACGAATGAAACGTAATACACTTTTTAATATCACAAATCTTGAACTGTCAAAATCACGGACCCCCATGAAATACAGGTTGGATCAGGTACCATGTAGTGGTAAGCTTCTGCTGTCGACCGACCAATACCGTGGTGGTGAGAGTATTCTGTAGTCAACAATGATAACAACTGGTATGAAACATTTTAGTCGAAAGTCGCCTAAAAATAGGTTTTATCTGAGGACACATAAGACCATTATAAAGAAAATATCATATGCAAAATACTGACATTAAACGAGACTGTTGAAAGCTCTGTAACACCAACTAACCTTTCAGTAGCCTGTCTCAGTTTAAAAATTGATCATATTTAGTAAAATGAGCAGCTAGTCCTTTACAATTTAAAATTGCAAAAATTCGCTTCTCTTCAAACTTTTATCAAATTAAATTCGTAACATTCGTGTCACTTGAATGTAGTGTGCATTTCCAATGCAGGATTTGGTCAAATATTAAAAATACATCACAAAATTTCCTTTTCACACGAAAGGTGTGACCGGTCCACAGGGCATAGTTACTCCTCCTATGAACCTGACCCTATCTCTAGTGTTACCAGGGGTCCGTGATTTTGCACGTTCACGATTTTCTATTGGATTTATGAGATTGATCATTTCTCGTTATCTTCACTGTTTATACATTACTTATCGACCGTTCACGGTAGCTCAGTCGGTAGAGCGCTCGCTTCGTGATCGGGAGGTCGTGAGTTCTAATCTCGGCCGCGACTGACCTAAGTCGATAAAAAATGGTTAGCAACTGTTCCTTCGCCACTTCACTTTGAAGTGAAAGTTGCGGGTCCTTCGGATGAGACCTTAAAAACCGAGGCCCCGTGTCACGGCAGGCGTTGGCACGATAAAGATCCCTCACTGCTCAATGGCCCTGAGTGCCGAGTAAAGGTCAAAATTTGAAGCCCTTCACCTGTATATGGTGAAGTCCCTATATGAGTGAAAAATTCTCGAATGGGACGTAAAACAACATACAATCAATCAATTAATCAATCATAAATTATCAACACCGAGCAGACAAACTGTTTCCATAACTATAATGATCAGGTAATCCTTTACAAAACAGTAGTGGAAATGATATCTCCTGGTTTTAGATTCAAACCCCAGGGTCAGATTAAATTGGTCAAGTATCGAAAAATTGATATATATCATACAGTGTACCTTTTAAAATTATATATATATATATATATATATATATATATATATATATATATATATATATATATATATATATATATATATATATATATATATATATATATATATATATATATATATATATATATATATTTACATTTCCAATAAATTTCCCTTATGATTCTTTACAAAATAGAATACAGTTCATCATGAGCATGAATATCTCCATTGTTACGTCATAATACCTTACTTGACGTCAAAACTATAGTGCAAACTGTTTTGCTTTAAAAATGACAGTTGAATGGCGGTATTTGTGGCAAATCATCAGAAAAAAATAATGTAAATATAAGAAATGAATTTAATTTTTGAAAATTCATGAGGTACATGAACTACAACGCTTCTCGCCGGCATCTTTATCATGAAGCGCTAACGCGCTTCATGAAATATTCCGGCGTGAAGCGTCGTAGTTCATGTCCTCATGAATCTTCAAAAATGAAATTCATTTCTTAAATATATTCCTGGACAAGCAAGTAAACTGTATGTAAACTATGAAATTTATGTCCCATTCTATATATTTATATATTTCTATATTACATTCCACATGTATTTTGCTTATAAAGTGTGTGGAAAGCTACGGCATTCAAAACACCATTAAACGGAAGCGGAGGTCAAAACGTTGAAGTATGATTTTTATTCTGCTATATGTTCATTGTAAAGTTTTAAACTTTATCGAAACGTACTGCTATCTGTATAGATTTTTAGGGGGAGCAAAATAAAATAATTTTGAACATCATAGAAAGTTACAATTTCTTAATGTTATAGAAATTTGATATTTTCATCATTTAAAACCAAAATAAGCCCAAAAATATATACCAATTCAGGCATCCATTATTTGTTTGAATCATCTGTCCTTAAAAGCTTAAATAATATTACATGCATGATTGGATCATCATCTGTCCTAAAGGGCATTTAAAAATAACATTACATGCTTGCGAAGATAAGACTGCTTCATTATTATTCAGAAAAGATATGACATGTATTCAAAATTTTAGCATTGTAACTTGCGTCACGACTGTGTTTGTCTTGGAGAAAAAATTTTTAAAAATCATTCTAATTGGCTGTCACCTCTGACTTTCGCCAAGTGTTTTAATAAATGATGATAATATAGAAGTGAAATTATGATAGATATAAACACATATATCATTTCTATTTTACCTGACATCGATCAGGCAACTTGGATAACCAAACATGACATACTTCTTTGCTTTTATGACAGTTAGTTATTCTTATACATGTATTCGTTGACTCAAACACTTGAAGTTATACATTTAATGATACTGATTTAAATATGCTGACGTTGCATTTTGTAAAATGAGCAATAAGTTTCTTCTGAATAAAGATTTCTTTTTATTTCGATAATTGACATAAGATAGTGTTTTTAAAATAAAAAGAACGTTAATTTAAAATATTATTTGATGCAAGATTAATTACAATTTAACATTAAATTTTGTGAAAACTATAACACATTATTTGCCTAATAAAATAAATAGATTTTTTTTTCAATAGAATTTGAACCGTTTGCTATATATCACGTGTAGCTTGCATTCGGAGAAAATCTTACTCCATTAGCTGTTCAAAGCGTAATTCTGTGCCTTCAGAGAAAAAGCATCATATCGTATCCTTCTTTGATTGTCTTTTTTTTTTAAATGCCTTTTTCTCCGATATTTTTGCATTAGAATTCTTACCATTTAACGGGTCAGGCACAGAATACAGTCATCCGTAAATATCCAATGAACAAGTTATATATAAAGAAAACTTCAAAACTAAATACTTTTTCAGAGCCATTTACAGAATGTAATTTAAATCAACTACCCTTGTTTCAGTATCAAAGTAAGTGTTAATTCAAAATTGTAGATGAAAAAATGTTTTAACGTCCATGCATTGATAGAGAAATTAGTTGGATTCGATGAAACTTTTTTGTACACACAGGTACATATATGTATAGATATACAATTATAAGACATCTGTGACCTGAAATTATAACCTTAAGAAAGCCAATAAAAAAATCAAGCGATTGTACTTTTATGATGAAACCTTTTTTTGTATTTTAATGTTACGGGTTTTTAACACAGTTTTCATTCCGATTGAGGATATGACATATTTTAACTCTTTCTTATGTATAAAATGTGAAGACATTCTTATGTATAAAATGTGAAGACATTCTTATGTATAAAATGTGAAGACAGGGAATAGGAATCAAGCGAAAGTCCAAATAAATAATAAAAATTGTGACACAGCAAACAGAGACCTTTGTAAACATCAGAGGTGGGATCAGTTGACATGAAGTTTGCATCAATGAAGCACGAGTGCATTTTAAGAGTAATAATGTACCTTACAATATGTTGTTCATACAAAAGTACAAAGTTACCTTGTCAATATTACAAATTATACGTATAATACACTTAGCTAGTCATCGCTAGTGGGCACCATCCAAATAGATACCTACACGGGAAACCCTCAAGTCTAATCACTGTGTCATACAGATGATGACTAAAATGGTTATTCTATTGTGCAACACAGCTGTATACACGATGATGAATTGGTGCATTACTCCCCTCATTAAAGGGTGGGAGGCATCTAAGAAAAGAATCATTGTAGTGTGTGACATAGATACGTCTTCTACTGAGGAACACGTTAGTGAAGCATGGCGTAAAATAGCTAAATTTATCGTTTGTGTATTGAGTAAGTACAGGTAAATGAGTTGAGGGATTTAAATTTCTCGGGAGTTTCCCTCCTTCAAGTTTATCTTTTAAATGAGAGGGTGTATTTGAAGGCCAGCACGATCGGGTGTTTTTGCTTATAGGTTAAATAGAATGCATGTTATTTAGTACGAACAACAGATCTATTCATATGGTTACATATATTTTTAAACATTTAGAGAGAAGAAACTTTAGTTGAGGGTGTGATTAATTTTGAATTTTTACTTTAAAAAATCATTCGATTCGTGGATAAAAATTTCACAATGATTGTTTTAACAAATGATAAATATTGAAACAATCATTCCAAACGATAAATTGAGGGGAAAAAAAGAACATTTGATATGACAAATTATTTCTTCTTCAACAAACATATCACTCGATATTGTGTAAAACCTGTGCCTATAGTCATCCAAAAAAAAAAATTCTGTTAAAAAAGTAGGCTACTAACTATGCCTTTATTTAAGCCGTTCAGTTTTTTGTTATCATTGAAAACAGAATTTATTTTTAAGAATTTTACATAAAAAGAAGTCTGTCATTGTAGTTTTCATATCGATAATTAGAAATTTTTTGACAACGTTTAATCAATTACGAGCGCGGATCCAGGCATTTTATCCAGGGGCTGGGGGGTCCACCACAGACAAAAACAAAATTTCCAACCCAAAAATTTCTTGACAAGCAAAAGAAAAAAAAAAGGAAATTCCATTCCCAAAGCGTGAAAAACATCTATTTCGTGGTGGTAATGGTGGGTACTCGATTTCTACGGGAGGGGGGGGGGGGCAAAGTCATTTTTTATTTGCTTCAGTATATTCTTTTAATATACGCAAAGTCCAGGGGGGGGGGTCCGGACTTCCCCCTACCCGACCCCCTCCCCCTTCTAGATCCGCACATGAATTAAATAAAGATTTTTACTCATACGTTGATTCCATTTATCCTACTAAAACACGCCAGAGAGTCTCACGCCTTTGTTTCATGTTACTACATATTGACATTGATTACATTTCTTCAAATACACTATATTATTAAGAAGTCAATTTTTCTATTGTGAATTTCCCTTATTCATAAAGTTATATACTATTATCAGTGCACGTGGTATTTATGCCTCCAAATTACTTAATTTATTCAATACTTGTATGAGACTATCATGTACATCAAGCTTTAGGGGCGATCAACATATAATGCAAAAATGGTGTGATTTTTTTTTTTGGTCAAATGCAATACAAATTGTAAGCAAACATGGAAATCTAAAAACATTAGAGATGGGAAAGGTGTCATGGAGCAGTAATATATGTTGTAATATATATTAGACACGTCTCATTATTTTAATTAGATTACAATTTAATTTGATGAAGAAATTGCTTCTAGAATGCTCTAATGAAAAACCTTTATTGCAACATAAACATAATTGAAAGCATGCTAAGGCTTGTTGAAAAAAAAAACACATCCTTAAATAATTTCTTTTATCAGTCTATTCATTTTCCTTTTTACTGTTGACTTGGTCCAATTAATTTAGTAATAGCAAATACCTTTTTAATGATATTGGTTTATTTTTTATGTGACAATTCCGTTTGGCCTGTTAAGTGAGCGAATCTTATTTTTGTGGTTTTGGATCAAACCAATGACAGGAATGTTATAGTTCAGACTTTCTCTTTGTTTTTTTTAAATAATTATTTATTAAATCTTCATAATACTAATCTTTATTATTCATTTTTTCAAGTCTTTAGAATAACAGTATGACTGTGTAATTGATTAACTGTACATTTCACATTAACTTTATTTAGATAGTATCAGAAAATACTTGAACACATTAATTTTTTAAGTTCCTTTCAACTAGAATATCAATGTTAATTTTCAAAGGAAGACTTCAAGTTCACAAGACTCACAATATTTATGAATACTTAGAGAAAAAAAAGGTTTCATTTTATTTCCTTTTGGTAGCCTGCCTTATGATGAAAAAGATAAAAATGACAAACTTGCTCAATCTCATCAATCTTGTAATGAAATATGGAGATGACGAACCGTATTCAAGCTCATATGTTCACTCAAACAATAAAAATCAGGAGCAGAGCAAACGTCAAAGGTGGGATCAGGTGCCATGGAGGAATGAGCATCCCCTGCCGACCAATCACAACCTCCGTGTGCTCCTTGTCATGATCGGGAAAAAACAACTTTAAAAAACACCAGATGTAAGGTTAAGTTTTCCCTGTTCTTGGTTACCCCTGACCTCTGATGAGGTAAACGGAAAATAATGAGAGCTATGCTAAAAATAGTTTCTTCTACTTTCAGCATAATTAAGCGTAGGTTTGTAAAAGACAAACTACAGATAAACTCTGCAAGATCAAGAACAGGATAACATATTACGACCTTCATTTTAAGAATTGAATAAAATAAATTTATTACATTTTCAACAGTGAAATACTTGATTTATTTATTGAATAAAAGTGATAGTCTGTCTCAGTGTGAAAGGAAAACAAGTAATATTTTGTCACAGTGTAAAAGAATATCAAAGTAAGTAAAAAATCATTTCTGGCCTACCATAATATAGATATAGTAACTAAACCATCTTGATAGAGCCTAAATCTACCAATTTCTTCCCAAATATGTTGCTAAAATCCATGTTACAATGTTTTCAATCTCAATAGCTAAGTTAGGACATCTCAACCGTCACAGCCTATGACACTGTTAAGAAAAGACAGAGGCATATGGAAACCAAAGAAAACGTAATAAACAGAAATATCAAGGTTTTGTAGTTGGATGTGGAATTTATTTCACTCGTCAGACAGGATTTTTTTTTTTTGGGGGGGGGGGGGGGTCACTCGTGCCTCCCACTCGTAAAAATACAAAAAAAAATCCTATCCCACTTCTGAAATAAGTTCCACATCCAACTACAAAACATTGAATATCCTCTATTATACTTTTACGAGCAATATATTGTAAGCTTTTCTACTCAGTTTTTGGGAAATCCTTTTACGTAAAGTTTTGGATCTCAAAAACTAAAACTACAGTTAATCAGGCTGTCAGGAAATTGTTTTGTCCTACATACAATATTACTAGAAAAAAGAAAACTAACAACAGCATTAGGGAATACATTTCATAAACCAGTAGTCAAAACCAAATGCTACATTCATTCTCATTCTAAAGTATGAATACCATTCAATAATTAGTTCTTCGCATTGTTATCCAATAAAGGTTTTCTTTTGAAGATCATTCCTTAGAGATTTATGTATTCATAGAGTTTGTTTTTAGAAGTTGGACGAGCACGTCTCACACCTTTTATACCAGACAATTGGATTAGACATGTAGACCCTGTTTTAAAATGACAAGGTTAACAAATATATGTTAATATCTAGGTTCATTTTTATGATATTGAATATTATGGGATTTCTTCCAATACGTTTTTGTCCAAGAAATTTACTTCACATCAATACAACATTTACATTTGTTTTAAAATTAATTTACTTTGCTAATAAGAAAAAGTTTGCTTTAGTTACAATTTTAATTGTTCTCTTTTAAGAAATATTCCTGACCCGCAAACCTTGATATTGTAGATATTTAATTTTATGTTGTCCATAACCAATACATACAATATAGTACAGAATCTAACAATGCTAATAATTCATAATTTTAAAGAAAGGAATGTATTCGCTAATGACCAATTTTTGCCCCATATTCAAACTTTAACGAAGAAATCTATATTATGTTCTAAACTAGAGGGGACTTCAAAGCATGAAATATTTTCATCACCAGCCAGGACGCCATATGTTAGATATGACGTCGGGAAAATGCCGTAAATTTAAAATTTCCATGCTTTATAGAGAAACGGTATAAATCACGTCGATAGTTTGAGTAAAAGTCACCAAACGCATGTCTGCGCTAATTCAATGTTTTGATATAATGTGTCAATGAAATATATGAATATCGTTATGGAGCATGTTTGTGCTCTTTATATTATATAGTAAAAATTAAACAAATACTGTCCATTTTGTCCTCTTTCTAAAAAAAAAATGCAAAATCCAAATAGTTTGTGACGTCATAGAAACAAAAATTGCCAATAACCTACTTCGAAACTATAAAATTTTTGTTAATTCATATTTTTCATACACTATATATACAATTCAGCATATTTCAAGAAATTTTTAAAGTTTAATTTATTGGGGCAAAAATATGCATATACAACATATCGCGCTTTATAATTACGTATATTAAAATTTATTACAAGGACAATATTGTTTTCCCATAGGGACGAGACAATTAGTTTAGCCATGGTTCTATCCGTGTGTCGATTTGTCAGTACACCTGCCCTACCAATACTTTAACTGGAAACATTGGCAGGAATTTATTAAACTTTATTATGCTTTTGTACAGCATTTAAAGGATATTATAACCATGACTGAATGTCTTAAAGGTCAAGGTTATGCATAAATGGTTTGTAAGAGTAATGTCCGTTTTGTCATAGTAGTACCTATTCTAAACTTAAAAGGAATATACATTGATATTAAATAGTATTTTAAAATTATAACATCCCTTCTCCCTTCTTATTGGAAAAATTTATTTTTTACTGTTTTCTCCAATTTTTCATTTCTTTTGAGTATACAGAAATTAAATTTAGTATCATATATGATGTTAAATGACTTTAAAATAGCCTTCCTTTAATACTGCGAGGGAACGAGATTTTTTTTTAAAAAATCGCGTGTTGAATTAAATAAGTTCCATTCATTTTAAAAATCCAAGGCCGACTAATTGACTGTATGAATGGATAAAGGTTTCTTTTCATTATTCTGTCAAAAGTATCTTGACGAAAATCAAAACCTCATGCTGTATTACACGTACCTCGTGCATTTCACTCCGACGACTCAAAATAGAAAAGACTAACTAGTCTACCATTACACACGTAAGGGGGTTATCATTCCATTCTAGGATTTCGAAATCCATGTCATTTTTTTTTTATTCTTTGAAGATGTTTAAAAGCACACTGAAAATTACCTGACTAATTTTTACCTATTTGAACTATCTTCATTTAGCAAGGATGTGTTTAGTGAATGGGATAAGGGATTTAAAGTTCTAGGGAATTTCCCTTGATTGCATTTATCAGATACAATAGATATCTTAAGGTAAATTTAAAGGCCGGAATGAGTAGGCGCGTTTAATGCTGTGACTAGACAACTACATATTCTATAGAAAATAAAACAATGAGATATACGGATTAATAATAACTTAACAATAAATTGAGAATAATTGACATAAAGCACTAATGGCCACAATTTTAAAGTAAATATTTATCGGGATGAAAGAATTACTAGTAATTGTTTAATTCTTCAAAAGATAAAAATAGGAAAAAAATTCTCTTTTTGGAATTTGAAGATCATTTCTTAAACAATAAAAATTCACATTTTTGTGAAATCTGGACATTTGTGATTTGGTATATATATATATATATATATATATATATATATATATATATATATATATATATATATATATATATATATATATATATATATATGTCTTAAAAATGCTCTAACATCGCTATCTCTTTTTCTTTCCAGCATCCTGATTCCCACTTATGGTCAATCGCTCGGACAATTGAATAGGATCCCTAACAATTTAATTTGGCAGGCGTTCCAAGGAAATATGAACCAAATTAACATACTAAGTTTATCTTATCCAGGTATATATGAGAAACACTTCCTGAAATAAAGTTCTCTCTGCTGCAAATAAGCATCGATTTTTAAAAACGTACATGTATTTAGAAACACTTAACACTAGCAATTTCAATGTTACTTGTAATTGTTTATTGGATTTGTCTCTTCTCTTTTCTTTAAACAACTTTCCTTAATGTCAAAGAGTAAACAAAAAGACGAGAGGGTTCATGGCGGTTGTGACCAGACGGCAGAGGATGTTTACTCCTCCATGGCACCTGATCCCCTCTCTGTTTGCAGACGTCTGTGTTTGCTCTGCTCCCAATATGTATTGTTTAATTGGACTTTTGAGTTTGATTACTGTTCGTTATCTTCATGGCGATAATAAAACTAAAGGAGGAAAAAATGTCATGTTATCTGAAAAAGAGACTGATATTTTGATGGTGTTCAACATGTCAAATTGTTTCCATGGAACAAATAGTATATACGCAAGCTACATCAATGACATTTTCCTAACGCCTAACATTACTGAATCATTCACAACAAATTTTCTTCTGCTATTCGATGTTTTCGTTGAGTATTGCAGATTTATTAAAGTTTGGTGAGTGATCCCGACATATGTTGAAAAACCCAAGACACGTTAATACGAAATTTCACTCTAAGATAAATATAAAATTTTGTTAAGTTCTCCGGAATAAAATAAAATAGAAATAAATCAAAATGAGTTTTATTAAATGAATACAGTATCTTATCCCGTTGATTTGAAGCTACAAGATGAGATGAATTAATGATTAATGAACTTGATATATGAAATATAAAACGCAGAAAAATAATACACAAATTGATTTATTGAACATATAGGGGGAATAAGTTGAAACAATACTTATCATAAAAAATACTTACATGATAAATTTACTTATCGTAAAAATAAACAGCAAAGACCCTGCTTTTAATTTTCTTCTCTGAACAGGTAAGATAACATTAACCAGCCTGATGTATATGAATTGAAATCTTAAGTGCTTTAAAATAATTTATATTATTTTAAACTTTCAAAGCCAGGAAAATGACATTTATTCATACAGAGAGGTCACATAAATTAATTTATTCCATTGCTTTATATAAAACATGAATTAATCTATTTCCAAACATTGTTGCGTACCTAAGTCAACATCACAAAAAATTTACAAAAAATAAATCACACATACATCTTTGTGTAAAAAACTAATGCTGAAATTTATTTCTTGCTCTACAGAAGGAGGCATATAATTTAATTTAGATGTAGTAAAAGATTTATTTCCCACAGACTGAAATAGAGTGAATACATATCATAATATATAAAAGTAAAATATGAATAGATCGAATTAAATATGAAGATAACGAACAGTATTCAATCTCGAGAGTCCAATGAAACGATACAAATTTGGAGCAGAGCAAACACGGACCTCAAAATTTAGAGGTGGGATCAGGTGCCATGGAGGAGTGAACATCCCCTGCCGACAGGTCACAACCGCCATGTGCTCCTTGTCATGATCGGGAAACAACAACCGGATAAATCCGTACACAGTTCAATGTATAAATAATGGCCTAACAATAAGTATGAAAAATGTCAGTCAGCATTTGACTCAATGATAGGTTGTATGTGCTGACAAGGTCGTAGTATCAACGCAAAAACTTGCGAAAAGGTGACTTCAAACGAGACTGTTGATATCCTTGTTTCGTCAATTTGTTTGTCAGTAGCTTGCCTCGTTTAAGAAATTTTTCATACGTAGAGCATGCTCTTGCGTATCGAATCAACTGAGAGACATAAACCCCATATGTATGTGATAAGGGTATATTGCTACATAAGTAAGGGAAATTGACAATTGAAAAGTTGAAGTCATCACGTTTATCATAAAGCTTTGTTGTCAGGTTACCATTAACGTCTTTATTCAAAACAGCAATAGCTTCTTTTTTCAGGTTTTAATTAACTGCAGATCAGTTACCTCTATTTCTATTTGTATAATTATGTATGACCTGCTTAATGTTCAAACATTAAATTATTCCCATAGAACATGCTGTCAAATTCGAAGGTACGAGAACAAGATAATGTGTGACAAGTAATAATGATCTGACCTGTGGCTTTACCTGTTGAAAACACGAGCAGCTAATTATTCAGAGAGGCTAGTTATTTTTAAATTAATATGTTGCAATGTAACTTAAAATTTTTCAGCACTGATGATAAATCAAAATTATGAAATATAAAATGTACTTTCTACAAAAACAGAATTTAACAAAACATTGAACATTCTAGATCTTTTATTCTTATGATTAATTACAACTCGTACAAGTCGGTTAATTAAAAGAATTGTTTTCATCATTTTAATTGTCACTGCAAACCAGCAATATGCAGTTAAAAGATTAACCCTTCTGATTTTGCTAAATTTATTATAAATGTAATAATATCTGGACGAAAGCAATAAATATCTGTCTTGCTTAATCCTGTAATTAGGTCAATTAATCAATACAAATCGTTTGCTTTCAATTGATAAACAAATATGAGATATACTTTCAGAGAAAAAGTGTCATCATCTTTTTATAAACCACAGAAACAAATGACTCTGGTTATGTCAAACATGACATACATCTGATATTTGAGGTAAAATTTCCCTAGACAATCACAGGCAGGTACTGTGGTACTTACCAGAAACTTATCTCACCTGTACTTCACCTGCAGGATCGGTACTAACCAGAAACGACTTCCTCACCTGTAATTAACCTACTACAGGACAGGATTTCTCCTGTTACGATATAGAAGACGAGAAAGACGGGGTGTGGTTTGAACACATGCTTGCTATTTGTTTATCTAGTTCCCCGTGCATTAATTTTTCATACTGAATATATTTCAGCTAAAAGGTTTATATTTTCGGAGAACAGTGTACTTCTGGCGACTCCTATCCTGCTTCATTGGAAGTCACTGCTATTGGAAAACATCGCACCAGTGAATGCAGTGGAATTTGTTTAACTCCTATTTTACTACAAATTAAAAAAAAAGATGTCCTGCTCTGTATTCATAAGTTAAAAACTGTTTACTAATGACTGAAAGAATTTCAATTTTAAAACAAGACTAAAAAAGGATTTTGTGTAAGCTAGTTGTGGAGGAGAAAACTGACATAACAGTTACATCTATATGCTTTAATAATAATTTCAAATATTGACTTGTACTGTCAGAAAATCAAATCAAAAAAGATAATAATGTGATTTTACTACTTGAATCTCCTTATATTTGTAGTCTCCTATATGTCACAAAGAAATTCACTTCATCCTCGTTCAAGAAATTAACCATTATATATTAGCTATATAGATATAAAGTAAATTGCTATAAAGCCAACATTCACCTAGAGGCTATTGAACCAGCAAAAAAGAGCACGTGAATTTGACAAGCAAATCAAAACTTCTCATTATAAAGTTCATTGTCACCAAACACATTGTAACATTTTGAATGACAAGGTTAGGGGTTCTCTTGACCTACTTAATAGACATTTGAATAAGGAAGTAGGTTCGCTACATCAAATAAGATATGAATTAAGCTTGGTATGCTGGGCACTACCATTTACAGTTTTTAATAGGCTACTCAAAGTGCATTACTATGTTCTGCTTACCATATCTTTATGTAGAAAGAACTGGATTCCCATGTATATAACCAGAGGCACTAGAATATTTATTTAATGGAGTATAAAACTTAGTATGAAATAATAATGACATGAATAATTATGTTAGAATAGACAATGTGACCCTAATGTTATATCACATATAAATGTAAATTGAAGATATCAGAATTTTAGTTCCAATAGGTTAGTTTATTAATGGGTTTGATTAATTTTCATACTGATCCTACAAGTCTGTGTTTCTGTGATTTGGACATGATATTCCCTTCTGCTATTCCCTCACTGTAATTTTAGTTTGATTTACTGTAGTGAATACTATCAGGGTTCTCCATGGGCCGTTTAACGTGGCGGTCCCGCCACAGTTAAATTTTTTAGCGCCACAGTTAAAAAATCAGCGCCATAGTTCCGCCACAGTTAAAATATCAGCCCCACAGTAAGATCGCCGTCGTCAGAAGAATAAATGTATAAATTTATAAATCAAATGAATTTCCAAATTATGTACCGATTTTCAGTTTGTAAAGCTAAACTGTTAATTTACTCGAATTAGGGCCCATTGTTTGGCTTGCACAATCATGCAATTATCTTGTAGACCTCGCTGGACACATGAATGAAAAGAGACAAGCCATTTTTTTTATACTTCACGATAATTACAAATGAAATTTTTAATATCAATTAATTCTTACTTTAATAGTTCTACAGATAACCACGTCACTAAAATTGCATTAGAACTGTGAGTCAAACATGTATCGTAATCGTGTGTTTTTGTAATGTTGAAAAATTAACAATTCGAGTAAATCCACCAAAATATAAGTTAATGATTCTAAACTGTTTAAGTGTTTTTTTTTAAATTTACAAGTTATAAAATACTTCAATCTTCAGACTAATAAATGTAAATATATAGATGTTAGCTTGACTGTGTGACTTACATGTACCAGAATTTCCTCTGTCCTATAATGAACACTAAAGGTGTATAAGTTACATTTTGTAAACAAAATTATGAAAAAAAGGTTAAATGCTTAAAATGTGTTATTACTGGTACTATTATTTTCAGATTCTAGAAGGTAATATTTATTTATTTTGTAGTGCGTATGTGTTGGGGGTCTTTTTTTGGAAACATCCTAATTTTTGTTTTACACTATGCTTAATCGATATCTATTAATTGTTTTTAGTATTAAATCTATTAATCAATTTGCCAAATAATTAATGCCATTTGTGTATTAAACTATTGATTCATAGGGGTTGTGTGTTTTCAATTTATTTCCTGGTTTCTTCGCGAATTCGGTTGCGAAATGAAAGCGAATATTATCATTTCGCATAAGTCTTGCGCCACAGTTAAATTTGAAATGATGGAGAACCCTGACTATGTAACTTAGATTTACTGTAGTGAGTACTATGTAACTTAGATTTACTGTAGTGAATACTATGTAACTTAGATTTACTAAAGTGAATACTATGTAACTTAGATTTATTAAAGTGAATACTATGTAACTTAGATTTACTAAAGTGAATACTATGTAACTTAGATTTACTAAAGTGAATACTATGTAACTTAGATTTACTGTAGTGAATTCTATGTAACTTAGATTTACTAAAGTGAATACTATGTAACTTAGATTTACTGTAGTGAATACTATGTAACTTAGATTTACTAAAGTGAATACTATGTAACTTAGATTTACTGTAGTGAATACTATGTAACTTAGATTTACTAAAGTGAATACTATGTAACTTAGATTTACTGTAGTGAATACTATGTAACTTAGATTTACTAAAGTGAATACTATGTAACTTAGATTTACTGTAGTGAATACTATGTAACTTAGATTTACTGTAGTGAATACTATGTAACTTAGATTTACTAAAGTGAATACTATGTAACTTAGATTTACTAAAGTGAATACTATGTAACTGAGATTTAATGTAGTGAATACTATGTAACTGAGATTTACTGTAGTGAATACTATTTAATGTAGTGAATACTATGTAACTGAGATTTACTGTAGTGAATACTATGTAACTGAGATTTACTGTAGTGAATACTATGTAACTGAGATTTACTGTAGTGAATACTATGTAACTGAGATTTACTGTAGTGAATACTATGTAACTGAGATTTACTGTAGTGAATACTATGTAACTGAGATTTAATGTAGTGAATACTATGTAACTGAGATTTACTGTAGTGAATACTACGTAACTGAGATTTACTGTAGTGAATACTATGTAACTGAGATTTACTGTAGTGAATACTATGTAACTGAGATTTAATGTAGTGAATACTATGTAACTGAGATTTACTGTAGTGAATACTATGTAACTGAGATTTACTGTAGTGAATACTATGTAACTTAGATTTACTGTAGTGAATACTATGTAACTTAGATTTACTGTAGTGAATACTATGTAGCTTAGATTTACTGTAGTGAATACTATGTAACTTAGATTTACTGTAGTGAATACTATGTAACTTAGATTTACTGTAGTGAATACTATGTAACTTAGATTTACTAAAGTGAATACTATGTAACTTAGATTTACTAAAGTGAATACTATGTAACTGAGATTTAATGTAGTGAATACTATGTAACTGAGATTTACTGTAGTGAATACTACGTAACTGAGATTTACTGTAGTGAATACTATGTAACTGAGATTTACTGTAGTGAATACTATGTAACTGAGATTTACTGTAGTGAATACTATGTAACTGAGATTTACTAAAGTGAATACTACGTAACTGAGATTTAATGTAGTGAATACTATGTAACTGAGATTTACTGTAGTGAATACTATTTAATGTAGTGAATACTATGTAGCTGAGATTTACTGTAGTGAATACTATGTAACTTAGATTTACTGTAGTGAATACTATGTAACTTAGATTTACTAAAGTGAATACTATGTAACTTAGATTTACTGTAGTGAATACTATGTAACTGAGATTTACTGTAGTGAATACTATGTAACTTAGATTTACTGTAGTGAATACTATGTAACTTAGATTTACTAAAGTGAATACTATGTAACTGAGATTTACTGTAGTGAATACTATGTAACTTAGATTTACTGTAGTGAATACTATGTAACTTAGATTTACTGTAGTGAATACTATGTTACTTAGATTTACTAAAGTGAATACTATGTAACTTAGATTTACTGTAGTGAATACTATGTAACTTAGATTTACTAAAGTGAATACTATGTAACTTAGATTTACTGTAGTGAATACTATGTAACTTAGATTTACTAAAGTGAATACTATGTAACTTAGATTTACTGTAGTGAATACTATGTAACTTAGATTTACTAAAGTGAATACTATGTAACTTAGATTTTCTAAAGTGAATACTATGTAACTTAGATTTACTAAAGTGAATACTATGTAACTTAGATTTACTGTAGTGAATACTATGTAACTTAGATTTACTAAAGTGAATACTATGTAACTTAGATTTACTGTAGTGAATACTATGTAACTTAGATTTACTAAAGTGAATACTATGTAACTTAGATTTACTAAAGTGAATACTATGTAACTTAGATTTACTGTAGTGAATACTATGTAACTTAGATTTACTGTAGTGAATACTATGTAACTGAGATTTACTGTAGTGAATACTATGTAACTTAGATTTACTGTAGTGAATACTATGTAACTGAGATTTACTATAATAGTGAATACTTTGGTAAACACTTTTATTTACTATAGTGAAAACTATGTAGATTTGATTTGCTGTAGTAAAACTTTAAGTGTTTGTTACTATAGTGAATTATAGATTACCACTGTATTATCATATTTTAGAGTTTTTTATTTCATTGGTGATCTTAGGTCCACGTCAAAGGTATATATATATATATATATATATATATATATATATATATATATATATATATATATATATATATATATATATATATATATATATATATATATATATATATATATATATATATATATATATATATATATATATATATATATATATATATATATATATATATATATATATATATATATATATATTCAGTATTATGTGCCCCGATTTGCTAAAAAAGTTATTGGATTAAAACAATCGGATTAAAACATAAAAAACACACAACTTGTTCAGGGAAGGAAATAGAGGACAAATAAAGAACGCGATATTTTTTCATTCACTGAAAAAAAAAGGCCTTTGTTAATGATTTTGAAAACCACAAACGCAAAAAGTTATGTAATGTTTACTTATCATACACCTGTTATTGGAAAAATAAATTTGCCAGAATTCTTATCCTACAGGTTATTGTGGATTTATCAATACCTGCTAGCCTTACGAAGCTTGTACCAGCTGTCAGTTGAGACAACACGGAAGAGAGTTTAAATTCGGAATCTTATAGAGCTATTTGTATATCCGGATGTCAGTGAGCCATTATAATCCAGAATTCTGATCTTCTTCAATCTGATATTTCTAAAAACTGCGTGTTCCCTGTTTATAGGTGAGAAGGAAGGAGTTACTATTGGAAAGTGAAGGTCCAGTGTCTGACTTTCCTTGTGACTATATCTAATCCTATTACGGATCATATGTAAATGATAAATATACACATATCTATCTCCATAAACAGAAAAAAGAAATGTGATAATTATGATGACAGTGTTAAGTGGATTTTCCTTATTGTACTGCCAAAACATTTGCATCATATAAAAAGCTGTAAATTGTTTTTCTGGAAAATTCCGTGAAGTTTAAGTAAATATATCTTCTTTTTATATTACTTTTGTTTGTTTTATGTCTTTGGATGTTGGATATTTCCTTTTTTCTTTTCTTTCTTTTAATGGAAGGGGGGGGGGGGGAACTGGTAGGTTAACATTCTTAAGGATATATATATTACATTTTCAACAGTGAAATACTGTGATTTATTTATTGAATAAAAGTGATATTCTCTCACAGTGTGAAAGGATACCAAAGTGATATTCTCTCACAGTGTGAAAGGATATCAAAGAAAGTAAAAAATGCCTCTTCGAAAATTTTGAAATTCATGAATCCAGGGTCAGGGGTTCTGGTGAAAGGAGGGGGAGCTCTATTGATCATATACTGAAAATGCATTAATTCTTTGAATATCTTCTTCTCTGCTCCTTGGTATTAAACAAAGTAACTTAGAACATAGTAATGATGAACAAGATTGCCTCTTCCAAAATTGTGGATTATGGTGAATATGCATTAATTCTTTGGATACCTTCTTCTCTTCTCCTGTGAATTAAATAAACAAAGTACATAGTTATGATGAGCAATGCTGCCTCTTTCAAAATTGTGAATTTCGTGGCCCCTGGCTTAGGGGTTCTGGTGTAAGGGTGGGACTCTATTGATTTTATAGTGAAAATGCATTAATTCTTTGAAAATCTTCTTCTATGCTCCTGGGTATTATTTAAACAAACTAATATACGTAGTTATGATGAGCAAAGATGCCTCTTCCAAAATTTTGAGATTCCTAGCCCCAGGGTCGGGGGTTCTGGTGAAAGGAAGGGGGACTTTATTGACTATACAGTGAAACAGCATAATCTCTTTGAAAATATGTGTATAGTTATGATGAGCTAAAGTGTTTCTTCCAGTATTATGAGTTTCATGGCTCCTGGATTAGATGTTCTGGTATAAGGGTAATACTCTATTAATATAGTGGAAATGTATTAATTGTATTAAATAATCCTGTCTGCTCCTTATAGTGTTGAGAAGATAAACAAAGTGCATAGTTATGATGAACAAGGGTGCTTCTTACAAAATTTTTAAAACTTAAAACTTGTGTGGTCCCAGTGTAAGGGGTTCTGGTGTTTCTCGGGGGGGGGGGGGGCTATTGATAATTAATGTATATAGCGGAAATGTATTTAATTCTTTGAAAAACTAAGTGCATGGTTATGATGATGAGGGTACCCTTTCCAAATCTGTGAATTCCATGACCCTGGATCATTGGTTTGGAGTTAGGGTAGGGCTATGTTGACTATGTAGTAAGAATGCATTGTTTCTTTGAAATTCTTCTCTGCTCCTGGGCATATCGGAGGCAAACAGAGTAAAAGTTTTAATAAGCAAGGGTATTTTTACCAGATTTTTGAACATCTGGACCATTTGGTCAAGTGTTCCGGTCCTGGGAAGGGCTCTATTTATTATTTATTCTACTGAGAGTAGTTATTTCCCTTTGCCATTCATTTTTGATAATTAATCACTGTAAATAAAGTATCTGAAAGGTTAATAGAATAAGAAAATTGTTATTGTATAATTAAAAAAGACTTTCATAGTTTAGGCTTGTACTTAATAGATAAATAAAAATGAGACAAAAATAACTTATCAAATTATCTTCAAAGACGAAGAGGTGCCAATGTGAGGAGTTATAATATGGGGTTAAAAATAGTACAGAAGCACAAATAGTTTTTCAATAGTCTGCATGGTGATAGTGATAAATAGGGGGAATTAGAACTTAATTTATGAGCTGATACTGAATACTAGACTAAATATTTCGTTGATCATGATCATCCTATTTCTCTTGCTTTTGGGCAACAAAGCTTCATCTATCAGTTTATTTTATACTCTGTGGATCCTCTAAATTGTTGTATTATACTCAGGTGACCGTTAAGGCCCTTGGGCCTCTTATTACAATTAGAATCAATTACGCATTATTTCTAAAGTATACATACATTTTCGAAGCTCGGGTTGCATATGTTCAACAATGGTTTCAAATACAACAGTATTTAATTTCCATAAATAGGACCAATATGTTTTTGAAATAAAGCAACATATACGTAAACATATATCCATTAATGTTTAATATATTTCAGCCTGTAAAGGTATGCCTAACATAATTGTAAGCATTAAACTAAAAGTTTATATTTCACATGTGATAAACATAGGCTCAACATATTGGTGAATATATCGTGAAATTTTCCTGTAGGTATCTGGCGGGTACTTATCTTTGTGGTAGACATGATTCTGCATGTATGATATCAAAGTATGAGGCACCTTTCACGGTAGCTCAGTTGGTAGAGCGCTCGCTCCGTGATCGGGAGGTCGTGAGTTCGAATCTCGGCCGCGACAGACCTAAGTCGATAAAAAATAGGTAGCAATTGTTCCTTCGCCATGCGCTCGGCACTTTGAAGTGAAAGTTGCGGGTCCTTCGAATGAGACCTTAAAAACCGAGACCCCGTGTCACGGCAGGCGTTGGCACGATAAAGATCCCTCACTGTTCAATGGCCCTGAGTGCCGAGTAAAGGTCAAAATTTGAAGCCCTTCACCGGTATATGGTGACGTCTCTATGAGTGAAAAATTCTCGAATGGGACGTAAGACAACATACAATCAATCAATCAATCAAAGTATGAGGCGGATCCAAATATCTTTTGTTAATTTAGTTTTGACGGATCGCTTTTGATCTAGTAGTGGTAGGTGTATCTAAAAATTTGAATGGATAATTAGTTTCAGGTCCGTCATTGGATCTGTAATTTTTCTAATTCTATCAGAATGATCAATATTATGTAGATATGTTCTGGACTGTCAGGTACGTCTAAATCTGTCAAATGATTCAAAATGACGGAAAAAGTTCTTAAAGGAGACATAAAGAGCTTGGAAAAGAAAATAACAAAATTCCTTGCAAAGCTACTTATTTGACAAAAACTTTATATATCTATTCCAGAATCCATAAAATTTTTCGTGTCTAAATAAGAAATCGAATTTTAAAGAGATGTTTTCTAAAATTTTGAGAAAATAATAACTTGTTATCGCCAAGGCTTGACTTCACACAAACAAACCCTACGTGTTTGGAATAGGAAGAATTAATCTCTAATTTGCTGAAAGATAAATCGTTACCAAGGAAACAATTGAAAATATATTAGATTTCTGACCTCAATTTCTATTTATTATGCAATACTCGGAAGTAAAGCTTTCTGACACATATTGCCTACAGAATGTATGTGCTAATATATAATGTATAACTACTGTATATATATATATATATATATATATATATATATATATATATATATATATATATATATATATATATATATATATATATATATATATATATATATATATGTTATCAGATTCCATGATTATTTAAACAGTATTCACGCATTAATTCAATCTGAATTTTAAAAATGAAACCAACATATGGCGTGAAGATAGCGTCGAAAGTCTAAACATGTATACTTTCTTTACTTACTTAAATTTTTGCTACTGGCTAATGCTTTAAATATCTAGTTTTTGATATAAACAGCATATATTTTATTGCAAATCAAGTGTTAGTCTATGGCAGTTCGTAATGACACATTTCTTTGTTAAATACGGATGTTTTTTTTCCGGATTACTACCTCGCAAGTGTCCGTGTCCGTTTCCTCTTCTGTAGAAGTCGTGAAATTCGCGACTAAATGCATATAAAATATTAACAAAAGAGGAAAAAACATAGCTGTCTGCGCGCAGTACCCATCGCCCATCCTCCGATATAGATTTCTAGGCCATTTCCACTGGGTTCTTTTCGGTCATAAATAAAATATCTTTTTTGACATAATTGTAATCTAAGCACTTATGATAGGAAATAGAAAGAAATTTCTACAAATTTAAAATAACATCAGAAATTTTTATTTCAATTCTGATTTATTTTAAGTTTTTATTTTTTCATCACCCACAGTATTGTGTGTGTGTGAGGGTGTTTGTATCTTAGGCTGCAAAGAATTTTAATCATTTGGCTTTGACAAATCTCCTCATATCAAGGGTTTTTGGGTATGCTTGTCAAAAAAATACTTAACTTCTAAATAGATGTATTACATTTGTATTAAAAGTACTTATGTACCAAAAGGGCAAAGTTTACAAAATGATGGTCAGAGATTGTGTCTCTTCCGTGAAGCCTCTTTAAATTCTATCAGAAAGTGAACTAGGGATTTACACAGCAATTTATAAGTCCGTGACCTGACAGTATGATAACCTAAAATACTAAAACACGATGTCCTGATTAAAGACTAAAATGTCCTTATCATTCTCTTTTTCCCTAAGATTTCGAAAAGTATAGCTCTTTCATGAGAGTGTTTTCGGATTGACATTATAGCTTCTTAAAGAAAAAAAAAATTATTCAGTATTACGTGTCCTTTCTTGATTAGTTTCCGCGTTGAGTTGGTATGAAATCAACTACATGTATGCCGTACACTAGGTATTTCTGAATATGACATAGATTTAACGAAGATATCCTCAATCTAATCTCTAGAATGTACTTTATAGGATGAAGATTCTCCTAACTGACAACAAACTGATATAAATGCATATTAAACCACCGTTGTTGATATTTTTTGTGTTTACTCTTTTTTGGGGGGTGGGATATTTTATCATTTGATAGTATTTGTTTCAGACATAAAATGCTCATTAAATTACAGATATACTCATGAAAATGACGACTTCACAAATTTACATTTTCTTTCATGAGAACCAGATAAGAAAATTTATTTATATCGTTATGAAAACCAGACAAGAAAATTTATTTCTATCTTTAAAAAAGAGGCCATATTATGTTTGAAACGCGCAAATACTTTTACCCGAATGTTTATGAAGTTTAACACACCTAAAAGAACACGACTTACAGTTCTCCTGTCAAATCTGTAATTTGTCTAAATACAATATGTCAAAAGCAACAATACCAATTGGGTGTCCATTTTATACATTTCTATTTTTGAACTTGTATAATCAACTTCATTTTCTTACTATATTCAATCTAATAAAAATGACATCTATATGCACGCAAATAGCGTCGAAAGAAACTAAACGAGCACAATTCATAGTTACTAATTAAACAAGATATATTTTGAAACACTGATAAGGTAGATAAAGTTCCAAGGTCAGGGTCATGAGGTAAAAATGTTGGTATCCAAAGATAGGTCTTGTCACAAGGAATACACATGTGAAATATGATACCCATAACGCCAACTGTTCAAAATATGGTCAAAGTTAAAGTTTTTGCAAACAAACAGACAGCCAGACAGATCAAAAACTATATACGTCCCCGAATCTTTGATAAAGGGGCATAAAAATGTAGCTATATAGGCTAAAGCTAAATAAAAATATCTAGATATTGCATTATTTGCAAAATAAAACTGTATATATTTAACTGTGCATCGTGACAGTGTAAAGTAGTTCATAATAGCACATTTTTGTTGAAATTCGATTGGATATTGTTACTTTTCCGGATTGTTATCTAACAAGTATCCGTTTCCTTGTTACTTCCAATATCGAGCCTTTCTGTTACAGTCCGTATCGAAGAAAATTAAGTATGTCCCTATTCTCAATTAAAAATGCATATCAAATGTTACCTTAAAAAACAAGACAGCTTCCTTAGAGTAAAACCCATCTCCAACCTCTCATCCCCACACCCGCATCCCCTAACACACCCCTTGCCAATTTCGACTTATATGACATATCTGTGATATAAGTAATAATGATAAAAAATATTTACCTGTTTACTAGAATAAAACCAGATTTTTTTTTATTTCAATTTCTGATACCAATTAAAGCATTGATTATTTTATCGCCCTCATTTTTCGTGCATTAGCTTAAAGCACAAAGCGTTTTTTTTTTTCAAAATCATTCATCTCATATCAATGATTTTGGAAATGCTTGTGAGAAATACTTTACTACTTGATAAACAAGAGCATTGCGTTTGTACGAAAAACATTTATGTTGTGTACCGATGGGTCAAAGCTTGTGTCTCTTGCATGAAGCATGTGAAATAAGGATTTACACAATAACAATAACATTTATATATATATATATATATATATATATATATATATATATATATATATATATATATATATATATATATATATAAGTAAGTAAGTCAGTGACATACCAAAAAAAATTGTCCTGATTAAACTGAACTCTCGACTTTCAGAAAATGTTTAATTTAATTTATCGGTAAATTTTTTGTTCCTTCTACATGAAGACAAAAGACTAGAGCTTCCTACAGTACTTACTAAGTCTCATTTTCCCCCTAGAATTTCGAAAAAATTTTAACGTTTCCCCATGGAGTGTTTTGATATTACAGCTTCTGGGGTCACAAATAAAAATAATAATACAGTGTCACGTGGTCTTCCTTAGTTAGTCTTCCGGGTTGAGTTGGCGGGAAATCGACTCTGCTGGACACTAGATCTTTCTGATTAAGACATGGTACTCTGTCGCGTGATTAAACAAAAAATATCCTACCTTGATCTTATGTCCAGAATGTACATGATTGGATGTAGATACTACCAAGCGACAATAAACTGAAATAAATGCATATCACACAATCGTTATTGTAACTTCCAGTACTTATTCGTTTCAAATTACCCTTTTTGCATAAACAAATCAATCAATTTATCCCGGTTCGGTGACTGTAAAAATAAAAAGCAATGGTAGAATACGGCCAGGATATGTTTGAAACGCGCAAATGCTTCAAACTTATTGATCAAGAAGCAAACAACAGCTAACACAGTTAACTGTGCGAAATGTTCTTTCTAGCTAGCTTATTTTGTTTAATCTGCAACATGATTAAATACAATATGTTAAAAGCAACCAAATGTTAACTTTATATACAATTTGGCTGACTACATCTGTGTTTTTAGAGACGAATTCCTGCAATCGATATTAATCTGATTTACGAAATCCATCTTTTAAAACATCATTTTATTTGATTAGATACGACTATTGGTGAAAATTGCTTTGAACCAAAAGCCGGAATAAACATCGTGTTTTTCTAATATACTTTTTCATACCAGTATGAATAATAAAGCATGTTTGAATAGGAAAAATTGGGGAGGGGGTTTAATGATTGAAGTAATATGGTGAATTAACATATCGAAACTCAAAGACAACGATGAAAACCACTTATTGTGTGTACGAAGAATCTGTTCAGTGACTTTTAAATCTTAGTTCACATAAACTTTAAGCACTGTTTAAAATTTGTTTTTTTCAAAATTGTAAAAAAAATGTACATTGCTCCGAGTTTATCTATCTCCTATCAAATCAAAATGATCTGAATATATATCTTCCGCGTTGACTCTAGACTTATCTCCAATACAGGCTCAAAAAAGTCATTTACATATTCATTTCAATTCGATGGCGGTTTTGTTGCCCTAAAGTCAGGGTTTTATGATTATATAAGTAACTGTATCTCTCTAAGATCTCGTTATCTGAATAAATGATTGAAAAATTATTCAAACGCCACATATCTTCTTTTTTTTTTTAATTCTTTTGTAATATACATTTAAGTGCGTTATCTCTTCTGTGGAAAAGTGTATCGATTCGAGTCAAAATTGAATTCTCAATTCAGACATTAATTTGTGTTGCACTTCTAACGGAAAGATCAAAGGGTGAACTGAAGTTGAAGAGAATATTTTTTATTTATTTATTTTGTTTTGTTTTGTTTTTTTGTTTTTTGTTTGTTTGTTTTTGTTTTTGTTTTGTTTTGTTTTTTGTTTGTTTGTTTGTTTGGGGTTTTTTTTGGCAAGGTTAAATTAATTTTCTAAATATATGTAAAGAAAAAATATTTCATTCGCGCCACCAAAAAGATTAACTGTAAAACTAACACATAAAAATGTTCAAAAAGAGATTTCCTCGTAAATCTGTCTAAATGCAATCAATGTGTTGAATACTAATCATACGTACATCCTTAGTACCAAAAGTACAAAGTTTACAAATCAATGCTTTTTGGTACATGTATCAATACAATCTTTTCCGCAAATACTTGTCAAATTCCAGCTTATATGAAGATATACGTATTCATTGGTTAAAGTAAAATGCTAGATTTATATTCGCATGTTACTGTCGTTAACTAACTGAAAGTACATGTATATGAATGAACTTTAATACATGTACCTGTATACTGACGTATATATTGCAATGAACGTCGGATATTAATCTTCCTTCATCCGAACTAAGAAGCACAAATTTAAACAGATATGTTCTGGAGCCCCGTTATTTCTTTATTTCCAAACTGCGTAAATTTGAGGAATTCCTGGAAAATGCTTAGCTATCATTTCCCTTCAGAATACAGCAAAGTAAACAAACAACTTGATCAATGTCACAAGTCCTTCATCGATTCGGTGTAATAGTCTTCCGCGTTCAGGAGAGTGCGCGTTATCTGTTACTGTAGCTGGCGACAGAGTGCGATTCAGATCTTATTGACCAGTAAGATCGATTTCCCGCCAATTTCTGCTGATACAGGAAGTGTATTACTGAGTGATGTCGTGTTTTTTTCCTTTTTGTGGCTTACTAGCAATTTCAAATTCATACAAGTGCTCGTTAAGCAACTGTTGTTGTTTTTGCTCACTATAGTCAATCTTCTTGGGGAGAGGGGAAATGGTTTTGAAATATATCTGCTTTTTGTGTCTTCGCTTTATATCAATTCCCATGCAATTTTAAAATACTAGTATTAAACCACTTTATTTTAAAATTGCAATCAATGTATAATCCTTGGAAAACAAGGATATTCTGAAAATCTAGAAAATTGTTATTTATTGTTTGACCAAGAAACTTGACTGACGTAAAAGGCCTATAGTAGTAGTTAGCTATAGATAAGGGTAAGGTTGGTACATGTAAGTAGATCAGGCAAAAAAATATTACTGTGTTTTGACATAAAATGGTATCTAATCTTTGATAATTTATAAAGCTTAGACCTATATGTACTACCTATTTTAAAGGCACATTTTTGTTTGTTTTTTGTTTTTGTTTTTTTTTTTTCCGGTTTTTGTTTTTGTTTTTGTTTTGTTGTTGTTGTTGTTGTTGTGTTTTTTTTTTTGTTGTTTTTTTTTTGTGTTTTTTTTTTTTTTTTTTTTTTTGGGGGGGGGGGGTATTGATCACCAAGAAATTGAACCTAAATAATACCTCTGTGGACTGATCAAATTAAATTTTATTTTGCTAAATGTTTATGTTATTGGTTTTAGAATGTAATCTGCATGTTAATGTCATGTTGCGTGCGGTTTTGATGACCCAAGGCAACAGCTATACATATGCTGCATATCTCGATCAAATACATGTACATTAAAATACATATGAATAAATACGCTGAAGTTCAGGCACGCGATCAATATACTTTTATCGTTAAATATCAAGAATGCACACAAAAGTCTAGAATATAATAATAACACTTGTTGAAATCAAGGATGCACAAAATTCAGGAATAGCACCTCATGATCACATTTATGTAACACTTACAGATTAGCAAAAACAGCTATACTTGCCAATACTTTATCAGTGACTTCATTCTTATAGTAAACAACCGTCTCTTTATTTTACTTACTAGTGTTTGTCAGAGTATATCGACATTCTTCTATCTGTGACCCACTTTTTTACCGCTTGTCATTGGATAGAGGGCACGCTAATGATCGCGGTATTTTTTTAAGCTCCGCCTACTTTCTAGATTATAAGCGTAATGTCTCGCGTTTTGATGTCAGTACGATAAATGTTTGAGATCGAGATGGCCATATCACTGATCGAAGCAATTCGTAGTGGCAATGTTACATTAGCAAAAAAATTACTTGCACAGAGGAAATTTTCGTGTTTGAATTCACAAACTGCACGGAATGACGGAACGGCCCTGTACTGGGCATGTTGTCTGGGATATTTAGAGTTAGCGCAGTCTTTATTGGAGCAAGGGGCGAACCCCAACATCCTTACCTCATGGAAGGGTTCCCCCCTACACGCAGCCTGTGACAACGATCAAGTGAAATTGACACAGTAAGTTGAATATTTACTTTTTTAAAAAAAAATGTTTAGATAAATTCAAATATTAACTAAAATGCATTATTTGTAATTTAAAATTTTATCCACTCTTTTCAAGCAATTTTAAAGATGAGTTATAAATAAAAATCTTAGAATTAGTAAAGGCTATATTTTTAAGGTATAAAGTAACCTTCGATCGGTAGCTATTTTATTTTATTTGTATTTTATGCATACCTAAACTTCGGAAGAAAAATGACACTTCCATGAATATTTTTTTTTTCAAAACACGCAGCCAAGAATTGCCGAATATGCAAATACTAATGTGTATAATTTAATGAAGACTGGCCATTTGCACTGTAATTTATGCGATTTCTTTTTATCTCTTTCAGACTGCTTTTAAGATATGGAGCAAACATTAATCAACAGACAAAGAGCGGGGATACCCCTTGTCACCTAGCAGCCTACAGGGGACATTCCTTCCTGGTCCAGCTCCTTGTGGAAAACGGGGCCTCCCTCAGAATCACCAACAACAAGTCGAGAACGCCGTTAGAAGAAGCTCAAAATAAGGGTCACCAAGATATTGCTCGCTACATCTCAGCGGTTAATAATATCCGTAAGTATAAATTAGGGCATTAAAACGATGATAACAAAACGTCATTCTAAAAAGTTATTAAACATGTTCATTGGTTGATATACAAACATGTGTATTCCTAAATCATTTATTAAATCTTATTTTTAACTTGCAGGCAATAATTTTTCTTTATTAAATTGCAGGCTCAGAATCACAATATTCCTATACAAGGACAGACTGGGAATCGCAGATAACTGTGCAACATCTATATGCCAGCGACAACGGGAATGGATTTTACTGGGCACCAAATTCGGATTTTTCAGTTCCACCAGAAAACAATTTATCGCTCTTATCCCATAACGGACCTTCATCACAAATGACTTTCCGGAATCTTTAAATCTGTTCCTGGAGTTAACATTAACAATTTACAATTTTGTGAAAACACTTGAGCGAAATCCTAAAGAATTCAATAACAGGTAGTTTGTTGATATTTTCCGATTGGTATTGGATCAAGTTACTCAATTGTGTACAACAAGGATGTTAAACGAGCGCTGATTGGTTGGATTTTTCCAGTTAATTTCCGGGTCGGAGAGTGATCTTTCGCGGCACTACATAATGATGTTCATTGATTATTTGATCAATGGCATCAGTCATTCCCCTTTTGATTTCGCGCCGGAGGAGAAAATACTCTTCTGACACTGCTCAGTGATTTGTTTTCGACATTTGTCGATTTTTCCCCTCTTTAACTATGGATGTTGTTATTTTCTTGTTGTTTTTAATGGTGCTAACATTTTATATGAAGAGTCCCCGACATCCTTGTATTTTAATGCTATATGAGGCCCTTGTCTTTCAAGTGTATATTCTAAGTCATTTGAATTCCGATGTTAATATATATATTGTATTTATTGGATGCACAATGTGTGTTCATACTGTTGTTACCTATTTTCAACATTGTTATACGTAATAAAATCTAAAATTCATTCCTCTGTCTTCTAATTCTTTTAGATAGCCTCCCATTACCGACACAGTCAGGAAGTCTTTGTCACCTTTGTTTAAACTTTGACTTATGAGCTTTTACATTTATTGTTTTTTGGCCGGTAGTATTATGATGGATATATCATCAATTCTTCCTTAATTTAGTTAAACAATTAGCTTTTAGTATTGTATATTATACATTTTAAGCCTATTACGTTAAAGTAGGGAAGTCGTGACTTTAAATAAAAGCATTTAATGAAAGGAATAGACAAGAAAATTGTCCTTAATGTAAGATATATGGAAATGTATTAATGAACAATGTGACCTACTTAACGACTTTGACGAACCACGTTGGAGTGTTTGTTATGTTTAATTCACGCGTCATATGAATTATATCCTATCAGATACATTCATAAACATTTAGTCATCAACGTTTTGTTTAAATACGTGTAAGAGGATTATTTTTTCTGTTCTGCAAAATTAATAATAAATAATTTTATAGTTACGTAATTTTATTGAGAATAAAGTACATAGCTTATAATAGAGAAGTTTCTGTCCATTTGTATTATGTCTATGCCAATGTAAGATCTGCCATCTCTCAGTTTCTCTTGATATATAATTCACTTATGAAAATATCCCTAAAATCAGCAAATACACATGTCAATCTACTTTTTTTAAGTTATAGTCATAATAATAGGAGAAAACTACCAGTTTTTCTCATAATGTAATATTTTCTTGAATAAAATTCATCAGTGAATATCTCTCTAAAATATCAGATATCATTTCAAAAGGTTTCATATTTTTGCACACATTTGGCTGTTTGATTCCTCAATTTTTATATAACTAAGTTGTGAAGAAAGCGACTAGTATATTGCAGATAGTTGTAATGGTAATTAAGTTTGGTATGTAAGGCATTTAAAGAAGATATAAAATGCACATGTATTTTAAAAAGTATATATTTACTTCTCTGAGGTAATAAATTTATTTCATTTTTGTCAGTATGCTTCAAAGTGTTGAAAAATATTGAAATAATATTTAAATTCATTAAATTTAAATTGCTGCTCCAAATAATTTTAATTCTATTAAATTTCCTTAAAGAATACAATTTATATTATGACGCACATTTGATATAAATGAAAGTTAAAGAAAAACGCCCCTATATAGAATCTTTCATGGTTTGTGGTTGGATATTTGTTTATCCAACGGGTTGTATTTTTTTTTATCATCAAGCCTTTGCGAAGGGATAAAAACACACAACCCGTTGGATAAAAAATCAAATCCAACTACAGTCCATGGGAGATTCTTTTTATCACATGTTTTACACATAGCTATTTCAAGTGTACATTGTTTTATACACATGTAAATTTATCCAAAATATTTGACTTGATCAAATTCACGCAAAAACCATTTGTGACGTCACAATCGTGGATATGAAAACAATATCCTATGAGCTATTTCACTGTATAAAGGAGTAAACCTATGATTTTTCTTCTCTTTTTTTTTGGGGGGGGGGGGGGCACGTAACTTGAATATGTACGTACAAAACTAATGGCTTTATGTACATATACTGGAAAAGAAATTTACTTCTGTCATATTTTTACATACTTATTATATGAAAATAACCTCCATTCTATAAAATATAAAGTAAATAATCATTCTTTTGTGGATTCTAAATCGATAATAGCTAACTTAATATTAATTGATACTTTTATTATATGATCGAATAATTCCTATCTCTCTGATTGGCTGAGATCTAACAATGTAGAAAAAATACTACGTTATATTCACCTGCACGTGACCTTCCAGGTGAATATAAGAATTTATTTTCTCTACATTGGTCTAAACATAGATCGGGAAATTACTGATACAAATAGTTTTGGAAAGCTATTTCACATGCTACCAACTTCCACTCAGGTGAACATAACATTAGGGAATATATAATTTGGGGTGGGGGTGCAGGGAATTGTACTACAGACCCTAAAACGTGCTACTACACCACTTGCACGGTTCGGTTCGGTTCGGTTCGTTTTGTGTACGGTACGGTACGCTTCTTGCACGGAACGGTACGCTTTGTGAACGGTACGTTTCGCTTTGTGCAGGGTACGGTACGTACGCTTCTTGCACGGTACGGTTCGTTTTGTGTACGGTACGGTTCGCTTTGTGCACGGTACGCTTTGGTGAACGGTATGTAAATTAAGTGGGCGGAGCCTTTACGCTTTAGTTATTGATTGGCTACTTCATAAAGTCGTTTTTTCTTTATTATAATCTCTTTATTTTATATAAATGGAAGGACGATATCGCAAGCATTTTTTACTAAGTTATTTTTAAGTTTAAGCTGTTATAAATATTTCCTTTTTACAGCTGTATTTTTGTTATTACATGTAACTAGTCGTCTTAATAACTGTATCTTTTTTAAATTTACTTTCTGTATGAACTACTTTCAATTTTTAAGATAAAATAATTTTAGTTGTCTATTTATTATCTCATTTTATACACCATCGTCTTATGGTTCAGTAACTCGGAAATAAATCGAACATATCAACAAACACTGTATAACAAGGATGAACAAAAATATTTTGGTTGCGTCGCCATAAAAGGTCTTTCTGTATTTTTTTTTTTTTAAAGAATAAGCGTACATATGGGTCTTTTTTTTCACTTTAAATTTTCCTAATTGAATATAATTGTTATTTTAAATATTCACTTATCACACTTTAAAACAAATGAGATTGATTTTATAAATCCCTCATGCTTTCATTTCGTCTACCATTCTTTTTACATTCTTGTCACTGTTGCTTCATTTTAAAAAACAAACAAAAATTTTCTCTTGACCGAATGATCAAACAAACAATGAAAAATGTTATTATTTTTATTTGCGAGGAATTATATATATATATTTTTTTTACATAGACTTCTTAGGTGTTTGGCTCGCTAGGAAAAATACATTGAATAGAAATCGGTAGAAGTGCACACAATTAGTGCAAAATATTACTTTATTTTTTGTGCGCGTAATTGTTTTCCTTTTTACATAAATTTTCCATCAATGTGTAAACACGCTTTTTGAAGTGAAGGTACAATAAAAAAAAAAAGGTTAAGACAGCTACAATTCCATCTACAATGTATAAATGTATATAATATACACGTATATTGACTGCAAAGACAGATTTCCAAAATAAATAATGTCAAAATGTTAGAAATAAATAGTCCGTTTTCCATTACCTTGAAAATAAATAATATGCAGCCATGATATGTCCTCAAAAACTTTGAAAATGGATAATATGCCCATGCCGAGTGGTAACCCCCCCCCCCCCAATTGATTTGTTTCCTTGTCAAACTCAAACTTTTTTTTATTGAAGATCTAGAAGAAAAGCTGACTGCACATGAAGTTCTATATATATATGCTGATTAAAACTGGTTCATTGTTGTAGACTTACTGTTTAAGACAGCAAACTGTTGATACATGTGTGAATGTAGGCATATCTGGACTAACGGGATTAGATACGGTTCAATATACACAGCTCAAGTTTTTACCTGTGTACGTGTGAAGACAATACTTGATCGAAATTTTCAAATGTTTTAGAGTAAATAACGAAAGTATAGAAATACGTCAGTCTAGATAACGAGACTATGGCAAGAAATGTACAGTGTTTCTTAAAAAAAAAAAACAAACTTGGATGAACACGCATGCACGGACTAAGCATTTTTTTTTTAGATTAAACTGGGCTTTATGAGTAAATTCCAGATAACATATTTTACCTGCAGGTTTCAGTGAATAAAGCAAATTAAATGGAAAAATGCTTTGAATAAAAATTAATTCTGACTTATATGATATGTTTTTTGATTACGTGTATTAAACTGAAAATTCCATGTGAAAACGTGGCGATCAAACTTTTTGACAGTATGTTATATTGGCGATAACATCTTGAGTTGGTCAGAAGAGTGTAAACCAACACACATTATTTAATGTATACATCGCCTTTATTTATTTTTTTCTAGTGATAGAGAGGCGTTTACATTTTAACATGTCCGCTTTCAAATTGACAATTTAGTTCGTAATTTTTTTTTTGAAATTTTGTTATTGTTGTTGTTGCTAAATCTGCAATCATTTCTCCCTAAAATTATTACTTACATGAATAAAAACTGATTTTAAGGGGTTGGTTTCTGAAAATAGCACAGAATCTGTATACATTTTTCAATGTGTCTTTGTTTCCGAGAACGTTCATAGAGACAAGAATAGGGTAGATAAAAGCTATAGAAATAAACGATAGAGTATTTAATTCACTTTTATTTATTATAAATTGTACACGAAAATATTACGATGCTGCATTTTATATGAAAAAAAAATGTTAGTCAAGCACAACCGGATCATGCATAGCGAATAAGGAATCGCCTCACACTCTGTCGAGCTGTTTTGAAGTCGTAACTAGTTTTGAGTAGTTTCCTTATATTAACAGATGTAAGTCCAGAAGCATGGTACTTAATAATAATAATTTGAATCTCTAGGGTTATTTTCCGTCCATCTTTAACAGGCGCTGTGTCGAAAGAAATAGAAGAAAATTACTTACTGTATTGGTCATTGCAAGATTCGGAATGCTTTCTGGGCGTGGCTTGCATAATTATTTCAAAAATTATTCATGAACGGTACGGTTCGCTTTGTGCACGGTACGGTACGCTTCTTGCACGGTACGGTACGCTTCTTGCACGGAACGGTACGGTTCGTTTCTGAGGTGTAGTAGCACGTTTTAGGGTCTGTATATTTAAAATCATACATTACGTAGGGGACATAATTTTGTAGGTCTCTTTATTCCACGAAAACAACGAAAATTAACCCCCAAACAAAAATTAGTGATTTTACGGTATACCCGGTGATCTTCCCCAGTGGTTTTCTAGTTATCTAAGTCATAGGTCACAAAAAGTAGATTTGTTATTGTCAAAACTAGATATATTTGTAGGTGCATCCCAGGGTTCTGTCTTAGGGCCATTTTTGTTTCAGATATATATAAATGATCAATGAATGGTGTAGATTGTTTGCTGGTGGCAATTCGCTTCAACTATATTCATGCAATACACAATGTATTAGATATTGAGTACAAGTTAAACCACGATTTACATATTTTTGGAAGTATGGTCAAATAAGTAACTTTTAAAAATTTAACGCATCTAAAACAAAACAAAAAAAATATTTCTGTAATGCCTAAATTATTTTACAAGGCAACAAACTGGAGTGCGCTCCAGTTGACTTATACACTTAGGTCTATTATTGTCACGAAACCTTAGTTGGTCTGCACTTATTGATGGTAATGTAAACAATGCTTCTGAACATTTGGACTTTTGGGGAAAAAAAGCTAAAGTTTAAACTTAGTAGAAATATACCAGTAATCCTTCAAAATTGTACGCTACATTTATTAGACATATACTTAAATACACTTCTATTGTTTGAGATGGCTGCTCTAAGCATGAATCTGAAAAGCTTGGAAAATGCAACTAGCTGCGGCTAGAATTGTCACAGGACTTCCTAATTTTGTACCTTCAGAAACTCAGAAACTGTTTGGGAAACTTTCAAATCCAGGGGCTATTTATCTACTATATTCAAAATTCAAAGAAGGAATGTTCATGAATATTAGAGGAATGTTGTCCCAAACAAAAAGGAAAATGTATCAAAATACACAACCATTAATAAAGAACAGTTTATTGTTCCAATGCTTAGATAAGAATTATGCAAAAAGTTCTTTGTACCAGATGCTGTGAAACAGTGCATGGAAGCGAGAGAAAGCCATCTCAGTTAATTCAAGTACATGTATAAATGTCAGCAATCCGCAGACTTTTTATGCCCCCGTAATCGAAGATTCGGGGGCATATAGTTTTTGCCCTGTCCGTCCGTAAGTCTGTCTGTCTGTCTGTTTGTTTGTCCGCAAAAACATTAACCTTGCCCATAATTTTTGATTGACTGGAGCTATGGCTTTCGTATTTCACATGTGTATTCCTTGTTACAAGACCGCTCTTTGGGTACCAAAAAATTTGACCTTTTGACCTTGGAGTTTGACCCACTTTTGCTAATTTTTTTCAGACTTTAACCTTGGCCATAACTTTAGCATAGTTGGTGCTAGGGCTTTCAAACTTCACATGTGTATACCTTGTGACAAGACCTTCCTTCGGATACCAACAACTCTGACCCTTTGACCTTGACCTTGGAATTTGACCTACTTTTGCATAACTTTCACCTTGGCCATAACTTTTGCACGGTTGGAGCTAGGGCTTTCATAATTCAGATATATAATCCTTGTGATAAGACCTTTCTTCTGATACCAACAACTTTGACCTTGACCTTGACCTTGGAGTATGACCTACTTTTGCAAAACTTTAACCTTGGCCATAACTTTTTCACGGTAGTGCTAGGGCTTTCATACTTCACATATGTAATCCTTGTGACAAGACCTTACTTTGGATACCAACAACTTTGACCCTTTGACCTTGGAGTTTGACCTACTTTTGAAAAACTTTAACCTTGGCAATTACTTTTGAATAATTGGTGCAAGGGCTTTCATACTTTACATATGTATCCTTGTGACAATACCTTCCTTTGGATACCAACTTTGACCCATGACCTTAGAATTTGACCTACTTTTGAAAGATTTTAACCTTGGCCATAACTTTTGAATGGTTGGTGCTAGGGCTTTTATATTTCACCTGTGTATTTCTTGTGAGAAGGCCTTTCCTTGTGCACCATTAATTTAGACCATTTGAACTTGACCTTTAAGTTTGACTTATTTTTGAAAAACTCCAACCTTTTCCATATCTATTCAATGGTTGAAAAACTCTAACCTTTTCCATATCTATTCAATGGTTGCTGCTAGGGTTTTCATATTCCTCGAGACCAGACCTTATTTTGGGTACCAACATATTTGATTTGCATTTAAGAAAGTTTAACCTTTGTTATGAGTTGCCATACGGGGGCATCAGTGTTTCACAAACACATCCTGATTTTATTATGCCCCCGTAATCGAAGATTCAGGGGTTTATAGTTTTTGCCCTGTCCGTCCGTCTGTCTGTCTGTTTGTCCGCAAAAACTTTAACCTTGCCCATAACTTTTGATTGATTGGATCTATGGCTTTCATATTTCGCATGTGTAATCCTCGTGACAAGTCCTTCCTTTGGGTACCAACATATTTGACCTTGACCTTTGAATTTGACCCACTTTTGCAAAAAATTACCCAACTTAAACCTTGGCCTTAACTTCTGAACAATTGATACTAGGGCTTGCGTATTTCATACGTGTATTTATCGTGACAGGACCTTTCCATGGGTATAAATATTTTTTACCTTTTGACTTTGACCTTATAGTTTGACCCACTTTTAAAAAACTTTAACATTGGCCATAACTTTTGAACGATTAATTTTAGGGCTTTCAAATTTCATAGGTATATTCCTTGTGACAAAACCTTGCTCAGGATACCAACAATTTTAACGTTTTGATCTTGACCTTGGAGTTTGACCTGCTTTTGTAAAAAAATAACCTTCGCTATAACTGTTGAACAGTTGGTTGCTAGGGCTTTTATATTTTGCATGTGTATTTCTTATGACAAGGTTTTCTCCTGCTTAATGTTAATTTTGACCTGACCTTGACCTTGGAGTTTGACCGACTTTTGGAAAATGTTAACCTTGACCATAACTGTTGAATGGTTGGTGCTTGGGCTTTCATATTTACCAGGTATATCCATTGACACAAGTCCTTTTTTCGGTAACAACATTTTTGGACTCTGACCTTAACCTTGGAGTTTGAGTTGCATTTGAGAACTTTAACCATTGCCATAAGCTGCCATACGGGGGCATCAGTGTTTCAGAAACACATCTTGTTTCTTTTGGTAAACGCTATACAAACATAACTCAGACCAATCTAATTAAGGCACAACTGTCTACTTAAAGATGATCTATATGAACGCAGTATTAATATCAATAATCCTTTTCTCATGTGGTAAATACAAAGATATATAAAAGCATTTCTTTATAGTGTTTGTAGAAATTATTTTCAGGATCGTAATGCTAGAAACAATCTTTTTATTTAACCGTCTGTATATGTTTGATGACTTTCTTACTATTGGCACAAATTTGTTATTATTGGGTGATATAAATTTGCCTTTAAAAACTAATATGACAATATTTTTGCCGCTGTCCATGAATTTATTGATGAAACCTGTACATTTTAAATTGCTATGTTACTGAACAAAATTTTTACCTGTTAAATTTACATGTCTATTTATTATTTCGCTTTACATATTATTATATTTCAGGAGAGGAACCAATGAGTTGTAAGAACTTGTTTCTAATCCTTTTGATTCATTCAATAAAAATATGTTCAAAACAAAGCAAAACAATTTTAAACAAGATGTGTTTGTGAAACACTGATGCCCCCTATGGTAACTTATAGCAAAGGTTAAACTTTCTCAAATGCCAATCAAATATGTTGGTACCTAAAGTAAGGTCTTGTCTCGAGGAATAAACCTGTAAAATATGAAAGCCCTAGCAGCAACCATTGAATAGATATGGAAAAGATTAAAGTTTTTCAAAAGTATGTCAAACAGCAAGGTCAAGGTCAAATGGTCAAAATTAATGGTACCCAAGAAAAGGCCTTTTCCCAAGAAATACACAGGTGAAATATGAAAGCCGAAGCACCAATCGTTCAAAAGTAATGACCAAGGTAAAAGTTTTCCAAAAGTAGTTCAAAATCCAAGGTCAAGGTCAAAGGGTCAAAGTCTTGTATCCAAAGAAAGGTCTTGTCACAAGGATTACATATGTGAAGTATGAAAGCCCTAGCACCAACTGTTCAAAAGTTATGGCCAAGGTTAAAGGTTTTTAAAAGTAGGTCAAACTCTTAGGTCAAGGTCAAAGGGTCAAAGTTGTTGGTATCCAAGGGAACTTCTTGTCACTCACGAGGATTACACATGTGAAGAATGAAAGCACTAGCACCAACTGTTCAAAAGCTATGGCCAAGGTTAAAGTTTTTCAAAAATAGGTCAAGATCAAAAGGTCAATGTTGTTGGTATCCAAAGGGAGGTCCTGTCATTAGGATTACACATGTGAGGTATGAAAGCCCTAGCACCAATTGTTCAAAAGTTAAGGCCAAGGTTAAAGTTTGGTAAAATTTTGCAAAACTGGGTCAAACTCCAAGGTCAAAAGGTCAAATATGGTGGTACCCAAAGAAAGGTCTTGTCACAAAGAATACATATGTAAAATATGAAAGCCATAGCTCCAACCAATCAAAAGTTATGGGCAAGGTTAAAGTTTTTGCGGACAAACAGACAAACAGGCAGACGGACGGACAGGGCAAAAACTATATACCCCCGAATCTTCGATACGGAGGCATAAAAAGGATGCATGGATCGGTATATATTTTAGGATTTATTTTGGTTTTCAGTGTTGCAAATTATATCAATTTTTATGTAGTAGACAATCTATGATGTTCAATTGTTCCTTCAGCTTTTTGCCATCACCCCTATACAATTTGGGGCTAAATTTCATTTCACTTATATAACCAGAAATTTAGTTTTCCTTTTTTTTTTTTTAATTTTTGAATAGAAAATGTTTGTATCATCTGTCTTAACTAAACATTTCCTTTGTAGAAACTTAATTGACGAAAACTTTAATAGCTACAATGATTTTAATTTCCTTGTAAAGTATTTAGAATTGCACTTGCATTGTAACAAGAGGTTAATCAAGTACAGCTGCACTCTACATATATTTACGTACACACCACTAACGAAAAGGTTGTAGTGTATAAGGCTGACAGAAGTAGAGTACCCTGTTTATATTACATGTATATACTTGGCTGTGCAGTGGAACTCCATATATATGTGTAAATGCTCTCTCTCTCCACACTCACACACACAATTACAACTACACGCCATACACATGTACAAAACTTCCAGGACAAGTCTTTTCTAACTTTAACTAGAATTGGTTAAGAAAAACGTTCAAAGATGTTTCGGTGAAATTGAGGCTACATGATTTCTGCTGCCCTACTAATTACTCTTGGGCTTGTGATATTTAAATACGGACCTGAAGGAGCCGAAATGGGTGGGAGAGGGGGAGGAGCGTGCCCTAATTAAGTTTGCAAGTACATGTATATACTGTACAATAGAAAAGCATTACTTATTTAGGTTGTGTCTCATCCGTTTCTGTTCGGTTGTGCCCAAAAGCTGAAATTACTTCCTACGTGCTGGAATGATACAAAAGAAAGCATGAAAGTACTGATTTCCCATTCGATGAAAAGACACAATCTAGGCGCCTACGCGTGACACAATTATCCCTCAATCTCAACGAAATCAGATAACACTTCTGTAGAGAACAAACCTACGTGATATCTAAAATATCATTTTAGTTTAACATTTAATTATAAGTAACGCCCCCATGAAATTAAGATGTCAAAATCCGGGGAAACATAGACTTTTTGACCCTCTATTTATTAAGAGAGATAAGTGCGTTCCTCTCTAGTAATTTCTTTCAATAATTATGTTCCTCCTGAGAATTTTTAAATGCCGTTTTAAATCCTGCATTATCTAACACAAAGTATATCTTCGACAATCTTTATACTTTATATTAGTTATTGAATACTAGTTAAATTATTATTTACATATTTTGGAATTATGGTAAAAAAAAAAAAGTGGCTTTATAAATTCATTCAATCCAAAATATTTTTGTCTACAAGAATTTTAAAGACGACAAACTCGAGTGTTTTCCAGTCCATATCGCAAGTTTGTTTTTGTCAAAAAACATTAGCTGCTCTAATAAATTGATGGTATTGTAAATGGAGAAAACTTTTAATTTAGATAAAAAAAAAAAAAAAAAAAAAAAAAACTCCAAAAGGAATAAATGAAGTTTAAAATTGGTAGGAATATCCTTTCAAAATTGTACACTACATTTAGATACCTTGAATACACTTGGGATAGTTGCTCCAAACATGGTGCTGTGAGAAAGTACAATTAGGCTATCTAGAATTGTTATTGGCCTTCCTATTTTTGTGTCTTAAGGATCTGAAGAAACATTTCCCTCGAAACTTGTTGGAAAACTTTAAGTCCAGGCGCTTTATGGCTAAATGACTACCATGTTCAAAAATCACCTAGAGAGAAGGGAAGATGGTGGTTGAATTGTCCCAAACAATGTATCCAAATATAATTTCCGTAAGAACACACAATGTATTGTTCCAACATCCAGATAAGAATTTTTTCGTATCAGATGCCTTAAAAATTATAATTTATTGAAAGTAGAAGTCAAATCATTCAATTCATTTTCAATATAAACTTAATTACAAAAATCAGATATTGCCTTAATTTTGAAGATTCGGGTAAAGTTTATATGCTATCAAACCGAGTTCCATTGGATTCACTCGTATTACTTGTAAAATTCACTTTTCTAGTATTTAAGTTACAAGACACATGAATATCGTAATATTTGTAAGGAGAGGAACTTGTAAGTTACAAGAACTTGCTTTGTGTCATATTCATAACAATTAAGTATTTTGTGAACATATGACAATAAAAACAAATGTAACTTTTTATTATATGACAGTAAAAACAAATATTGTTATTTTTATTTGTCAAAGCAGGATAAGGGAAGACAATACTGGAAGCAAAAAAAGTTGTTGATATATTATAAATTCCTGTATGTTACTGTGTTATCTCCCCTCCTTTTGATTTAGTCAATGAAAAATTATATCTTATGTGATATTTTCTCACTGAGAGAGTATACGCTCTTACCAAAACTATCGTGAATTTGTATTTTGTATAGCTAAAGTAAGAGATGAAGGAATTCGTAAGCCAGAAAACAAAAAAAGATTTGATCTGTACTTAAGAGTGACGAGCAAATTTTGAAGGAATTCGATTGAACGAAGAAATGTTGAATAAACTGTAAAGTCGTCATTGTTTGATACAGTCGACTGTAATTACGTGCATGTAACAATTTATTAGAAAAATTATTCACAACATTAACATTCAGTACCGAAAGACAGATTATCCAACGACAAAGCGCCCACATGTGATATATTATACTGAGTGTTCCCCAACATTATATCGAGTCGAGCGCTACCAGTGTGTGTGCGTCATATGTAAAACACCCTATCAAATTCATGTGTGTAATAACATATCAACTATACCTATAAGCATCCATTTGTCTGTATTTTGTTTACATGCACTTATCTGTGTAAACAACACAGTAACCATACTTCATATAGAGAGCTTTAAACGCGTGGTATTAAAATTTACTACGTATTTAAGAGCGTCATTTCAAAGGTTTGAAAAGTTTCTCTAATACCCTTACGATTTGAAAATTTTCTCCAATACCCTTACCTCGTAACTATGAGGTATTTTGAGATGTACCGAATTCCCCCTGTGCTTTTTCTTTAAACATACAAGATATGTACGTTGTCCTACTTGGTTGAATGGGGAAGGGTGTGCGTTCAGTGCAGAAAAATGAAAATAATCACTAGATATAAAAATATAAAAAAAAAATATATATAAAATATAAAAAAAATGAGAGAAGTAAAGCAGTTAATTTTTCAAAATGTTTGAGTTGTTCGTAATATGATTTTTTAATGTTTTTTAAAACACTTGATGGAGGTGTATTCAAAATTTACAACATGGCCATTAGATAATCTGTATATTCCTTACATCCACAGAAATGGGGTTTATAGATCTAAAATATTTTCTTATAAAATCCATACAAGGGTTGCGTTAAATAACTTGAAAAATATACTACAGTATTCCGTTGAAACTGTTCAAACACATTTATTGTAATCAATAAAATTTCATGATGATCAGCTACATATAAGTATCGGCATATCCGGTTTCCATTTCCAAACTTTATATTCTGTCTTTAGACTTGAATTTAGTTGGATTAACTTACCGAATAAAAGGCCAATTTAAAAAAAAATAGTCGAAAAGGCGGCTTCTACCTATTCCCACATTTTAAAATTCTCTATTCCACCACAGGCACTTGGGGTATGGAACCCCCCGCCCCCCCCCCCATCTTTTTCATTTTTTTTTCTTTTTAAATCTGGAATCATGTCACCTTTTTCTTATTTTTTTTTTTTTTTTGTATTCTAATATGCGCTATATGTATCGATAATGAAACCCTTTTGTCTCTATAAGCTGTTTTTAAATAAATCGTTTTCGACTGACACATAAAAAGAGAATTTAAAAAGAGATTTAAAAAGAAAAAAAATGGAAAAGGGGGGGGGTTCAATACACCAAGTGCCTGTGATTTCCACCTATTCCTACTTGCAAATAACAATAGATGTTTTGATAGTTAATAGTATGATTTGAACATATTTTATTGCAATAAATATATACAATGGGATTGGGCACAAGTTCTACAAAGTTAACTTAATTCGCCCTCTCCCTACATGTGATATCACAAAAAGTTGAATTAGACGTGTCCAACAGTATGTACAGAGTAAATTAACTCACAACATAGAAATATATACTGCTAAATTATCGTCTATACACATTTTAAGAACAATCAATTAAATCTGCCAGAATGCTGAATATAAGAATGTACAATAGAAAATTAAAGAGATATTCATTTTCAGCATTACTGAGTGAAGTATCCCTCCTGAGTTAAGTATGAGTGTCAACAATATGAACTTTATTAAATCTCAAGAACTCTTTCCTGGCCTCGGTGTAATTAAGACATGAGAAAAAATAATGATGTGTGTCTTCTACCTTACCACAAGAGCATAATGGACTAGATATTATGTTACACTTATAAAGATCAATGTTTAGCACACAATTGTGTCGAAGTTAATAGTAAATAAAATGAGCGACGCATTTGTAAAATACAAATAAAGAAGTACATATATATATTTAAGGACTGCAACAACATGTTATTCTCCGAATAAAAGTCATGAATAATTGAGAAATAAGTTCTAAAACAGAGATTGAAGAGAAAACCTTTAAAACATGTAACAATTCAGGGACGTCACCTGCAGGTTTCTGAAAAGAGGGGATGCAGGGAGGGTCTAGAAAGGGGCACTCCCTCTTCAAAGTCAGAGAATTTTAATAAAAGGGTGCGATTTTCTTAGAATGTTGTGTATTCTGAAAACAAAACAAAGTTTAGAAGCATTACTTAAAGTTTATATGCATGAAAAATGCAATTATTTTATATTTAAAATTTTTGAGATTTTAAAAAAAAAAATCGGGAGGGGATATGTAGATCGAACCCAGCTGAGCACAAGTCTACTTCGGACAACATTGCAAGCAATATTGTTCATATATATATATATATATATATATATATATATATATATATATATATATATATATATATATATATATATATATATATATATATATATATATATATATATATATACCTAATTCTGAATGAATAAAGAAGAAATGTTTGTCACACATGTAACAGTTGTGTTTCCCAACGCTAGAGAGAAATTATTAGGTGGAAAAAGACTTTCAATTAACACTAACTTATAGAAATATATATGCTGTCGACACTGACTTGTCTGTCAAATATACACATATATATATATATATATATATATATATATATATATATATATATATATATATATATATATATATATGCATGTGTGTGTGCGTGTATGTGTAACGTACGTAAAAGATGATACTGGAGGGTTTGACAAAGACGATTCTAATGCTGAGTAAACATTTACATTAAACATTTTTCATTAGCAAAACTACAGATTCTGAAATAGCGTTTTGATTTGCTTCGTTGATCAAGGAGTGAATTCGACTTTTTAGACGTAGGTATTCAGAAAGTTGCAACAGTTTTATTTTTCTTCAGTGCGTTGAATACATAGAGTACAGGTTTGCCAGTTGTGCACAGGTATCGTCCCTTGGTATCCTCTCTATTCAAGCTATCTTTTTTACTCTATACAATATTATGCTACTATTTTTATTATCATTACCTATATCTTCATGTGATTTTCTACCTCTTCAATATTTTTGACCCAGATTCAGACAATTGTGGAAATGTTTATAAAAAATTACATGCAGTTTCACGTGTATCGTAAACGTGGCATTGTACATCTTCTATTTTCACTTGCAATACTATTGCATTGTAGAAATGATTTTATAATATTTAAATGTGATCATACTGATATGATTGTAAATGCCCTCCTAAGGGCCCTTAAATGGTGAATAAACATATATGTATATGTATGTACTTTACCTTTAAACTGTGCTTGAAATGAAAAAAAAATTATATAATTTCTGATCTTGATTTCATAATGTTGTTTATCGTTTGATGCATTCCGCTATTTCAATATTATCGAACTGCACCTGTTGAAGCTTATGATCATTATCAGATTTAAAACAGCTGATGGAGAGTATGTTACCTCTCGCCCAATTATCACCTCATGATAACCTCTTGTAACATCTTGCTTCTTGCTTGTTCTGTTCCCATTGGCTAATTGATCAACCAATCGTCGAGGAGATGCTGAATGGTCATTACACCCGACGCTCTGATCCTATGGGATGCCATCGCACACGTGCATTTTATATGTTTCTTACAAATTCGCCTGTGAGCTGACATTTATATCCCGATTTTTTTGAAAAAAAATTATGCATCACCTTTTTTGTGGACACTTTGTTGTACCGCCATCATTGGAAAGAATTAAATGCTGAATACAACAAGACTTTTCTCCTAAAGTATCTACACTGATTGTCATTAACAAACTTTATGGCATTTCCTTGTTAAAATAATAAACTTCAGATGGAAGATAATACTATTTTTAAATTCTTGTTAACATATATAATTATATATAGTTAACATAGTGTGGGGTTTATTGTACTATTGGTCAAATTATACATTATCACTAAACTGGTCATCAAAACCCGCGGTAATCAATGCAAAAATTTATTTATTTTTTTTTTTTTTTCGAGGATTTTTCAGCAACTTATTTTGCTTTTCTCCCAGATTAAGGTTTAATTTTCAGTGAAGGAGGGAAGACACCTTGAAAATTATTTTCAAATCTAGACCAGCAAAAACAAAACTGGCAAACATACCAAAAAATAAAGTTATATATTTTTCTTGATTGTATATGTTGTTATGCCTCGTGTTCATTTGAAAAAAAAAAAGTTTAAGATACATTAGCTTTTTATATCTTTATAAGAAATATAGGACATATTTGAGGTCAAAATTAATGAAAAATTTCTAAGGTTTGGAGCACCGTGTACACCCCACCAGATCCGCCTCTGATTAATTTAGTGTTAAGTAATTTAGATTCACGTGAATAACAAAGTTAATCCGTGTTTTGTGCACATTGTAAGATTCGTTGTTGGCTAACTTTGTTATTAAGTCAAGCATAAATGCAGTGTGCACATTTTTTTGACCCACCCCCCCCCCCCCCCGTACGCTTTAACGCGTAAATAGATTCATGCGACTGTAATGGTCCCTTGGTAGCTTTTTTCTTCTTTTTTTCTTAATAGTTTTTATTTCAGTGTATGTAAATATATACCCATCTGACAGGTATATAATGGTTGTTACTCGCACCAGATAAGCATATAAATATAATGGGTTCTCCTAAGTACAGGCAAAGAGAGATTACTCTGAGACACCATAATCAATTTATCCTTTCTCTTGTTATGTTGCTTTGCTCATAGTAAATCACATACACGTATACCAAAAGTTTAACAGCACATCTTCAGGCATAATATTTATTTATTTATTGTGCATGTGATTCTGGTGGTGGTGGTGGTGGGGGTGGGGGGGGGGGGGGGGTTTCACATGATATTGTAATGGAGCATGTGAAGAACTAGAATCAAGTAGCGATTTATTTTGATAAAGACCAGTTTAAAACCAGAAATCAGCGGATTTTATAATAGTTGTATTTCATTTCAAATAATTCATATCAAGATGGCAAAGGTCGGAATGCTAACAATCAACACTTTTCTTTTCCTAAATTTTTGTTTAAGGTCTGACGACACCTTGCTCGAATACCTGTTTTTTTTTTTTTTTTTCCCTCTCATCATAAAATATATAACAAATTAATCATAATTACCATTATTTTGTGATTTTTAAACTGTTTTCAAAATATCTTCGTAGATATAGACACCACAAATTTGTGATATTGGCAATGCCAGTGATTTCCAATAGGAAATAACGTCTTCTAGTATCTTGCACAAATGCCTGGTAAGGTACCTCAATATTTTGTGAGGAAACTTGTAAAGTAGCAATACTTCAATGAAAAATTCTTGGGAAAAAATATATAATATTGAGAAACCTGTCATCTGACCTTAAGTTAATTGTATTTGCAGACAAGTATTTAGCCTAACTGTAATTTCAAGCAATATTGAGGAGTGTGTGGGTTGGGGGGGGGGGGGTTAGTGAATGAAATGAACTTTGAAATGCAAATATATTATTATGAAATTGATGTATTTAATAGGTTTTAAAATACTTGAGGATACGCCCTGATCCTTTTTACCCATGTATACTAGTCATGAAATGCTAACGCTTCTTTATTCCTGCATGATTGAACCTTCTTTCGTGAACTTAGAAATCTGAAATACATTTTTTTTTAAATTAATGTGCTTTTTTAAATAAAAACTGTATTTGAGATATGAGGTTTAGGCAAGTTCCCAAGTTTTCCAAGTCAAGAGAACAAAAAGTGTTGGAGGACTGGTCGCCAGCCGAGATTCCTTTTTTGTTTGTTTTTGTTTGTTTATCAAGTTCAGGTAAACATGATATTTCCTCTGCATACGCTTTACCAAAATTAAGATGTACAGACATTTTCCAATCAGATAAATAAATTGCATTCTTGAAGAAAAAATCCTCAATGTCTTATGGAAAGCAATTAGCGAAATTTCCCAACAGATAAACAAATATTAGCAATCAATTGATTTTCCACATGCATGCACTCTTTTGCTTATTAATGTATTTTGTTTCCATACGCTCAGGAAATAATACAGTTGTACCATCTCACGATTCAGACAAGAGCGAAGTTCAATGTTTGGAAGCAATTTTATATTTATTTTCTTAAAAATGTTTATATGAAATCGAAATTTTTTTTCTGCAGGAAGTGAGGGCGACACTATAACCAATCATATACTAATATTTGTAAATACTTAATGTAATAACTCTGAGAATTATCAAAATAAGTAGTTTGATAAATATTTGGTATATAATTATTTGATAAATATTTGTATTGAGATAAAAATCAGAATAAAAACGTTTCCTTTGTCAGGATCTGACACTTCGATCGATCTTTATAGCTCGATATTCCCCCAGCACCTCTAGTTTGCTATCACGAGATAAGGCGTCTTCGTCAGCGAATTTCTAAGTCGTATTTCTAAAGGGGAGGTGGTGTCTCGGTGATATATCAAATCTAAGTACGATACTGTTAGACTCAAAGAGCCTATCTTACCGATACTAAATCTAAGCAATACTACTGATGATTGTACTTGGTTGTATATCTTCTGTTTCTCACTTTTCACGGTTATTTGTGAGAAGTGGGAAACAGAGGAGACAGCCAAAGTTCTTATTTGTGAGAAATTATATCAGGTACACTGTACATGTAGGAGGAGAACACGAATGTCTATAAACTATATTGAATTCAGTTTTACAAAGCAAAAGATAATAACATGTACACGCCATGTTTCTCTCCAAGAAGGCTTCGATTAGAATCTTCAAATTCTAGTTTTTTTAAAATCTATTTTCATTTTCAATTAAAGAAAACACAGAGCATCGCAGTGTAATCTGGAACGAATGTTTCCATGTTTTTGTAATTATCCAAAGCAGAGGACATGCGTCAGACAAAAATGGCGCCAAAATGTTAGCGTTTGTTGTTTTTGGCCCTCGTTGGGTGTTCTATTTGTATAAGGCAGATTTATCTGAACATGTTCAACAAAAAGGTTTTCTAAGCCTTAAAAGTTACAATTTCACTAGAGTTTAAAAAAAATTATTTCAATACGCTGAGATTTTTTTCTTTTTACCAGAAAGTGCCAGATCAATTGCAATAAGACATGTGTATTTAAAGTTTTATGTAGAGTTATTCATTAAGTTGCATCTTATCAACTTTATTCAGAATGTTTAAGATGTAGAATATGCGAAGTCAACATAAATATTTGTATAAAAAAGGCCTTACAAAAAATAGGAAACATAAACGAACAAATAACAAAAAGAGGCAGTTCAGAATACCCATAATTTAAAACTTTTGCGGACAAAGTCTTGTGAACACATTCCTAATGCGAATCAGCTTTCACGCGTAAAATATCAGCCGTTGTCAGTTCTCTTTTCTGCATACAAGAACAGGAACGGGAGAATGATGCATGACGTAATCACTAACACTGCCCAGAAACGTTCTGCGCAGCTTGCTCTGTCCTCTACTTCCGGTGATGATCAGCGACGCATTCACTTCTTTTGCAATATTGAGTATTCCTTCTCCTGGTTTTTCTGCGTGAGTGCTTTTAACTGTGCCTTCCAGCTACAAATACAAAATTATTAAAGAAATACATGAAATGCCTTAATATATAGAAAAAAAGGTATGAACAAATATATACTTCTTTGCAAATGGCACGAAGTGTTCATGCAAACTCCCATAACAGGCTAAAGAATAACAGGACTGGTGCATTTACATCGCAGAGGGAAGATTTAACAGACAAAGTCCTGTTTTAGTCTAACTACCAATTTCGATAAAAGTGATCTGTTATAGCGACACTTGATTAAATTGCCTGCTAGATTTTGGTGTACGATTTCGTCATTAAGCCCTTTTCTTTAACAAATAGAAACTTTGATCAATACTTTGCCAACAAAAGGAGCAGTGTTCCCAGTACTCTGTTATTTTGTAAGAATGGGACTGATCGCGTAAACAAGGATAGAAGATAATATCAATAATCATAATAAAGTAAATACTGGGCTGCGCAGTTTGAATAATTTAGTAATCAAATCATAGAATTACGCCAGTAATAAAACAATGTTTTACAATAAATTTATACCGCATAGGTCTGTCCTTCTAAAGAACTTTTGGATTTTACTTTTTCTTATCAAAGAATATACACTTGACTTTCTTTGTAACTTTCATGTTTTTATAGGCGGTTGGTTTCAGGATGGTGTGTTTTGTGTGAACATTTCCTATGTCTGTCTAAATAACTTATTAAGAATAAAAGTCGAAAATAGCTGAAATTAGCAGCTTTAAATATAGAAATATTGAAGGGAAAATCTAGAGAAAACAAGTTTGGCCGGGTTTCTGTTTTCTCTATATATATTCCGTGCAATTCCAGGACACCTCTACATTTTTCATAGTTAGAAATCATAAATTCCATTGCTTTTGATAATATGTGCTAAATATCAGATTTTGTTCACTGCGTGTTTTAAGTGGCATGTGCAAATCGGCAGACGATAGAAGGAACTCAATCATTTTTAAAGCTAGATCTTACCCGACATCGGCTGTAAAAATGTTTATTGTCATCTCCCGAGGGAGATGACACATTAAGTTTGAAACCCGGAAGTGAAATTCTAGTGTAAGCTGCCATTGATAAGCTGGTTGGTCTGGCAAATGTCATCTAATAATGATGCGATTTCTAAATATAGAGATATAAAGAGAACTTCTTGAAGAACGAGAGATCTGTCTTACGATTATTTAAACCAAATGGACCATCTTAAAGAAAAACTAGACATGACCCAATAAGAGCAAGAGATGTAAGATCGCTTGGGGGTGATGGGTCTTCAAAATACGCGTCACATGTAGTCATATTGCGTAACCGATGGTCGTCAGCGCGCGGGTATCGAAATACTAAACATGGCATATTGAATATCAACCAAGGCGTGGGTCAAAGAATTTACAGAATAAAGAAATCTCAGCTACGTTACGGAAGGCATGAGTTTACATCTGTGATGCACCGTATGGGATGTTTCATTGTGACGTCGTTAAAAATTTAACAAGCGACAAAAATATATTTAACCACATGATGATGCGTAAATAACAACTTGCGTTCATTTATTTTATCAATTATTTATAAAAGCTTGTAAAATCACAACATTTGATAGCAATACTGCATGCCGAGCTAAAAGAAGCAAATCTTGTGTCATAAATGAAGTCACTAGCCTTGACTTGACGCAGTGCAAGAGATCCAGAGGGGTGGATCCATTGGTTTATTAATTACAAAAATGCTTAAATAAATACAAAACCATCGCCAATGTTTAAATTTAATCAATAAAATTAAAAGGAAATAATTTGTTTAAAACTATAATGTCGATTATTAATTTATCTCTAGTGCTACGGAGCTGCACAAAGTCCGAGAATGTAAAAAATATCGCTAACACGATAAGTGTATACCTGATTAATCTCAAAAGTGCAAGGGCATAGACTAGACTGTTTGAGCTGAAATATGGAATATCAATTGCTTATATCATGTATATTTTGAAAAGAGCTGGGAGCTGATTCCAGTCGGCATAACATTATTTTTGTTCATGACAGAATTTAAGCGAAGTGGGAATTTTGAGATATTATACGCGTTTTCAGCAAAGTAACGAATATTTCCGAAACATCTCAAACTAGCTTCCAGCACTTTTCGGGAAGTCAATGTTAATCTTTTTTTAATTTGTATCAATTTTTTCTCCAAAAACATGCGTATGCCCTTGCACTAGCCTCATTTTTTAACATTCAGCTGAACAATTCTATTTTTATACCAGTCACGTGACACACAGCTGATACATGCCCATGTAACTGGTACTGAGTAAGCCACAAACCTATCCATTATGGATATCTATATTACCTTTCATACATGTTTAAAGTTACTTTGTTACAAAGATTTCTAAAAATAATACCTATTAAGAATGTACTAAGATTGCATTTTCCATTACCTTCCTTAACAAAGCTGAGATCATAGTGAAAACATATACATAAATACTAGCATTAAATTAATTAATACATTTTGAATGGTTTGAATGAATGACGAGAAGCTTTACTTTTCTTTAATGTGTTCTTTAGTCATCGATAACTTACTGCCGTATGTGTGATAGAGTGATATTTTAATTTATTTTATTAAGTGAATATTATATAGTTCAGTGACTTGATATTCACGTATACATAATGTATATATATTTTATTTTTAGCATCGCGCAGCATTTCGTTTTCGCGGAGTTTTGCGCGCACCATTAATAAAATATTACAACTTCATTTGGTTTTAATCTTTACTTATGTTCTAGAAGTTCTTACTTATCCTGAGGGTATATAATGTTATTGGTCAGTTTTAATAACCAAGCTTGCGATTGGCTAGGGACGTTTTCCCGCCGATCTCTTTGTGTATCGGTCAGACATCTATAGACCATTGAGAAAGTGAGTTGAGTATTTTTGGTCATCATTATATACAATATTAATTTTGAGACAAGACCTCGGGACAGAGACTGTAAGTTGACTTCTATTTCTTTTATCTATACTAATTCTTATTCTATACTTTCCGATAATTCATCGTCTTTGATTTTTAATGTAATTTTATGAATATATACTGAGTTCAACTTTATCATTATTAAATGAAACTAAAGTATAAATTCTTTGAGTATGTAACTGAAATATCAATTATGCAGAAGTGTATATAGAATATAATTATTGTTTAATAGGAGTCTATATATCAAGACCCGTTATTTTATCGGGTGGTCCATTGTTTGAGCCCTGATCCACAATCAGGTATACCTATTATTATTTTCTATTTATTGTGTATATATTATTGTAAATAGATTTGTGAACTATTCATTTGATTGTAATAGTTCTATTTGTAATAGTATACACCTATTTACTGGCTATGAGGACAATAGCAAATTTATCGTTCCCCAAGACAGCAACTATTTCCCGAGGCGCAGCCGAGGGAAATAGTTGCTGTCGAGGGGGACGATAAACTTGCTATTGTCCGAATAGTCAGTAAATAGGTGTTTTATTATACCGAAGCAGTTTTTACTTGTGTTACGTCACAATCTGGATAAAAGCAGAAGAGTTCCGAGATGAAAAGCGAGGGAAACAGAATGCTGCCGGTGAATAGTTTAATGACTATTTCACCATGGGCAAATAGCACAAAAACTATTCCACGGTAGGAGCTGTTCGGAAAAAATAGCATGTTTATTCGTCATATTTTTATATAGAAAAAATTCACTGAGGTATAATAATTCGATTTATATTCTCGTTTTCAATACCTTGATGTAAGGGAAATAACTCTTACTTCTCCATGTATTTATTTCAATGCTCAGTATAACTTTTATGATCTATCATTATAAAGTAATTCATGCCTAAATTCATGAATATCATTATAAATGTAATATGTTTGTTTGTTTTCTAAATACTTATAATTTGTTATTGATATTTTTAGGGTTTTATTGATGTTTTTATTTATTCAACATTCAACATGACGATATAAAATAAAAAAGATCGAACCTTAGACGCAGGAGTTCTTTAATACCATAAGAAAACCCTGTTACATATGTAAAATAAAATAGAACTTATTCAGCAAATGTATTTCGGAGAAAAGAGATTTTAGAACTTAAAGTCAAAATTTAAGCAGAGACAAAAATGTTTCTGGTTTAAGTAACTGTACACATTGGAATAAAGATTAAAAAAACATATTGTATTTTCACAGATGTCTGAACTTTTCTTTCTTTTTTTTAACCCTGATAAAACTTTGAGAAAAAGACGCAGCTCAGATTTTTTCAAGGACTTTTAATCAAAGCACCTGCTAACATTTTCTTTATATGCAATTTTAAATTGCATTGTTGATTATGGGGGAAAAGTCATGAAATTATTCCTCCTATTCTTGAAATAAAGCCAAAATTACTATTTTAAATGTTTGTTTCCTGAAACAGCTTAAAAATCAGGGTCGGTAGATTAAGACTCTTTTTCAGTTTGATACTTAATTTTAGACGATAGCGAGTAATAAAATTTATTTACCTCTGTTAGAATGCACGAGGACGTTTTTTCTTTGGATGAGCTACATGTTTTAAAAGTAGGCTATATGTGTATTGCAAGAAAAGTATATTGATGACCTTTTTCACTTTCCTATGCTATTTTTCCAGTATCTTGTACACGAACATGTACTTATATAGAGCGTTAAAACTTCATCTGGGTAGCAGAAGGTGGTGGGGCAGGAATGGTTCATTTTTCCCTTGATATTCCATGTGGCTCGATGGCCACTTAGCTACGAGGCTAAGAATAAGGAAAATCTTTGGAAATCAACTGAGGGCCGGACTAATTTAAGCTAACACTTGAAAACTTGGCGGCTGCTGTCAGAGTAAGCTGTGGTTACAATTTTTCTACAGATATTGTAGTAATAAAATGAATAAAGTATATTTTCACACAGGTTAAATAATACAGGCACGTAAGGATCGCCCCACCCACTTTTTTCCCAAACATAACCTTTTAATGTTCATTGAAAGGCCACTTGCCCCCCCCCCCCCCCCAATTTTTGTTACACAAATCGTCCAATTGGAATTTTTAAACAAAATGTGTTGAACAAGTTTTGATCTCCCCTTACCCCTCCACCAAATAGGATTTTCGAGTTTTGACACCCCATATTTCCCTTGTAAAAGATTTTTCAGCAATTTGTCATTTTTTTTTCTGTCTGCCCCCCCCCCCCCACCCCTTTTCCCCTTTTTTTCAAAAACGATACGACTAGTAATAGCTGAGGGTAAAAATGTTACATTCTACTGTTTATTCTCTGACATTAATGAAACCAAAGAGATGACATTTCAGGCTTTCTGGAAAGCCATACTTGCACAAAACACACCATCCTGAAACCGAGCGCCCATGGGCTTTTTTTTTTTTTTGCACCTCCCCCTTTTCAAAACGATACAACTGCCAGTGAAATGCACAGCATTATATGTTAGTATTCGTCAGCTGGGTGTGACGCGTAAAATTGGAATACTGAAAGCGCACGCTATAAAAGTTGCAATATCATTAATACTGGAATGAATTGTAAAATAGATATTTCATTTCGATATGACATGAATAAAAAGTAAAGCAACAAACAATTTATTCAGCTTCTTTATCATGAATTTATCTTTTCCAATATCAATAACATGATTAAATTTGATATCGACTTCTTAAATCACTCCACACGAAATAGAGACACGCTACTCTCGCTGATAAAATAGCATTAACCGTAATAAAATCAGCAAATAGCTACCACGGGGTGAATACGCAGATATCAACCAGAATTTGCCTTCTGGTTAACGTCATTCAAAGCTTTGTAATCAATGGCGACAAGAATTGGTTCTATATATTATATTTTTCTGTTTAGAAATCATTCTATCATTGTTTCAGTTATGTTTACTTTAATTTACTCCGATACTCTAGTATAATATTAATTAACGCTGCTCTCTCTCTCTCTCTCTCTCTCTCTCTCTCAAATACATGAATTTAATTAAAAAATATATTTAAAAAAAAGCAAAACAAAACAAAAAATCAAAACAAACAAACTTACAAAAAGGAAAAAAACAAAACAACAACAAAATTAAAAAACAAACTAAAGACAATTTGATGTACATGTACATATCAATTTCTATTGAGCCATAATCCCTGCACCAGGGTTTTCAAATGTATCAATTTCCATTGCAACGTGATCCCTGCATGCACCATGTCTAAGCGACAGTCTGTGATTATACGTCCCCTACACCGGTGAAACTGGAGGGGACTAAAGGTTTCCTCTGAGTCTGTCCGTCCGTCCGTCTGTCTGTCTGTCGGACTGTCCCACTTTGTTTTCCGCAATTTTTTCCTAAACACTTGCAGATATTGAGGTGATTTTTGATATGTGAGTGTATTTTGATGAGTTACAGATCAAGTTTGCATTTCGTTCCGCTTCATTAATTTTTTAGGGAATTTCAATTTTTTAGGGTTTTCTGCATTTTCCCCCCTAAACGCTTGCAGATATTGAGCTGATTTTTGTTTGCATTTCCTTCCACTTCAATGATTTTTGACGAAATTATGACATTTTCAATTTTTTAAGGGAACCAGATTACACTTGCCGGTAGGGGACTAGCATTGTTAATGCAATACTCTCGGAATGCTCGTTTATTTACTTTTCTTTCTAATACAGTATCATTAAAAATTCTTAAAATCATTACCATCAGTAACGTTGTATATTAGCTATAGATGTCTATCCTAGGACCATGATTCTCATTAAAGAATTATTACCGACTGTTTTTGAATGCGCTTGTAGTCTTTTCAGTTTATTTAATTAATCTTCTCGAGCTTAAGGTTTTAATCTTCATTATTCTTCAAATTATATCAATGTTGTCGGAAGTTTTAAGGTACTTAATGATTTTTTCGATTACTTTCTTCTGTTTGTTTCTATGAAGAAAGGTCTTTCAATTTTATCATCTTTATGCCAGAAAATCGAACACGCTACCAAGTATTCGTGTATTTAATGATCATAATTAGACTGTCGTGATATCGATAAGTCTTCACTTCGTCAGTCTGGAAAGTTAAGCAGCCTTTTTTGTAAAAAGCTTTAATTAGTTAAATCTATAAATTCTCACCTTCATTTGTCGGAGATATTTAGCGAACTCTATTAATTCCCCTTGTATTCTCTTGACTTCTTTCTGTACGAGGTCTTTAAACACTTCCGGGTCCATGTTAAATGGCGCTTAATAAAACAAAGATGTGATAGATATACATTTTTCTTGATGAGAGATGAACATCAATTACATTCTTTAAAAGTATCAAGATCAGCTTATACCTACACATCGACACGTTTAGGAGGAAAAAATATAAAAAGTTTCACAAGGAAAACAGATTACTTTGCCAAGCTGTATCTCCTTTTTTCGTAGATTTATAAGTTTTCGCCCTGAAATTTCCCTAAATCGTTATCTATCTCAGATATATTTTATAAGGTTTGAAAACAATTGCACATTTCTGTAGATCTCTTTGACAACAAATCCACAAAATTGCCATTCATGAAAATAAAAGTTGACATTTAAGTCGAACACTACCACAAGACGAGACACGTGATATTCATACGTCACAACAACAACAAGTGACACTGAATAAAGTGACATACGTATATAACGTACCTGTGGTTGTGTGTTATACCTGATAGTACTTTACCTTGCTGTATGACGTCACTGACCTCGACACTGTACACAAGAAATACATGATCACCGGGCATGTGCAGCTTCTCGGCATAAACTACAAAATTAAAATATAATATGAGTTATACCTTATGTGCATGTATTATTATAAAGATTTCTAAAAATCTCGAAGTTGATGTCTACACATTATACATTTATTGCATGATAGTGAGGGAAATATGAAGATTTCTTCAGCCAAGAAATATCATATTCCCCGAGAGGAATATGATATTTCTTGGCTGAATAAATCTTCATGTTTCCCGAACATTCATGCAATGAATTGTTTATTATACCGAAACAAGCAAAAACTTTGAAATAAACATAAACTTTCAAATTCGGCACCGCTCTCAAATCCACTTTCATTTTTAACGTAAAGTTACTGAAACCCTTGACACATCACTAATCATCAATTTTGTGACGTAAACCAGGTTATTGTGACGTCTGCTACTCTCGGGACTTTTCTTTCAACGAACGATAACTATTGCGGGAAAATGCACTAGGTATCCGAAGAGGGGGAATATGATGAAAAGCATGCCGACGACTGTGAAATATGAAGTTTTATGGCCAGATTACGTGATAATCTAGAACCAATCAGATAACGCGTTGTGTAGAATAATTAAAATGAGGTATAATAAATGATGATATCAACCTTATAGCATTCTCTTAATATCTTTAACAGTGCTACCTAAAACTTTAGACACCTCCTCCCCCCTTCTAGATTGCTCAAGATTTTGCTCCATAATATCTAGTGTTTCCACATCCTCTGCCTCAGTTATGACCCATTTTCATGGTATTTTATATTTGATAGTTCGATACCCAAAAAGTACCCGCAATGTCTCACTATGAAAGCTACACCAAACACATGGAAAGCTGAGTGAGAAACCCATAATGATATTCTGCCTAACAGAGAATTAAGCATTTTTCAGTACTTTCAGTACTTTTGATTCCGAACTACTCAGCATATGCATTCCTAGTCACGAAATGCGCGTGCTGTATACTAGTAATTAAGTGATTTGGCAAGTTTGTTTGATTTAGCAATAGTAATACTATCATAATTGGCAATCATATAAGTAAGGGTCACACATAAAGATCAGTCCATTGAGGAGGGGCGTGAAATGGTATTTTTATGAACAGCCTTTATCAATGATAGTTTATTAACTTGATAGTTTATTAAAGTCAAGAGACATACATTTCATAGACAATATTTAAAATCATATATTTTAATACATATAATGATGATATTAACTTCCAACATGTACAATACATATAATATTTTCAACCATTTATAAATTTGTTAAATATACTGTTCTCTATATTATCTATAAATGCACAGATTCCCAGACACTACAAAAAGTTAGATAATGTCTGTTTGTTTGTTTGTTTACTAGGAAGAAGTGGCTGTGGTCCAGTCCACTTTATGAACTGATCCTATATCTCTGACCTTCGTCACTTTATAAACTCCCAGCTAGGTGTAAGTATTACGTATAGTACACACCAGATGTATTAATTTAATGTTCATTCTCTCAGGTTTTCTGTACATCCTGGGGATTTGGTAAAATCAGCTTGTCGTTAGAACCATTAAGTATAAGGGGCTTATTTTTATCTTCTTGGTGAGATTGAAATCGTTCTCTGTTAACGTTCTTCATCTTCGGAATAGCTGTCAGAGCAGACCCCTTTCTTGTGTATTTTACTACGTATTATGATATTGAATTCGCTGAAACTGCATGATGCTGACGTGCAGATTTTTTTTTTGATTTTTTTTTTTTGAGAACCAATGCAAAGAAAAACAGACATGCATTCGGTATGCTTTCTATGAACCAAATCTTGCGCAACTGCTGTCGATGTTTGTTTGTCAAACATAATGCAAGACTTTTTTATTTATTTTTTGGAGGGATGGTTTTGGATTAGGGATAAGACAGAAAATTATGTTGTCTTTTAATTAGCTTCACGAAATAAGAGCTCATGAGATAATAACACTTCCAAATTAAACCTTTAACATTTTTGTTCAAGGTTAGAGCTCAGCTGCATGCTGGTTTCCTGAGGATACCACAATATTAGTTTTATTTTCATATTCTTACTATCTATTCTACCTCCAATAATCGCCATAAAAATAACATTAAGTCCCGGGGATGTTTTCTCTTTAAAGTCAACCTCTATTACTCAGATAAGCAGATCGACTTTGTGATAAGGAAAACTTGTCTTTTTTAACGGTGTGCAGAGGTAGACTCTATAGATACACAGCAGCTGATGGATATATAGTACCGACATTTGCATTTCCTGGTTTCTTCAGGAGAGGGAGAGAGAGAGAGGCTTGGTTGAATTAAGATTAAGCAGTGTATATTGAATTTTTAAGTATTATCTAGAATATTATTTAATTCTGATAATTTCAGAATAAGAAGGCATTATCAGTTTTTTAATACAATTCACGGATATACATCCTATAAAATTTGATCGATTTATTGTTTAATTAACATTTGAACTATGCACATCTCGCGTTTCATAGATAAAAAGCAATTCAAGCTATCGTCAGAGTCTTAAATTCAAATTATGGTTGCTCTAGATCTATTCAAGTCATCCTTGAAATTAAATGGGAATACATTTATCCTTAATACAGTGAAGCAATATCCATTATTCATAGAACTGAAAGTCTAAGCCCAAGCTTTGCGAATGTCATGGGAACTGATTTCAACTCGTCTTAGACAAACATGAATTGAGAATCCATTAAATTGCGTGAAGTAGTGAAATTCTTATGTAGGAATATAAAAATAGGAATTTTTCCCTTTCAATCAGTACATTTTATGAAAAACCGTTACCAAGAATTAAGAACATAATACCCAGAATTTATTATATTTATGCAAGAATTCTGAGGTGCTTTCCTGGGGTTGAATGTCATCGTCAGTTCCCGCTGAAGAATAAACACTTTTTCCATTTATTCGATTTTTTAAGACAAAATTCCTTGGTTTCCCAACTTTCGAGATTTATGAATAGTATAGTGGCATCTACCTTGACGTCATGCGATTTTATGATGCTATTGTGAAGGAATTGTCGAAGATTTTGCGAGCATTGTTTTCATTCTCAAATTTAAATATTGCTAGTGATATATGATTTTATTATTTGTATAAGCATAATGTTCATAAAACTCGCTTATCTGCAGACTGTAAAAATATGTATGTTTCGAATGTTCATTCACTATCTACGAAGTGTTCCTGTCTATTAAAAAAAAAAAATTAGAAAGATTGTAAAGCAAAAAAGAATGTGAATAAAAAATAGAAAGATTGTAAGGCAAAAAAGAATCTAAATCATGCAGTGATTTGAACCATGAAAGAATTTGAAAATATGTTTTAGTTTTTTAAGAATTTCGTTTTTAGCTGAGTACTTTAACTCTCTACCATAAAAACAAGATAAATAACCCTCTAGAGTCGGAGAGGTAGAGAGGATATCAGATGTGTGGCTATAATCTTCATCTGGTGTCAATCATTACACATTGTTGCTGTACATACTTTGTATATATTTATAAGAGAATGTACACATTCTGTGATTAAGTAACCACGTTCACTTTGCTCAAGGTGCGCGAACAATACACAGAAAAAGAATGTTGAATCAGACATCAGTTAGGAATTGGCATATTTATTGATTTTTTTCGTTCTTCCTTCTTTAAACTGTCCTAATTTACGTGGAATGAAATTTAGTGCATACGAGTCGCCAATTCCTCAAATCGTCTCAGCTAACTCCACTTTCTTTTTGATGGTTTATAGCAACTCGTTAAATTCAAACAAACAAAAGTAGAATAACAAACAATTTTAAGGAAAGAACTCTCGGAATTCCTTTTTTTTTCAAAAAAAGATAAGAAATGGTATTCCGTACGTCAGTATATGTATCTTTCCATCATAAGATCGCTCCAAAGACAAGCACCACAAAAGTTAGGTTTGCTGTCGCTTTTATACATGAAATATTAGCTCTGATGTTTAGTGTCATGGTTTTTTTGCGAAATGCATTAGGATTAATTTAAGAACAAGCATTGTTGCACTGCGGGGAATTTCATAATGGGTTATTGATGTTTCTGTCGCCTAGCTGTTTATCGCTTTGTTGATTGCTAAGATCTTTCACAGATATATGATTATTACACATTACATGCAATGTAACTCTATAATGAAGGGGGAGTCGAGAGAGGAAGAGAGTATTTTCTAACGTAACACATTGTATGTATGCATCCTCTCATTCTTCCCAGAAGCTTTAATCCCACAATGAAACAACATTCGACGTCCAGAGCATTAAAATGTGAGAGACGAGGGATTCAGTTAAAGGGGAGGTGGGAGGGGGTGTTCTCCTCCTCGTTACTATATATACTTTATATATATGTCTGCTAAACACTAACATAATGCAGACTTTTTTACTTGAACCTATTTCTGCTGTTACAGTGCAGATCGTATAATACTAACATCGACAATCGTAACAACAGAATTATTCATATATCTCTATAAATATATCAACAAAAAGTACTCACATTTCAGCGCATGTTTAGCGTGATCGCTCCCATCAAAGGCTATAACAACATTCTTAGGTAACCTGGTTTCTGGAACCTCGGCCATTTTTTTTATATCCTTTTCTGCAAAAAATAATCACAAGTTCACTTAAAGAGATACATTCATGTAAAGATTGTCCAAGCCCTAGTATCTTTGCAGATTTGTGTCTGAAGCCAAGAGCCACTGGTCCTATACGTGCAGTAAGGCTGGAAGGCGGATAGGAACTGCCATATTCTGGGAGATCCTGGCGATCGATAACAAAAGTATACACATTATTGTCCCTCCCCGACACCCCATCACCGCCCTATAGTTTCGATTATCGATTACGTGTCCGCGATAAAGGATTGTCCTCTCGTATATTATTGCAACCTATCGTGATGCATTACTGATATAAACAGACATTGACATATTATCTCAGAATACACGATTCAATGATAGATATTCTCAGGAATTGCCTAAATATATATTTATCAAAAAAAAAAAAAAAAAAAAAAAAAGAGGGAAAAAAACAAGGATTAGCAAGTTCTGGAGCACATGCCTCAGTTGTCATTATAACAGATTTTTGGTCAGTAACCCGGAGGTAGCTGGTTCAAGCCTTGTTGTGGCCACTTGATGCTATGTGTTGTGTCCTAACTCACAGACAAGGTAGGCACTTTATCTGCATTGCCTAAGTCCGCAGCTTCAATGGGTATACCAGCTTACGCTGAGGGTTAGCCTGCGTTGGACTGGGGGAGTATGACTCGCATCCGCTTTGCACCACAGAAACCGGGTATAAGCACCGGCCTTACCTTGTGGCTAGAGAAGGATTTAACCTAACTTTTAAAGCTACCTTTTAGCTGAAAAATTCTTGCTTTAGATCAAACTGAATCTGCATATTTTTTAAGTGCGTTAGCTGGGGCTCTTTTGCAAGATAGGTAATGTTTTAAGCCGACAGTGGTGATTAAGGTTATACGGATTCTGGTAGGGACTTGTGCATGCTTAGGTATTTCTCTAATTGCCACTTCATTCTACGAATAAATATTTATAACTTTAATATCGACAAATTAGAATCCTGTAACTGGGCGATGGCGGCATGTAAACACAATTACCGATTGGCCTCTCAGGATATAGGACTTAATTACATTTAGGAAGATGTTTCTAAATAGTTCTTATTATAAGTGAGGAAAATATGGTAGAAGGGGTACTGAGCCAAGAGCACCTTCTCTCTCGCCTCTATAACGAAGCTGCATCTTTTTAATTCATTGCCAGTGTAAAATAGCTTGAGGAAATTGCCAGGCGTTCTCTGACGATGCACTCCGTGCAATACGGTAGATAACAAAGATCAAGGTTGTACCTGATATAGAACAGCGGGGATCATGCCCCTTCACTGTGTGTGAACGCGGAGGGGGAGGGGGGGGGTACATGTCTTCTTTGCCAATTATTATTTAATCAAACTAACATCATAAAAAACCCTTCCTAAAAAAATCAAATTTAAAATTGTTGCTTAATAACATATTCGGCGAAATAGGGTTTCAGCTTCTTTTTTTTTCCACAATTATGATGTATAGTACATTAAATATTGTTTTCTCTATAGCTGGGATAAAAGCCTACCCCTACTGGGTGTACCGTCCCCTATTTGTCATGTAAACATTACAATATGTTCGTGTGCGTTTGTATAAATGAAATGTTGAAGGATGAAATGCTACGCAGTAATTTAATTAGTAAAATTGATAAGTAAGAGATCTTACTTAAAGACGCTTAAAATGCTTTTATTTCATACTGCACAAAATTAAGTATGATCGATGTTTAAATTATGCTAAACTGTGTCAGGCGAAAGGAAACTGGAACAATGGAAAGATGGTAATCAGAAAATGTGAATTCAGTCATTTGTTAAATTACTTCTCATTCTATTTAAAAATGTCATGACTGAATTAAATTTTCCCAAGAAAAAAAAGGAAGAAGAAAATTCAACATAAGGAAGTAAAAATTTATAGTAGATAAAAATTTCGGAATTCCATTGCAAATCAAATTTTCAAGATTTCTTGCATAATTCTGCCGATAGTTTTCATGTATCTGACTAAAGTAAATTGGAGAAATTCGTGCGTAGATTCCTATTTTGCTCTACGCACAGGAGCTTTCTTCCGAAAGTGTAAAAAATGTTAATCTGAAAAAATTCATAGGCTTTTACATTCGATAGTCCATGTGCTCGTTGTTTTGGAAAAGAAAAAAAACACGGTAGAAAAAAAAAAAAAAAAAAAAAAAAAAAAAAAAAAAAAGTTCCATCCCGCGAGGCGGATTTGAACCACCGACCTAAGGATTACAACTCATTAACCGCTACAGTCCTCCGCTCTACCAACTGAGCTATCACGGGATATGTTTTACCTGAATTAATGTAGTATATAAACAGAAATAATAGCATTCTACTTTATAACATGTTTTTATTATTATAATTATTAAACTTAATCTCAAGAAATTTTTAAATATACGTTCAGTTAAAATAAAACAATCATTATAATCATGATAATACAGTCATTTGACCTCGGGCTCATCAAAAGTCAAGCTTAGTCACATGATCAAAACATGGCCTCCATGGAAGTCCCTCATCCAAAAGAAAATTATCAGACAGGATTATTAGCAGATCAGGCGACCCTCAAGCAATATTTAGACAATGCAACAGCTGCTTTACTATTCAAAAACTTTGATGCATGTATTGAAAACTGTGAAAACGGACTGAGTCGAGTAAAATTATGCTCGGAACTGGAGAATTTCAGGTAACAACTAACAGACTAACATTAAGCATAAACCATAAACATAAAGAGTGGAACGACTTGACTTTACCGGTCCCCAGAAAAACGCGCTAAAATATATTATTATACCTCTATTAAGAATACTCAAATTTGATTGGCTTGTTAGAAGGCTTTTAAACTCAATAATGACTCCAAAAAGTACCTTTTACAGCAATAATGACCTAGGAATCATTGCACGTGGGGTATAATGACCGGTCAATAAAATTAATGACCGCTTAAAATGACCTGTTACTCCAAATTCCATTCAAATTAAAAAAAAATATGCATACAGTAATGATTGTACATTACAAAAATTGCCGTTATAAAAATATGTATAGTATTTTTAGGATACGGAACACGATTGGCCTTTAGATGCGTCATAACATTTATCGTTTTCATTGAAATTAACTTTCGTTACAATACAATGTCAAATTCAACGAACGCAGACTCGGCTCTCTTGTACACTTAAAGTTTACACCAGATTGTCATTGTAGTCGGGAATGGTATCTGTGAATTTATAAAAATGCAATGTTACTGACAATCACAGAGTGTTTTAATAAATCGGCGGTGCAAAAACTTACAAGACTAGCAGCCGAAAAGTAAACAACTTCACTAGCGAATCCCGATCCCGATGGAACACTGATAACAGTTCGTAGGTCTTATACATGTAATTGATTATTTTAGTAATTAAGCTTACAAAAATTGCCTTAACTTATATCGGTATAATAAAACAATTGATTACCCCTTATGAGTTCAATATGGTAAAATAAGGACCCTCGACCTGGCCCACTCGCTGACCTGACCTGACCTCGGCCGCTACGCGGCCTCGGTCAGGTCAGGTCACCTCGTGGGCCAGGTCTCGGGTCCTTATTTTACCATGTTGACCGCATAAGGGGTAATTAATTGTATAGTGTCGCCGTAGGCGACTTCAATATATATGAGATCGCGTGAGCGATCGAAAAAAATTTAAAATATGAGGTTTTAAGCCTTTTTGACCCCAAAATCGAATTCTACGGTTAAAAGTTTAGTTTAAAACTTCGTTTTTAAACGAAGTTTTTAACCTCGTTCTCTGAAAAAAGTAATAACTATTGTTTAATCAGTGAAAAGGAGACACAAAATAATTGTGAACGGAGCGCGTGCGGCGCATGCTTAGTGCCGTTTCTTTTGTACTTAGCCATTTTTTTTTTCATGTAAACAAACCAACGAGATGTCGTTGAAGCTGAATTAAGATCTTGCAAAAAATACAGATGCAACTGAATTTCTTAATTACTCTAAAAGAACAAGACACTAACCCTAATCTCTCAGATGGTATGCGAGGACTAACCCAAATCTCCCAGGCGGATGCTAGACTAACCCATGTGCGAGGACTAACCCTAATCAGTTGAAAACTTATGGAAGGACTAACCCTAATCTTTCAGGTGGGTGCAAGACTAACCTTAACCAGTCGAAAAATGTGCAAAACCAACCCTAATCAGTTGAGTGACGTAAGTCTTACGTCATAGTGCAATGAGCACGCGGATCTTGCGGATCTGGGGACCGGTAAAGTAAAGTCTACCCTAAAGAGTAAACTGTAAACGATACGATAGAGTGCATTAAACAAAACCAGAGAACTATATACTAACTCTAAGTAAATACAAGTAGGTCCCTGACAAAACAGATTTCTACTGATTAAACAATGTGTATGAAAAAGTTAAGGAGATTTTGTATTTACCTTTATCTTTATGCATTTGGCATCAATTGTACTTTATCTTAGAGTAATGATTAAAATTATAACTGTCACCCTCACGATATTTGAATGACTGTTGATTGTCCATCTTGAGAGATCAGGGCTGCATTCGACCACGCAGACCCATTTTTCACTATGGATAAGCTTCAAAGTTCAAACAGGTCAACATATTGAAAGAATTTCAAATTGGATAATATTACAAGTACTTGTCTGTAGCTTAACAGAATTAATATGGCTAACCTAAAACCGGTTACCTATAATTACAACAGAGTACTCATGGTATTATAGATACATGTATGTATAGATGCATTATTTGTCCAGCATATACAAGATATAATTATGACAAAATATTTAAAGAAAACCTTTGTCTTTTCGATTCAGTAATGTTTAATTGATGAAGAATTATGTTTGAGACATTATTGTATAAATAGATTTCTAAAGAACAGAACTTTGCTGATTTAACATTTTTGATTTTATATATTTTTATTTTGCTAGTGCTAAGGAGTATATAGAGCGACTTTGCGTTCTGGCTGTGCAGGCTCACGCTGAGAGAAACACCTGGCAGGAAGTGCTGCCGTTTGTTCAGAAAGTTTACAGTGACATCGAACACTCCCCAGCCGCAGTATTACAGCTGTGGTAGGTAATTACTAGTTCAGGATGATTTTATAATGTACCTCAAGCATTTAAACTGCAATAGGTAGTATACATGTTCAGAAAGTTTACAGGGACATCAAACACTCCCTGGCAACAGTGTTACAGCTGTGGTAGGTAATAACTACTAGTTCAGGATGATATTATAATACATCCTCAAGTATTTAAGTTGCAAGAGGTAGTATACATACCATGTCTGCCCCCCTCTTTTTTTTTTATCTTGATTTACAGTAAGAAATACCGTATGTATTTCAAAAGCACAAAAATAGGTCATCTATATTTTTACTAAGATAGGATGTGAATTTATCTAATTTGCTAATAAAAAAGCAAAGTTTAGAACTCAAATAAGTTCCCTTTTAGACTAGAGTGATAAATGTGTTTAATACCCTGAATTTTTTGTCTTGATTTATTGAAAGTGATGTTTAAAGTATCTGTTAGGCACAAAAAATACATTGGTCATCTGCATTGTTTTCCCCAAGTTACCAGGTAAAAACATATAGGTACATGTACCTCCCTCACACTTTACTAGTTCAAGCCTTTACGTATCTTGGATTTCAAAACTAAATATCAAACTGTCATTTTAAATAATTATGTAAAAAATTGAGTTAGATGATTTTGTTTGTAGTTTACTGCTGTATGCCAGACTTCAAGATTACCCACAATGCCAGGCTCTTGCCAACATTTGGCTCCGTAACCAAGAAAACTACACAGATCCTGAGTACCCACATATTGTTGATATTTATGTGCAGCATGCTATGTTTCCACGGAAACTTCACAGTCTAGTCCCAGCATTCTTGGATACCTGTCATGGGTTGACTGCTTCTCAAAAACAACAAATGATGCAGGTACCAACAATCTGATTTTTGCTTAATTTTTTATCTTGCTTGATTTTCATACCTTTTGATCATAATGACGTCATAATTCATAAATTTAAACCTTAAGAGATCGTTGTCATTATAAAATGTGAAGTTTCTGTTTAAATAGCATTATGCCACTTCCATTGAAAATGAATTGAAGAGTGTCAATGAAGAAAATGCAAAAGGTACAACATCAGCTGATAAAAATGTTGTCAGAGAAGATGATAATGGTAAGTAATACAACTATTTCAATTAATTAAAAAAAATTAAGAAATTGTTTTTGGAGAATTCATAACCTTGGACCGAAGCAGCATGGCATCAGGTATAAAATAATTTTGAATTAATGAGGTTTGATTGTATATAATACAATTAAGGAATGTTTTCAAGTTCTGTGTGAATTACTGGTGTGTAAATCACACAGACTTGTCATATAGGCATATTTCATGAAGCACGCTAACGCTTTATGAGAAAAAAATGCCTATGTGCAAGTCTGTGTGATTTACACACCAATAATTCACACAGAACTTAAAAACATTCCTTATATTTACATTTTACATGTTTAAAAGCACCAAACATATACTCAAGGTTTGAATTTCTCAATGCCTTATATGCGTTATATTTTTATTAACGTCTCTATATCCTTATTGTGACATTCAGTTTAGCGCAAGTTTCTCCATATATATTTCTACGTGTGAGTATACATGTATTCCATAGTTTCTAAAGTAGTAAAACACAGCAAATGTAAATGTACTGAAATACAGGGATTGCAAATGACACATAACAAATTAAGAATATAAGATTCTAATTAAACTTGCCAATTTATGCTGCATTCAACCTGATCATTGCTTTTGAACAATAATTTTGAAGTACTTGTATAAGTAAAATTCTGTTACCTTTTGACAGAATAAAGTTTGTGCCTATCAGAACTTTAAGCTTGTAAAAACAAGGAAATATCTAGCTGCAAAACTTATAGAGGGTTATTTTTTTTCTTCAATTTCATTAAATTAATGCATGTTACATATTCATTAGAATTTTACTAAATATTTTTTGACAGTGATGTCCCTTATATATAATTATATAAGGTGTATAGACAAGTACAAGCAGTAAATATAAAGATTGTGTTAACAGGTGAGCCAGAAGGAGTATGGGCCTACATCAAGAGACTGAGCGCCCTGTTGTTCCAGAGAATTAAGCCCTACAGTCTGTCTGCCATTATTTCAGTCGCTGTCATTCTCCTGGCCTTCCTCTCCCTCAGATTTAACAAAGGTATAAAAACATACAGAGTTTCTAGTGTAAACACAATTTAACATTATATACATTAATAGACATTATTAAAAATGTAAATTATCTTGATAAAAATGATGTCAAAAAGTCAAAAATGTACATGTACATATCTATAAAGTAGATATATATGTTAATATGTATATATATATATCAAAATTACAGATAATATGTATCTATATATCAATATCCCTATATTACAGATAATTACGTTTCTATATAATTTATTTTAGGCCCTTTTTCTAGGATTCAGAGTGCAGTCCTATTGTTGTGGCAACGATTAGTCTGAACAAGCTGAGAGAGGAGTTAACAAAATGGTTTCCTTTTTAGGAGATGAATTTGGTGAAATGAGATGTAAGAATTAAAATGTAACAAAAGAATGACAGAAAATTACCGAGAAAAAAAATGTAAAAAAAAAAAAAAAACTGCTGAAAAATATTGAAGGATATGTGAAAGAATTTAGGAGGGTCAAATGAAAACTGAAGGATTTGTGATATTTTGTCATTTCCCGAAACTTGTAAATTCCCCCAGTTGTGGAGTCTGAATCAAGTAGGTAGTTGCCAGGAAATATAAAAAAAGAAGCATTAATGTCAATAAAAAATGTGAATACATGTATAACTATTCAGTTAAACATAACAGTTAAATATTATTATGAGTTGTACAGTTCAACGGCAATGTCAGTGGAACAAGAAGGGAAGACAGAATTTATCTAGAAATGGGAAATATATAATATATGTAATGAACTAACTCTATAAATGTGCAATAAATCCCTGCTTTTTATCTTTGTTGTTTTAATTTTATGAAAAAGGGTAGATGTCATCACGTGTTCACTGTTCATCGTAAATGGAAACCAGCATTTGGCTGCAAAATTTCGAATCTCCTTTGATTTTGAAGAGCTTTTTATTGAATTGGTTTTCACAATTCTTGGCTTATCAGCTGCTAATGCAGACAAATCATGAAAGAGCATTAGATGCATATTCCGTTAAGTCTCGGGAGTAAAAGTAATGCAGCTGTCATCTCTAAATCTTGTCATTGGAAGCACTTGAGTGTAACCAAACTTCATATACTGATACATACTCAACTGCAAAAACATTTTTTGACCTTGACCTTTCCTTTGACCTTGACCTCACTTGTCTTAAATTAGTCTTTAGCTTAGTTTTAAAGAAACCCTTCAAGATAGTGTAACCAAACTTCATATACTGATACATACTGATGTAAGCTTTTCAAATGCATCAACATTTTTTGACCTTGACCTTTCCTTTGAGTTTGACCTCATGTTTTCTTAAGTTCGTGTTTAGCTCAGTTTTAAAGAAACCACTCAAGATATAATCAAACCTTGTGCTGATTCATGTACATACTGAAGTAAGCTATTCAACTGCATAAACATTTTTTGACTTTGACCTTTCCTTTGACCTTCAGCTTACTTTTCTTAAATTAGTGTTTAGCTCAAGTTTAAATAAATCATTCAAGATATTTTTATCAAACTTTGTATGCTGATACGTATTACACTGTAGTGAGAGCTATTCAACTGCTTCAAAAACTTTTGACTTTGAACTTCCCTGTGACCTTGACCTCACTTTTCTTTAGTTTGCTTTTTGCTTAGTTTTATACAAACCATTTAAGAAATTTTTATGTAACCTTATGCACTTACGCACATAATTTGGCGAGAATTTATCATCTATATCTGTGAGAATTTATCATCTATATCCAATTTTTAGATTTCAATTTTAAAGAAACTATTCAAGATATTCTCATCAAACCTTATACACTAATACAAATTTTCATGTTGCATTACTAATATACCCGCAGCGGGGCATTCATGTCCTTTGGACATATTTCTAGTTTAGACAGGGCTCGATGTTGGGATATGGCCAGAGTATAGTTTTAGGATAAAAGGAAGCAAAAATTTAGTTACATGATCCTCTAGATCACAGACAGTGTCTTTGTTATGAATTTCATTTACTATATACTTATACTTTTTAATGATGACTTTTGCTTTATTAACTTGAGAAGAAAAGAGTACAATTAAGAGACTTAACTGTTAATTATCCGGGTATGGCAGATTATTATTTAATATTCTTCTGTTTTCAAATTATGTGATCAGATTACAATATATTTACGTTCACCGAATATTTTCTCCTTTATTTCTTATGAAAATTGTTTCCCGTTAATCAATTGATTAACGCTAAACTAGTTAGAACCGGTTTCTTTATGAAAGATTTCTGAAGTGGGATCTTCTATCAATACAGATCGATATTGCAATATTTTACGTACTCTCACCCGATTTAAACAGATATAAATATAAACAATTAAATGTCTGTCTTTGTTTGTTAATACGTGGATTAACGGTTGCAATATTGCAGAAAAAAGTAATTTTTTTCTTTTTTAGCAATGTCGCAACCTTTAATCCCTGTATTAACAAAAAACAAAAATTGTTCAAACAAAAGAGTGCCAAAAGAATTCTGCTGATAAGAATGAAAAAAACCATCTATTATGCATTGTAGACCTATGATTGAAGTGTTATAATTCACATTAAAATAACAAGGTCTATGACCTCTTTTCATGTTAGGGGCCCCTGAGTATTTCTGGGAAAATACCTCAATTTATTACACTGTGATCAATATTTTCTTTATTAACAAAATACATGTATTAGAAATAACAAAACTCCTTGGATAATGAAATAATAATGTAAATGGAATAATTTAGCGAAATATAAATAAACAATTGAGTTTGAACTACAGAACTTCTTAATTATTTCAGTTCGAATTTCCTCTGCCAGTTTTCTAATTTTTACTCAATGACATTTAAAATCTAATGTTACAAAAGTCTTATTGATAAGAACTCTAAACTATTTAAAGCCCAAACTTACTTTTGTTGCCCTCATTATGTTAGTATTAAAATTATATGAGGTCAATGATCAAACTCTTACTTTAAGGTATGTTGTCAACTGGAATGGTTTTTGTTCATATTTATGAATTCTTTATTACATGCCATTCGATTATTTGAAACATTACTTGAGCTTCAGCACCCATTATAATTGAAAAACGATGTTAAAAACATATATAGAAGCTAAACTTTTTGAATAATATTGCAAGAAAAAAGTTTTGTGAAAAAAAAAAATAAAAAAAAATAAAATAAAATTTAGTCTGAATTTCCTCTGCATCATCATAAATTTACTTTTGTTCGTGCATATTTTCTTGAAATAATAAAATTCCATCTTTAAAAAATGAACATTGAGTTATAAATTGGTTATTTTGTCCATTAAGAAGAATTTTTGATTTATAACATGGTTCACACGGAATGATTACTCCTCATAGGACACCTGATCCCACCTGTAGTGTTTCCAGGGGTCAGCATTTTTTTCTTATCTGTTCACAATTGTTATTGTTTAAAGGATTTAGGGATGACGTTTAATCAGGGTTTTAGTTGAAAGAAATGGAATACAAGTTTAAAGAAAGCCCTATAAACCAACTTATTTTTCAATAGCCCGTGTCTGTTTGAAATTTGATCGTTTGAATTGATCACATATTGGATGAATCAATTGAATTCCCCTCTTCAATATCCAGAGGGATCCATTTCTGCTTCTAGAGAATAACCAAGAAAAAGTATATGTTTTACAATGTTTATAATTTTACATCAGTTGAAAATAAAGTACTTCAAATTTTAAAACGTAAAACAATTAAAAAAATGAAAAATTATTTTTCTTAAAGAATTATTATACCAAACTGCACAGATTTACTAGTACCGAAAATAGGGTTTTTCCCCCCAGAATCTTCAACCTCAATGCGTCGAAGTCAGTACGTGAGTTTTTTTTTTTTCAACCTGCAAAAATATCATTTATTTGATTTTAGTGAGTGCTTAAAGCTGAACACGACTCGTAAATAGGCATACGCCATTTTCAATATTACTATCTACGATATCAGCATCGGGGTATACTCTTCGCATTCGTTACACCTGACTGCTTATTGTCACGGGTATCGGCGTGGAATGGCGACCCGTGTTCGTGCTGGTTATCTTGCATTACCTTAAATTGTTTACATTTTATTGCAGTTACGTGTATTTACAAGTGTTTGTTTGTATACTGCAGTGACCTGTGTAACTGTTGTAAGTTTCTTTGGTATCTTTTTCTCCTGCATTTGAATAGGTACATAGTTATATTTTGTCGCTACCGAGTGCTGTATAGCATACGTCCTTCTACACCGGTGACGATTGATTACACTGGACACTGACCAAGTCAGCGGCTTTATATAGGGGCCCTTAGATATAGCGAAAATCCAATCGAATATGGCGGACACATTCCTTTTACGAATCGTGTTCAGCTTTAATTAAACAATCCAAAAAGTTGTAGATGTTTTAAGGATAGTACTGCATTTGTATTTATGTGAACTTGTATCGAATTAGCTAATTTCAGTGACCTATTATATAGTCCCGTGTCTGTCCCTCTGTGTATACACGTATCTAAAATTATAATTACCTGTAAGATAGTTCTGTTTATTTATATATCTGTATACACCCACTATGTTGTGTCTCCATGACCCAACCCAGAGAAGGTGTGTATTCCTATCATAATACAGGGCCTGTGGTCCGCTAATCTCATGTTGCGTAAGTATCAGTGACAGAAAGTGACCGTTCTTATCAATCATTTGTACTGTGTGCGTGTTACGATCACATATCAGGATGTGTGACAGCGCGTCAGTACAGATTCCTTGTGGATCTAGTTCAGATCCTGATGGAGGTCCTGTGTAGGAGAAACGATGTCTTCCTCCATGCTCTGTCACCACTACAGCACCACTGAAAATGGCAATTGCGTCAGACACAATGACATCCCCATTGCGGTTCTCTGTGATGTAGTTAGGACTACTGTACAGCTTCTGACCTGTTTCGTTTTGTGAAATGGTCTGTATATGTTGTCCTCTTTCGTTATATCGTTTTACCATGGCCGTCATTGTATTTTGCATGCCAACCAGTAGATCTCCACTGGAGGGAGAGCAGTAGACACATTGCGGTATCCATGTTTTTTGTTTCTTTCTCAGCGTAACCCTTGTGTTATCCTTAGATAGTTTTTTGATACTTTTGTCCTTGTGTATATAAATAAGATCACATGAATTATTCACTGTGTGTGCTCCTCTGTAATAACTATCAATAACTGTCAGATGTTGTAGTGTTTCACCTTCTGTGTTTGTCAAGACGAGAATGTTCATCCAATTACTGATCCAAGAGCGGTTTGTCATCACACAAGAAATGTGTCTTACATCATGAACTTCTGTCACTGTGAAAGATTTGTGTAGCATGGGTTCATATCTGACATGTCGTCTTCCTTTCTCTTTTATTTGAATTTCATTCAGTAGCTTAATCACATCCTGTATGTTGATTTCCTGAGATAGGGAGAGCAAGGCGGGTTTTGTCATACTAGGAGTGGGCCTTCTCTCGGGGAAGCGGGTTTTCTTCAGAAATAAGAGGAATTTAACTGATCTGTTTGCTGACTGTTCAAATCTGTTTTCAAATTTCTCTATTATGGCAAAGTGTCTGTTCATTTTACTCTTCTGTAGTTCAAATCTATGCATATCTTTTATATAAGTTGTATGTCTGGTTTTAACATCACATATCACAGTGTCAATGAGTCTCTTTAGTCTCGTGGCTTTTGTTGACATCTCTGATTGATGGTTGGAGACTTCTTTGGGGCAGGCTTTTACATCAGTTTTGATTCCTACCAGGAGAAAACAGCTGTTATAGAGAGCCTCACTCCTTATGTTGTGAATGACTTCTCTGTGTTGTTGACGGCTTGTTTCATATGCTATTTTGCTGTCTAGTAGTGGGTGTTTTATGTGTTCTTTACATTGGAAACATACCGGAAGTTCACATGAGAGACAGAACATTTCATAGTTTCTGTCTGGATGTCTCACACAAGACTCTTCTTTCGTGGTGTATTTATATTTCTCACGGTAAATCACAACATCATGGTATATGGTATCTAAATCAAAAACATGTTTCTCTTTACACCTCAGACAAAGGTCATGTTTACATGTGTTACAGTAAAATTCTGTGTCCCCTTGGCATTGAAAACACCTTTACATTGTTTGGTTAAGCTCTTCTCATTGCGGTGGGCCTTATAGAAAACCACTTTATGATATTTGGTTGGTGAGTCTGTAACATGTCTCTCTTTACACTGTATACACAGATCATGTTTACATGTGTTACAGTAGAATTCTGTGTCCTCCAGACATTGAGAACACTGTCGTACTTTACATTGTTTGGTAAAGCTCCTTTCACTACGGTGAGGTTTTATGGAACACCATTTAATGATATTTGAATGTTGACTTTGTAACATGCCTCTCTTTACTCTGTAGACACAGATCATGTTTACGCGTGTTACAGTAGAATTCTGTGTTCTCCTGACATTGAGATTACCACCGCAATCTACAACGTATAGTAGGCTTTTTATACAATGCAACGTTATGGAATTTAAAGTAATAAGAAGTAGTAAGGAAGTTTGTAAATGTTTCTATTTACACTGTAAACTTTAATGCAAAATGCACATGCACGAAGAAAGAAAGACGATGTCACAAAACTCCAACAACTAGAGAAAGGGAGAGCATTCAGGATGGAGCTGAAAAATAGATTCCATGTTCTAGAAGAATTGAAAAGTGTCGAAGACATCTGGGAAAGTATGAGAAAGGGCTACACCGAGACAATAGACTGTACACTTTGAGTTGGAAAAAGGGGAAAAGACTCATAAAAACAATGTATGAGATAACTAGAGTGCTAAGTAATGAGAGGAAAGAATGACAGCAGCAATAAAGGACAAAGTGGGCAATACCCTGAGCAGCCAAAATGAAATAAAGAAAAGATGGAAAGAGCACTTCCACAACCTGAACACTCATTAGAAGAGGAAGGCGATGGACAAGTAGTAGATGAGATAGGTAAGCCCCATAAGGAGAGAAGAAATCATCGGCTATAAAGAAACTAAAGTATAGAAAGCTGAAGGAGTTGATGGGATAACAGCTGAGATGTTAAAAGCAGACACAGAGGCAACAGCAAGATATTTGGAAAAACTCATCACAACTATTTGGAATCAAGAAACTATACCATCGGTTTGGAATAAAGGCCTGATTGTGAAGATTTCAAAGAAAGGTGACAGATCGGTATGTGATAATTATAGAAGTATCATACTTTTATATGTGCCAAGCAAAGTATTCTCCAGAATAGTGATGCAAATGATTCAAGATGGAGTGGGAAAGCAGCTACGTGAGGAACAAGCTGTCTTTAGAAGAGGGAGAGGTACAACAGAACAACTATTTACATTCCCTTACATCACAGAACAATGTACCGAATGGAACTCAGCACTGTTTAAAAACTACGTTGATTTTGAGAGGACATTTGATTCCATTTATAGAGAGAACCTTTGGTCTATCATGAATTTATTGGGCATCCCAGAAAAAGTAGTCAGAATGATGAAACTCTTATATGAATCATTTCAATGTGCAGTCCTAGAAGATGGTGAAGAATCAGACTTGTTCCGGGTAACAGTAGGAGTGAAGCAGGGTTGCACAACGTCTGGTTTCCTATTTTTGTTGGTTATAGACTTCATAATGAAAAGAACTACAGAATAGAACTAACAGGAATAAGATGGAATTGCACCACAAAATTTGAAGATCTAGACTTCGCAGATGACCTTGCTCAACCTTTCTCAAAATTTCAGAACATCCAACAAAAGACACAAAGATTACATGAAGTCCAGCTGGCCTTAAACACTGAGAAAACTAAAGTGATGAGACTCAACTCTGCTATAAGAGAGCCAGTCAAGATTGATGGACAAGACCTGTAGGATGTAAAACATTTAGTTACCTTGGAGACGTGATAACAACAAAGGGGGATCTGGGGAGTACATTACCAACAGATTTGAAAAGCCAAATCTCAGTTAAGAAGGCTAGGGAAAATCTGGAGCTCATCAAAATTTTCCATTCAAACTAAAGTTATTTCAGAGCTTGGTCCTTTCAATTGTCATGTATGGAAGTTAGACATGGAAAGACAAAAAGGAGATTGACACTCTCTAGAATAGATGCCTGAGAAAAATCCAAAGAGTGAGATGGTCCGATAAAATATCAAATGGAGAAACCTATAGAGCAAAAACAACCAGACCAAATGAAATAATAACTCTCATGAAATGGAATTGGATTGCCCATGTACTAAGGATTGAGAACACCAGGATTTGTACCACCGCACTGACATGGCATCCAGAAGGAAGGAGGAAAATAGGGCGCCGAAAACAACATACATGGAGTAGAACAACAGAACAAGAACAATTAAAGCTGGGTTGGAATAGTTGGGCGACAGCGAGGGCAGCAGCCAAAGACAGAGGCAGTTAGAGGCATTGTATTTGGGCCTATGTACCAGCGGACACAAAGAGGATAGGTAAAGTGAAGCATAAAACTCGGACCTCTTGGAAATTTCAGAGGTGGGATCAAGTGCTAGGAGGAGTAAGCACCCCTGGTGGAGCGGCCGTACTAATTGATCCAGGTGATTTTGTTATTATACTAATTGAAATAGGATGTGAACTTCACTTCTTTTGGGGAAAATGCATATGTATATAAGGCATACGCCCCACAGTATAACATTCATTTAACTGAGAACCATATTTTGTTACATGTAATGAATTAATCTGGTTCATCACTTAAGCTACTGATTCAATGGTAATGTATACTAGTACGTCATATAAAGTATCTGTTCAAGCAATGCAAACATATATACATCCCTAGAGCATGGAATTTTGAGCACTTAAGGTATACTATTGTCATAAAAATATCCGAAAGGCTTTGTCCTATTATTATAGATTGCACAAATTTATCCACCTGATGGGGAAAAATCACGAATTGTAATTATTGTGTTAGTTTTAACCATTTTTCCATGAAATACAAAGTATCATATTAATTTTACATCATTTTGAACTGTAAATGTTCCAAGCTTAATAGTCATAAAAAGATTTTACAGGATCTAAACATATAATTCTTACTTGGAATTGATATTTACAACCCTTAGAATGGAAAATGAAACCATCAGAAGTCGGACGTTTTAACACATCAAGATTTAGATTTCTTAAAAGTGTTGCCTTTAAGATATTGATTTAAAAGTTCGGTACAAAAAAGAGAGTCTTATCTATTCCACATAATTGACAACACAGGTATTTTATTTAGCGGCTTACCCAAAAGTCGTAAAGGAGAGTCGAAATTTCATGAGACTCAGTATACACACACCGATATATATATATATATATATATATATATATATATATATATATATATATATATATATATATATATATATATATTAATTTATTCTATGTGTCGGATCTATTGAATAGATATAAGGTCAAAGATTGAATTTTATATAAAGCTCTAAAAATGACCAACAACACGAACAGTTAAAAATTGTCAAATTTTCGGGACGCCCTGCACAAAGAAAACAGTTAAGAAGTCATATTCAAAGGAAATAGAGAAACAAAAAACTAGCACTACTAAACTACCAAACACTATATATATGTTTCATGTTTAATTTGAAGTTTATGAACAGTTTTAAATGACTTCTTAACTTTTTTTTCTTTGTCCTGAGGAAGGGAAAGGGCGTCCCGAAATTTTGACAATTTTTAACTGTTCGTGTCGTTGGTAATTTTTAGTGCTTTATATATATATATATATATATATATATATATATATATATATATATATATATATATATATATATATATATATATATATATATATATATATATATATATTCAAGCTGCTTAGTTCATCATAATGAAGATGGTTACATACTCGTATAAGTATTACTATTCATAACCCTGCTTTTCTTGTTTATAGAAAAAAAAGTTCTGCATACGAGGTTGATCCAAAAGTTACATCAATGTAACTATATCACAACTGCTACACAATATTTCAAAATTATCAACATTTTATATACTTATACCTCTACCTTTTTGTATCTTTGCCTTAAAATATCATTCAGATATATGCAATACTTTTTTTAAAATATCTTTTTTTATCGCCGCAGTACAAGAATGTTACCGATGTCGTTATGACGTTATACTTTTCGGCATTCATTTTCAGGTGTTCCATAATTTTTTTAATCTTTCATATATACCTTTTTATTACATGTACACTCCCAACTTGTGCTAAGGCGGTGGATTCAAGAGAAAGTGACGTGATGTGCTCATCTTCCACACACTTTCTTCTTCCAAGCATTAGAGAAACAATTAGAAAACATCCTACTTCTCCAACTTTTGAATTGAGGACGATTTATTAATGCAAACTAAATATATTTTACGATTTTTCTTTACTGATATGAGATAACTACGATAGAACATCTTTCCCTGCTGAAGATAAACAAATACATGTAATTTTATTAGTTTCTATACGGGTGTTTGTTTGATTTTTCGATTTTTTTGGATGAGGTCAGTCTTAAACACAAAATGATCATCCATTACAGTGCCATTCACTGCTTAATCTTGAAGTGCAATTGACACAGTCATCCACTCCTCGATTTAAAGTGAAAGTTCAAATCCTGATGCAGATTCTTTCTCTCGTTTTCTTCTATTCTGGATATTCCATGGTTGCTGAAAAGCAATGTTTTGCTAGATTATTTTTATATGCTACTCCTTCTTTCGTTTTGGTCTGATTTGAATAAAACAGGAGGAAGAATACACTATATCCTATTTCTGAATAGACTATAGGCTTATGTGAGTTCAGAGAGAAAATATAGTAGGCGTAGATGCATTTTTTCGATCAAAATTCTTACAAATAATTAATTGTAACTGCTTAATAATTAGGTCTTTCAGGATAACTCTCTTTTTAATTTGTTTGTAAAATAGTGTAAAGTTGACAATTTTGTTTTCGCCCGTTAATTTTCGCCCTTTCACGCTTGCAAACTATTTTGCCCCATCACAAATTCACCAAGACATAAATGTGTTGCGTAGAGAATGCTCTATTCTTTACATTCAACTCGTTTAAAATTTGCCCACTTGCAATTTGATTGAAAGAGGTGAAAATAAAACCGGGGCGGAAATTTCCCCTATAGAGTACACCAAGCGTAAGCAAATCCAGGTAGGATTTAAAAAAAAAGGAATATTGATTGATTGATTGATTGTTGTTTTACGTCCCGTTCGAGAATTTTTCACTCATATAGAGACGTCAACATACACCGGTGAAGGGCTTCAAATTTAGACCTATACTCGCCACTCAGGGTCAATGAGCAGTGAGGGTTCTTTATCGTACCAACGCCTACCGTGACACGGGGCCTCGGTTTCGAACACACGACCTTTCGATCACGGAGCGAGCGCTCTACCGACTGAGCTACCGTGACGGGTAAATAAAAATGAATATAAACAGATCTGCATATGGAGAAACAAAATTTTATAAAAATAAATTCTTAGAATTTTAATCAAAATTCAAACCAGCAACCACTTCTGCTCAAACTAACTTAAAACATCTGGTCAAAATCAAATAATTATAAATATTAATAAAAACATTCTTTATTTAGAAGATGGTATAATTATTTATAAAACTAGTTTGTATTGTTATACTTTTCTCTTACCTGTCAGGGTACTCTGTGTTACTGCAGGGTCGATTTGGGCTGATTTTCCTGGACGGAAATTAATTGTGTCTTACATTGCAGATTTTCTGCTTCTAGCTGCACAATCCTTTCTTTCTGATGAGAGTAAATGTTAAAGAAGATGTGAGGACAAGATTGCTGTCTTTGAATTCAAGAATGAAATATTGAACAAACTTGTATTTTGTCCTCTTAGCTGATTTATTGCGGAATCTTTGGTTTCTGAAGGAACAAACTTATAGAGGTATTAATATCAAATTTAATATTTTGGTTCTTTTTTCACTAAACTTCAAACAACTTTGCACATTTTGAAATTGAGAGATTGCCCTTTTGTGGTGACAGAATATATTTTGAACCATGGTTAAGGAAAAAAAAATGCTTTCCTGTTTTAGGAAATTCTTCAATTAAATTTCTATTCCTTGAAATCAAAGGGATTTAGTAATGCATTAAGAATTTGATAACGAAATAATCAGACTAAATGCCCCTTGTTCATCAACTAAAATATTCATTTCAAATATTGAAACTTAATTTTGCTTGTTTGAATACACTTTAATATGTTACTCACCGCCTCCTTCAGCTGCTGTCGGAGTTGTTCGATCGTCTCATCTTTTTTTCAGCTGCTTTGGATTTTTGTTGAGTTTTGGGGGCTTTCAACCATGCTGAAATTATACCGGGTATAGAGTGAAGCTATCATAGAAATACTCATTAGTTTTGCGCCTATTAAGTAAAGGCTATTTTTTTAGAAGATAACGTGATTTAACATATTCTAAATTATTCATTTTTTGATCGTTTATCTAGCTTTTTATGATCACGACAACATGTGCTTTGCAAATCTGTAGAAGTAGCTATTTATGCCTTGCAGAGTTTGAAATAAATATATTCTATAGATTCTAAGTGTCTATCATATTCACTTATGCCTCTGCCTGAATAATAAAATTACAGATTGTAGCTATTGATTGCATTTTGATCGGCTTTATGACTAGTAAAAGCTTCAGTATCACCCATCTTAGGTAAAACTCGAAACATGCATAACATTCTGTATCTGTATGTTTTCTAAACGTTTACTTCATTTGATAAACTGCAAGATAACACCATTATAAAATGAACATATATAGACAGATCTACAGATGAGAGGACAGACGGCTGCTAAGTTTTTATCATAATCACCGTATATTAAATTTCACTTACGATCCCCTTCCAGATGCATTATAAATATGAACATGTATAGACAGATCTACAGATGAGAGGACAGACGCCTGCTAAGTTTTTATCATAATCACCGTATATAAAATTTCACCTACGATCACCTTCCAGATGCATTATAAATATGAACATATGTAGACAGATCAACAGATGAAAGGACAGACGCCTGCTAAGTTTTTATCATAATCACCGTATATAAATTTTCACCTACGATCACCTTCCAGATGCATTATAAATATGAACATGTATAGACAGATCAACAGATGAGAGGACAGACGCCTTCCTAGTTTTTATCATAATCCCCGTATATAAAATTTCACTTACGATCCCCTTCCAGATGCATTATAAATAAGAACATGTATAGACAGATCTACAGATGAGAGGACAGACGCCTTCCTAGTTTTTATCATAATCACCGTATATAAATATTCACTTACGATCCCCTTCCAGATGTAGATATGTAGACATGCATTCATCGGGGTCATAGTTACACTGCCTGAGTAGGGCAAGGATATCCTGCCTGTCCCCCCACGTTGGGAGGGCTTCCTCAACTTGGTCCACTAGTTTTCCCACCATTTCATGATGAAGTTCCCATCCGATTGGTAGCCGCATCCACTGACCTTGAGTGTGGTCATAGAAACAGTGCACTGGATGTTGTGTTTTCTCTGGAGATTATCAACAACTGTATTACCTTGGATATTGATACCTTGAAGGTTTCATATCAAATTTGTCAAAATATATTGTTATGTTAGTGTTTAAAGTTGAGAATAAGCAGTAATATTTACTCACGAATATTAGATTTTGATAGATACTTCTTTATTTTTATTAATTTTCTTTAAGTAAAGCTCATTTAACTCCAGACATACTTGGAATATATAGGTGGGAATGCGGCCCATTTTGGGGTGATTAAGTACCCCCTCCCTGTCGTCTTGACCACTGGACGATTGTTGTTTATAACCAGGCTGGTGTTGACGACTCCCTGAGGCTTCCGCTCCAGACGACTGTTGTTGCTGCTGCTGACGACGACTCTTCTCCTGATGACAAAACAACAAAATTTAACAAGGGCACTACAAAATGGAGCATCCTCTTGCAAAAGAACAATACAGGTAGATCCTGATGTAAACTATTACTTCTGTTACCCACACTCTCATATGTCCATTACTAAAATATAAAATAAATTTTGACACACATCTGTTTTATAGATGCCTTATATGTTGAATTCAAAGTCACTATATTTTGCAAATAAGAAATTTACTCTCTTGGTTTTTCCATAGTGTAGACAATAGTTATCATCATATCGTAGTAGACATCAGTTACAGAAAAAAAGGTACAAACATTCTTCGAAAATATTTTTAGGCACAAAAGTTAACCTTGATTTTAAAAATCTTACATTTTCTTGGTCTTTGACGAGTGAGTTAGTGATGAGTAAACCTTCGTTATACCATCTCTTAGGAAACGGCTGCCAGTCCTATAAGCAAATAATTTGTACCTACATAAATACAATACTAAGAAGACAGTGTTAGTTATTATATAAATCAAGCTGAACAACTAACTAGCAATTTTAAAAACAAGAGTACATGGAACCAAAATACTCAAATGTGTCAAAATTTAACATCCTGAGAAGTGAATATGCAGATAAAAGAAACAGATAAATTGTGATGCTAAGCTTAGTTAAACCTCATAGTAACATTAATTATGTTGAAGCTTTACATTTACAAATTTAACTCCCCTTTTTTAAGGACATCACTTATTCCTATGAACATTTTTGGACCCTTAATTTTGTCCCATTCCGACTCTATGGGTCTATCACTTGCATGAATTTATAATTACAAGAATGCCTGCAAAGTGAAATGAGAAACGAGAGCTTTCTTGTTCTTTAGACGCAAACTTAGTATATACTTCCAGACTTCCAGAGAAATTTTGATCAGAAAAACTCAATGGTGCCTATGATTTCATCAAAGTAGCAAAATTGAAATGATGCTCAAATTTTTATAGATGCTATCAAAAAAAGTACCAATGTAAGCCATATTTGTTACAGCATGGAACTTGGAATTTGTCCATAGGACATAGATGCTCTGCCTAGGGTTCATGTGTAATGTAACATGAAAATTTGTTTTAGTGTATGAAATTTAGTGAAAATATCTTGAATAGTTTCTTTAAAACTGAGTTTTATACACAATAAATAATAAAGTCAAAGGTCATTGGGAAAGTAAAGATAAAACAATTGGATAAAGTTAATGAATTCTCACCAAATTATGTATCAGTATATAAGCTTATATACAAAAATATTTTAATAATTTCTTTGAAACTGATTAAATGCAAATTGAAGAAAATTGAGGTCAATGTCAGAGGAGAGGTCAAGGTAAAAAAAAATTGATGCAGTTCAATGGCACTCATCAAAATGTTTCGGCAAATGAGGTGTGATGAAAATATCTTGATTTCTTTTTTACAACTGAGCTAAACACAAATTTGAACAAAAATTTGAAAAAGTTAAAGTTGGGGTCAAAGGAAAGGTCAGAGTAATAAATGTTGCTGCAATTCAATAGCTTTCATCAATATGTACCAGCATACGAAGTTTGATAAAAATACCTTAAATAGTTTCTTTGAAACTGAGCCAATTGCTGATTTAAGAAAAGTAAAATCGAGGTCATAGGAGAGGTCAAAAATGTTGATGAAGTTGAATAGCTCTCACCAATATGTATCAGAAAATAAAGTTTGATAAAAATATCTTGAATAGTTTCTTTGAAACTGAGCTAAACACTTTGAGAAAAGAGAGGTTAAGTTCAAGGAAAGGGTCAAGGTCAAAATTGTCGATGACGTTGAACAGCTCTCTCCATTATGTATCAGCATATAAGGTTTAATAAAAATATATTGAAAAGTTTCTTTGAAATGTAGCTAAATGCAAAGTTTGACAGAGGGACGGAAGGACAGAAAATAGACATGACAACACTATTGTATGTCTCGGCCACATTCATGGCGGGGCAAAAAAATGATACATATCGATGAACATTCAAATAAGGTGTGTTCTCCATTGCTGATTACCTTTGATCCCCAGTCATCTAAGTATAATCTCATTCCATCCATGTACATACATTGAAATTCCTTCCCGCTCTTGTGGTAAAACGTCTCATAGATTATGTCTTCACGTTCCTCACTCCCAGGAATAGAATTAATACTTTTCGGAGACTAAGGAATCGATATCTCATATTTATACACAGATTGTATGTTCTATATGTATATATCAATGAAAGTCTTTACATCTTGTATACATTTAAAACACTGGAAGTTTTTTTTTCATCATATATCCATATATTACATGTAATTTCATTAACAGCATTCACAATAAAGAACCTAACCACCCAGCTCTCAGTTATATTCCACGAGTTGTCATCAATTAACAGTAAAGATAGTATTTGAACTTACTTGACTAGTTGAAATTTTGATATCTGTATTTTCTGCTTCTCGTCTGGTTCTTGAGTCCTCAGAAACAATATTTTTGGAAATACCTGTTGTCCCTGTTCGATTATAAATTCAATCCGCAATAAATATGCTAAATGCATTACTCAACCAAACTGCGCTAAAAGTTAAATAAGGCCCACCTCCCTCTTCCAGAAGATATATTTATAGTGAATATTGAAAATCTTCACTTGAACCACTGATCCTTCAAGCTTTAAGTAAGAGTATGAAAGTGAAATTGCTAAAAAAAAAAACAAAAAAATTTGAACATTTTTAACAGTTGGCATAATCCTTATGTAGTGCAAACCCGTGGTTTGAAGATACCTGAATGTATGATCTAAGATGGGGTCATAATTGAGAGCCATGTGTAGTAATGTATTTAGGGAAATTTTATCCAGATTTTTTTCTTGACAACATCAGGGCCACTACTAGTCTTATTAATAAATCTTGGATCTTGCCTGGAATTTGTCTTTCTCGTAGTGGGTATAGAACCACCTCATGGTTTTTTGCTTCTGGGCTCCTCAGATGCTCCTTTTTGCATTGTTTACACATGTTTTGGTGACAAGTGTTGCAGAAAAATTCACAGTTTCTCTCACAGTCTTCAAGTCCACATTCTAAAAAGTGCTGGGCTGTGCTGGGTATCTTGGGATTGGATAGGGTCATCTACAGTTATTCAAACTTAATTAGAATTATCACACTTTGGAAATAACAAATAAAAGACAAGTGAAAGTAAAATATCAATGAGGAAAAATATCAAAATATTTGTCATATGATTTCTTACAAGACGGAATCGAAGATATTTACTCTGTGTTTTTATATGGATAAACGGCAATGCATCAAAACGCGTAGCGCAGCGATGCTCAACAAGATTGTGAACTGTAATCACCAGGACACTGGCGCGGTATTGGTGAATTAATAGGTTAATCAACTCTATACTGTATGAAGGGCACAGCAATCTAAAAATGTGACTTATAGCCCACGCCGCTCACTTGAGAACTTTGACTAGAGAAGAGCAGAAACCGATCCAGTATTGAAAAGTTTGAAAAAAAAAATATAAGAGGTCTCAGGTTTTGGAACTAGGAGGGGTAGGCGAGCATAATTTGAACAATCTTCACTCTACACTGAGGATGCTTCCACATTTCTTTACCTATCATGGCTTTGGGAGATTTTTAAAGAATTTTCATGTATATCTTTAAGTAAAAGTTTGATCTTCAATTGTGGCCCGCCCTACTTCCGGGGTCATTGTGGCCTAACCCAACCTCCAGGGGTCATGATTTGAAGAAACTTGAATCTACACTATTTATGAAAGTTTCACATTAGTTTCAACTTGTGGCAATGTGGTTCTTGAGATTTAAAGATTTTATAATGATGCCACCAAATTTTCAATAATTCTTAATTATCTCTAGTTGAAAGAGAGTATGACCCTTCATTTGAACAAACTTGATTTCCCTTTTCCCAAATATACTTTGTAGCAAGTTTGGTTGAAATTGGCAAAGTGGTTCTGGAGAAAAAGTCGAAAATGTAAAAAGTTAATAGACGGAAAGACGGACGGACTGACTACAGAAAAAATGTGATCAGGAAAGCTCACTTGAGCTTTCAGCTCAGGTGAGCTAAAAGGTTTTTATCATCTGCCCTTAAGCCAAAAAACTCATCACGAAGACGTTGAAGCGTTATAATAATCAACATTGCGGCCAGAGATTCGATTCTCGGAGTTTCTTTGCATATGACGATATGATACAGTCATTTGGAGTATTCCTATTACATCCGAATACTTTATTTCCAATTCGAATATATATATATATATATATATATATATATATATATATATATATATATATATATATATATATATATATATATATATATATATATATATATATATATAACTAGCCTTTCATAAAAATTCACACTCTTTGATATCAGAGAGTGTGAATTTTTATAAAAGGCTATAGTTTTAGATTATATTTTGGATTTTTCAGTTGTAATACTTTGCGAATGTGTCAAAGTAAAATATTTTATTTTAAAAAAAAGTTAAAGATTCCTTGGGGTACGGAACGTTGGGGGGGGGGGGGTTCCAGTCCCCAAGCACCTGTGAAGTCGATAAAAAATAGGTAGCAACTGTTCCTTCGCCGAGCGCTGGGCACATTGAAGTGAAAGTTGTTGTGGGTCCTTCGAATGAGACCTTAAAAACCGAGGCCCTGTGTCACGGTAGATGATAAAGAACCCTCACTGCTCATTTTCCTTGAGTAAAGATCTAAATTCGAAGCCCTTCACCGGTAAATGGTGACGTCTCTATATGAATGAAAAATTTTCGAACGGGACGTAAAACAAAAAACAATCCCTAACAAAAATTTACTATAGTTAACTATGGTAAATATTTTGATACTTTGATTTACTTTGAAACTTTACTCCAGAACTTCATGAAATTTTAGAGCTTTAATTTTTCTTAAATTGCATACCAATGATGTACATTTTTGAAATAATATGGAAATATACAAGTAAAATTTCCTTTTAAATGTTTAAATATTAAAAAAAAAATTGCTTGTATGAATTTAAAAGAATAAATAAAACGATCTGAAATTCACAGTAAATATACCTTGATTACTATAGTAAAAACTTTGATTTACTATAGTTAAAACTTTGATACTATAGTAAACTATATAGTTAACCATAGAAAACTATAGTTTACTATAATACTTTTTTGTCAGGGATCAATCAATCAATCTTAATATTTTATGAAAAACGGCGAGCAGGACCAAGGTAAAAAAAAAAAACATTTATTGACTGGGTTCGAGGGCGGGCAACATGCGTTTTGTCGAACCTAAGAACATAATCTGTAGGCCGACAAAACGCAGTTTGCGAGAGAACACAGCCAAATCATCCTTTATTACAAGGAATACCTTTTACTTTTTATTTTGACATATCTTGCGCTGGGTTCCATGTTTGGAATAATATGTTAATTCCATATCTGTGGAACACCAACGAATGCAAATAAGATATATGGCTGATTCCGCCTACACTGTGAAAAAGTCATAAAGGTCCAATATCTCATCGACAGGTTCAGTATCTCACTCCGCAGTCCAACATCGATTTTTTGACAGTAAAACAGTTAAACATTGAAAATGTCAGACTTTTTTGTATAGATTTATACAGGAAACTATTTTTAAAAGGTGAAATATGTATAGAGATAACGAACAGTTTTCAAGCTCAAAAGGCCATTTAAACAATACAAATCAGGAGCAGAGCAAACACGGACCTCTAAAACATCAGAGGTGGGGTCAGGTGCCATGGAGGAGTGAGCATCCATTGCCGACCGGTCACACCCACCGTTTGCTCCTTGTTATGATCGGGAAGTCCGTAGAAAATTCAGTGAGTCAATAAAGGCCTAACAATTAGTATGAAAAACATCAGTCAGCATTTGACTTAATGATATATTGATTGATTGATTGTATGTTGTTTAATGTCCCATTCGGAACTTTTCACTCGTATAGAGACGTCACTATACCGGTGAAGGTCTTCAAATTTAGTCCTTTACTTGGCACTCAGAGCCATTGAGCAGTGAGGGTTCCTTATCGTGCCAACGCCTACCGTGACACGAGGCCTCGGTTTTATGGTCTCATCCGAAGGACCCACAACTTTCTCTTCAAAGTACCGAGCGCTTGGCGAAGGAGGAGTTGCTGCCTATTTTTTATCGACTTTGGTCAGTCACGACCGTGATTCGAACACACGACCTTCCGATCACGGAGCGAGCGCTCTACAAACTGAGCTACCGTGACAGTACTAATATATTGTATTTGCTGACGAGGTCATTGTATCGATCATGGAACTTACGAAATGATATCCTTGTTTCATCAACTTGTCTGTCAACAACTTACCTCGTTTTCAGAAATTGTACATACGTAGAGCATGCTCTTGCGTATCGAATCAACTGGGATATAAATCACGTATGCAGGTGATAAGGGTATATTGCTGCATAAGTAAGGGAACTTGACGATTGAAAAGTTGAAGTATCCACATTTATCATAAAGCTTTGTTGTTAGGTTACCATTAACGTCTTTTTCTTGAAAAATATCCAAATATGAAACAGATGTGTCAGACTCTGTGGATGTTTTATTTCAAGCTTACAGGGATATACGAGGGCTATTCACTAAAAAATGACACTAAATGTACTCCTTTTAAATTTTACACTTGATTGAATTGGAACATCTCTTGAAATGTTTATTGTCTTCCATACTATTGATTTGACACGTAGTCACAACCTATTTATAAAGCAATTTTCAAAATAAGCATCTTTTTCGGACCCACCCTGAGGACACCGTTAACATGAAGACAGAAGGAAAGTCCCGAAAGGACATTTTGAACATCAGGTCGTATATCAAATATCGTTTTCCAATGAATATTACAGGAAAAGAAATTTTAAAAGAACTCGTGTCATTATATGCTCTCTGTTGCATCTTTCAACACCGTTTATCAATGGATAAAGCATTTAAAACTTGGTAGGGTTTCAGTTGAAAATATCAAACATGGCCTAGATCAGTTATCAATGAGAAATTAGTTGCAGCAGTAAAAAACATTATCGACAGAGACGGCAGAGTGACCGTGAACCAGATTGTTAAGAAGCTGAACATTTCATAGGGTAGCATTTTTAAGATTTTGAAAGACCGTTTAGGAGTCAGGAAAGTATCTGCGAGGTGGATCCCACACATTTTAAATGATGAGCAAAAAAGAAAGCGATTGCAAATTTCTATTGAAAAATTACAGAAAATGTGATAAAAGACGTTTGTATGAAATTGTTACGGGGATGAAACTTGGCTACATTTTTATGAACCTGAGAGAAAACTGGGAAACAAAATATGGCTCACTAAACAAAGTAAACGACCTACCATTGCTAAACGTGGCAAAACAGTAAGGAAGGTTTTCTATACAATCTATTTTTTTTTATTCTAACGGGGTAGTCGGGATAGTCGCTCAAATTCCAATTAAAAAAGGCAGGAATATTACTAAAGTTGTTTATGTGAAAAAGATATTGTCTGAGGTACAAAAACATTTCAAAATTGCCTATGCTATTCAGAAATGGGCTGGTCCAAAACTTACAACCCATTAAATCCGTCAAAATTGTTAGTCACATAATTATATTTTTACATGTATCATCATTACAACCTCATGGATTCCTTGGCCTGGGCTCACTCGTGGCCTTGGGACTCTGTGGTCCCACGGCCACGGGTGGACGTATTCCAGACCTCTGATGTTGAGAGGATGATATATTAGCCTATATTAAGGAATACAGTGTACAAAAATATATATTATAAGACAATGGAAATTTGTCTTAACATAAAAAATTATTATAGAATAAAGACCATAGTTCAACTGTTTGCATAGATACTGAATATAAATTTATACCGCGTAAAAATATCTAGGGATCGTTTTAACTTTTTCCCCATAAAATGCAAATCGAAAGTATAATGTGTATACCTACCATAGTTACTGTGAACAGATTTGTACACGTTTCGCCAATAAAAATTTAAATGGACGTTAAAAAAAAACTCGACTAGTCAAACGATGGAATTGATTGTTTAAAAAATATCAAAGATATCATGCAATTTAAAGAGGTTCGTTCCTGAGGTTTTTCCCCTTCAGATCCGTTGATATTATTAACGCATTATGAAATAAAACACAATTGCAGAAAATCGATCTAGAAAAAAAATCGTGGTATGAACTATGCTTTTCCTGTTATATGAAGTAATTTAATACATTTTTACTTGTCAGAGAGATAATTACTTTGAATGTGAAATCATTATATTGAGATACAAATGAAGAAGTTCTAGGAAAAAATCTTCGGCTCTTTGATAAATAGTTTTCAAATTTACTGTTCTGCAAAGACTCATTTATTATGCTGTTTCACTTCAAAACTTGTACTTTTTCCTCATGAAAGCATTTTTAAGACTTTGAAATAAAAAAAAGATGAAGCTTGTGTGTATGTGAAAAGATAGAAAATTTATCAATTTTTGGTGTTTGTTCAGTTGAAATTAAATGATGAAATTAAATAATTGAAAATATTCATAAAAAGGCAAAAAGGTTGGTTCGTTATATAAGTGGCATTTGAAAATTTACCATTTAATTATATATATATATATATATATATATATATATATATATATATATATATATATATATATATATATATATTTTTTTTTTTTTTTTTTTTTTTTTTTCGGGGGGGGGGGGGGGAGTGTAGTATGTACTTTCGTGTATTTGATAATGATCAAATTCATGGCTCAGAAGTTGTAGTCCTTGGAGGAAACATAATTAATACATTATAATGTATAGATGCCTTCTTTTTCTTTTTTTTTTTTTACCAAATTTATTTTCAAAAATGTTAGGAAAAGAAAAAATGTAGGGTCCATAACCAGTTGTTATAATTTAGTTTTGATAACGTTCATCAAGTGGTTGCCCCCTTTTTCATTCCTCAGTTAGAAGGTAAATACCTACTACATTGACGATATGTTTTAATGAATTCTAATTTATATCCACATACATGGCTATACGGACACTACAAAACACAGAAGTGTCCGTAAACCCTCAAATATTGTGTCACTCGTCATTTTTCCCCGACTAAAAACCATTTATCTTTTGTATTTAGCTTTTTTTCATCTAGTACGGAATTAACTTATTGTAAAAGTATGGCGTGTAAAACTTTGCTTTATTCGATAATCTTGTGATGTATATTCAAAATCTTGTGATGTATGTTCAAAATCTTGTGATGTATATTCAATATCTCGAATATTACCCACAATGCAATTATTGCATATACATGACAAGATTATAGAACATACATTACAGGATTTTGAATATACATAACAAGATTTTGCACATACATCACAAGATTATAGAACATACATCACAAGATTTTGAATATACATCACAAGATTTTGAATATACATAACAAGATATAGCACATACATCACAAGATTATAGAACATACATAACAAGATTTTGAATATACATAACAAGATTTTGCACATACATCACAAGATTTTGAATATACATCACAAGATATTGAATACACATCACAAGATTTTGAACATACATCACAAGATTTTGAATATACATCACAAGATTTCTTACATACATCACAAGATTTTGAATATACATCACAAGATATTGAATATACATCACAAGATTATCGAATAAAGCAACGTTTTACACGCCATATAAAAGCCAAACGATGATGTTTTAGTATGGAAAAACTATACATTATCTTTTAATATGGCATAAATAACCTGTTTTAGTGGCATTTTTTAACGGCAAAGGTTGTAATGTGATTTAGGAAGGAAGAATAACAAATTAATCATTTCCTATATAAAAACAAATAAATAAGAATGAAGATAAATCTCAAAGTAAGAGTAAATGAGGTAAGTTACTATATTTATTTTAAACCTCAATGATAAAGTAGTGATCTTAACCAAAGATCTATACTGAAAATTCAAGGTAGCCTAAAGCTCTTACACAATATTTTCCATAAGGTTTAATGATACTGTCTATTGATTTTAAGGATTTTTATCATACTACGTTTTCTTTCTTTTCTTTTTTTTTTAATAGATGATTTGCCTTTCAAAAAGATATACATTTTCTTTCCTAATCAATTACCAATGGTCATCTTGCACTTACAATTAACTTAAACATGTATATTACTTTTTTATAATAATAATAATAAAAAAAAAAAAAAAAAAAAAGGCTATTAGTATCATTTTTATGTCAGATGAGAAGAATTTACATGAAACTTCTTTTTAAAATTAAATTAGCATCAACTTCTTATCTTGATATATCGTAAGCTTAAAAACTGTAATAAGTGAGTGCTTAATAAGAATGCCGTTTTGCGAGCACTCATATATTGAAAATACTCTATACTGGGAAAAATAAGACTATTTGAAAACATTTTCTTCAAATAATGATGGGAAGAATTGTCCCTGTTTAATTATAAATCTAAACCCCTATATATGTGCTAAATGTATATTTCAACCAACCTGTGCTAAAACTTTTCTTGAATAAAAGGAATTCAAGCTTGTTCCAATAAGGCAAACTCCCTTTTCCTAAAGAGAAACGTGAATGTATGAGCCAAGGTTGGGCATAATTGAGAGCCATAAATAATAAGGTATCTAGAGAAAATCTTTGAAAGTTTTTTTTCTTGACAACATCAGGCCACTAATAGTCTAAGAAATAAATCTTGGATCTTGTCTTTCTTATCAGGAACTTGTCTTTCTCGTATTGGTATAGAACCAGTTCATGGTGTTTTGTTTCTGGACACCTCAGATGTTCATTTTTGAATTGTTTACACACCTGTTGGTCGCAAGTATGGCAGAAAAATTTACAGTTTCTCTCACTGTTTTCAATGCCACATTCCAAAAAGTGCTGGGCTGTGTTAGGTATCTTAGGATTGGATATATAGGACCATCTACAGTTATTCAATCAAAAACTTATTTAAAACTATCACATTTCAGAAATAACAACTAAAAGACAAGTGAAGGTAAATGGCAAAGGGGGGGGGGGGGGGATAAACATTAAAATATTTATCACGTGATTTCATACAAGATAGAATCACATATATTTACTCTGTGTTTTTTTTTCTTTTTGGATAAAGGCAATGCCAAGAAGCAAAAGGAAAAAGAATACGATTAAATCGTGTAGCGCAGCGATTCCCAACAAGATCGAGAATTGTGATCACCAGGACACTAATTCGTTATTGGTGAGTTAATTAATCATGTTAATAGATCAGTCAAACTCTGTACTGTATGAACAGCATCCTAAACAAGTGGCCCCTGGGGGAGGGAGGGGGAGGATTCATACATATTCCCCTTAGATCATTCATATGTAACTTTAGATCGTCAATTGCCTATGCTACTCATAAATGGACAAGTCGAAAACTTAGAACCCTTTAAATCCATCAAAATATATACGTCACATAATTATATCAATATACAATAACCTCATGGATTCCTGAGTCCACTCATGGCTTTGGGACTCCGAAGTCTCACAGCCACGAGTTGACTCATGCCTGACCCCTGACATTGAGAGGATGATGTATTATGCCTATATCAGGTCTATAGCAACGGTTTCAAAAGTGTGGTGGGGGCCAACTTCCCAAGAAAATCTGACAAGCAATTAAAAAAACCTAAACTGATCAAAAAGTGAGGGGGACTTCCCAAAATAATCTCACAAGCAAAAAAAAAACAACTTATTAATTGTCCAAATCCTGGAATTTGCCAGTGCTCGACCTTACAGCAACAAAAAGTGTGGGGGGGGGGGGGGGCAATCAGCATATAACGGAAAATTTACTATAACAAAATACTATACTCAGAAAAAGTCCCCCCTTGCGTTCTACGGGCCTGTATATGAAGGAATACAAAACTATGCACATTCTTAGACGGTGAAAATTTGCCTTATCATAAAAAAACTTTATATATAGCATGAAGACTAGTTAGAAACTGGATATAAATTCATACCTCCTAAAAATATTTATGGATATTTGTTTTAACTTTTTTCCATGAAATGCAAATCGAAAGTATTAGATGTATGTCTACCTTAGTTACTATGAAAAGATTTATATATACGTGTTTCACCAATAAAAATTTAAATGGATGATAACGAATACCTGACTCGTCAAACGGTAGAACTGATTGTCTAAATTCAGGTTCATCAATTACCAATGGTCATATTGACCTTACAATTAACTTAAACATGTATATTACTTTTCTTTTTTTAAAAATGGCTATGAATATTACATGTATTTTTATGTCGGATGAGTACATGAAACTCCTTTTTAAAGCTAAATTAGCATCAACTTTATGTCTAAACTTGATATATCGTAAGCTTAATAGCTGTAAGAAGTGAGTGCTTAATTTGGTTACGGACTGTGCAGCAAATATATATGGTAAGAATGCCGTTTGGCGAGCATTCATATATTGAAAATACTCTATACAGGGAAAATGAAAGACTCTTTGAGAACATTTTCATCAAATCATGATGGGAAGCCCCATTTTCAAGTAAATGATAATTTTAGGCGTAACTGCGATCTAATGAAACTTCTTTAATTAAAGTTCTTTAAAACTTAAAAAAATAAAATGCTGTCAGGGTGAGAAAATGGAGTAAAAGCAGAAACAATATCCGCATGCGAAAAGTCAAGTACGTTATAAAAATAAATAAATAAGAATCATAATTGTGCAAACACTTTGTCTGCTACATGACCAGAAGTAATGAAGATTATCAAAATTTAAAAAATAATAATAATAATAATTTCAATATTAATAGAAACAACTCAGCTCAGCGCTGGGGCCTGAATCAGGGACCATGAGTTATACAATTTTGGTACAGGGCAAATTTTGAATAAGTGCAATACTGACAACAGTGAAGGAGAAACTTCAGGAGTACTGTTCAACAATATATTCAACAATATAATAATGGTATAAATCAGATGTGGATACTTAAAAACTCCAAGGAACTTTTAGACAATTTGAAATCGCAAAATTTTATCAAAATCAATACGTACGACTTTTCAACACTCTATACAACTATTCCTCACGATAAGTTAAATTAAGTCCAGGCTTTTTGACATCATAGACAGCTGCTTTTTCAATAAAAATGGAACTCGTAAATTTACCTACCTTGTCACTGGTCATTAAAAACATTCTGATTGAACACACAAGTACTTCAAATTGATATTAAAAAGATGTCTGAGTTTCTGATTGACAATATCTGTGTAGTTTTTGGAGATCAAGTTTTTCAAAAATCTGTCGGAATTCTCATGGGTACCAATTGCACCCCGCTATTACCAGACCTACATATTTTTGTCTTCATATGAAGCAGATTTTTTTCAAAAATGTCTACATGAAAAGAATTAGCTCTGACCTTCAATTCACGATGTATCGGCGATGTTTAATAAATTAACAATATTCATTTTCATTCCTACATCGATTCGATAAATCCCTTCGAACTCGAAATAAAATATACCACAGAGTCTAACACATCTGTTTCATATTTGGATATTTTACTAGAAAAAGATGTTAATGGTAACCTAACAACAAAACTTTATGATAAACGTGAAGAATTCAACTTTTCTATCTTTATTCAACTTCTCTTATTTATCATCGACCGCAGCAGTGGTCGATCTATTTGTAGTTGTGTTAGAAAATGCACATAGGGAAATGAGACGTTATTTCTTTATTAGTTGAGTAAAATATTTCTTTAATGATAACGTGTATAAAATCATGAGAAAAATATTTTAAAAACTTGCTTAAACTAACTCTTAACTGTTGTTATTATGTTTCAATTTCATTTTCATTCCTCATCAGATAATTATTAATTTATGATTATATAAAAGAGCTTAAAATAGGTACTCCCCAACCTGGAACTGTGTAAGATACGAACGCAAATTATTATAATTTTCCGGATAATAATTAAGCGGTAAAGGTGCATGGCATTGCATAAACTAGAGTGTTCCAAGAAACGCATGAGTCGCCTGCTTTTGTAGCTTCTTAAAAAGCTGTAAATAAATGTAAGGTGGTCAGCTTTTCTATTTACTATAAGCATGATAGACTGATAGTTCATGCATTTGCCTGCATAGAAAAAATGGTATCCATAGATAGTATGACTGCGATATATAGAATCTGACAATCAAAGGAAATATGGTTCCATAACCCTCAAATAAATAATTTAATTGAAATTATCAGAAATAACTATTTGTCATTATATCAATACCTGTTTCCAACAATCCTCCAAAAGAGATTTCAGTCTGTCTTTACTGCAATTGTCAGTCTACATGGTCCATTGTTGAATATTTTCATAGTATTTAAAAATATAAGTTTGTCTGGTAACTGAATATCATTCGGTTTCAAAGTAGAATATCATGAGCTCATTAACATGCATAAATGCTAATTATCTTAACCCTGCCTCTCAAAATCAAAACTCATAAGTTTAATTAAACTGTCCGAGATATTTTTTGCAAAGTAGGTCAAAGGTCAAGGTCAAGTGGATTGTAATGCTAGTATTTTTCATATTGTTTTATGACAAACAGTGCACATGCTAGATAGCATAGACTTACCTCTTAAATGTCAAAATTATGCTGTATATCGGCACTATGAGCTATTTTGAAAAGTAGGTCAAAGGTCAAGGTCAAAAGTCACGAGGTCGGTAACAATGGTAATTTACAAAAGCCATAGTGCCAAGCAATATATGTGCAAAATATCAAATCCATACCTCTTACAGTTCTTTAGATATATGATGTGACAGACGGACAGACAGACAGACCCGGGTAAAGTGATCCCTTAGTGCCGCTTTCCTCTGCAGGCGACACAAAAATGAAAAGTTGTCCAACTAGTGTAAATTGTTTTGAATATTCCATAGCTGCGAATGACATAAGATATTTTTCTATATTTTGCACCGCGCCGTGCAGCATAGCCTGCTCTGTAGCACGTGGTTCATCTTAAGATCTGAATATGAATAGGTCTACATCTTCATTTTGATGACAATAAATTCTTATCATTTATCATTGACTCTATTACATCGATGAATCAATTTGATGAACAAAGGCACTAAAATTTCTATTTATTTTTTTTTTCTTTCTTTATTTATTTTTCATTTATTTATTTACTTTTTGCTTTGAAGACAGTCTGAAATAAAAATGATCACTCTTTCGGCTTTGAATATTTTGTGCTTTCCTTGGATGCTTCAGTATTTGTTGAAATCCAAAATTTTATTTGCAGTCGGTAATTATGATGCTTTGCATCAATTTTACTTGTGTATATATAATATACCCTTATCAACTGTATATGTAGTTTATGTCTCCCAGTTTATTCGTAAAGCAAGAGCATGACCTACGTACGAACAACTTCTAAAACGAGTCAAGCTATTGACAAATAAGATGATGAAACAAGGATATCAACAGTCTCTTTAAAAGTCATCATTTTCGCGAATTCTATGCATGGTCGTTACAATGACCTAGTAAGCAAATACAGTCTAATCATTGCGTCGAATGCTGACTGACGTTTTTCTTACAAATTGTTAGGTCATTATTTCCGTTTGCTCGATCATGACAATGAGCACACGACAGGGGATGCTTACTCCTTCATGGCACCTGATCCCACCTCTGATGTTTTTAGAGGTCCGTGTTTGCTCTGCTCCAAATTTGCATTGTTTCAATGAAATTTTGAGCTTGATTACTGTTCGTTATCTCCATATTTCATGCAAACGGTTTGAATGCTGAAAGTCCATGAGTAAGGAAGATATTTTCAAAAATGTAAATAAATGTATTTTTATCAAATGATCAACTTAGCCCCACCCTTCCTGGGTCCTATACACTTGACGCAGGGATGAAAGTGATGTTACAATTTAGGTAGAAGGGTTATGCGCTTAGTATATTAATCATTAAAACAGTTTTTCTTCTAAATGTGCATGCAGGAGTTTAGAAGAACATTTTTGCTCTAAGCCTCTCTTTTGAATAGGGGTATACCTGAATGTAATGCTTCACTGGGTGTTCAATAATTTGAACTGCAAAAAAAAAAGTTTCTTTGATAAGGGACTTTGTAAAGATAAATAATACTGAAGTTTGGATTTAGTAAAGTACTAATCACTGTCTTGAACTTATTTTTGTGATAAGGATTGAAACATGACCAATTTTTGTCCAAAATTATTGCCAAAAGATTTCATGTTTAACCAAGCATATACACTGTTCTCGGGATCAAATTTTATGTATATTCATAAAGATTGCTGTTTTACTGTTGCGATATTCTCAAAAGATATTAAGTTTGATGAGTTTAAGTATAATATACAGTAAACAGTGTCCTTTGTAGTGTCCTAACTAGCAAACATTGGATTGGTAACAGTGTAAGGAAGTTATTTCCCGAGTGACCATCCAGAAACCCACCGAGTTTCATACACTTCAGACATCATGGTTTCAAGAAAAATATTTTTCAAGAATTTTCATTCTCCACCCTATATGGAATTTAACTGTTCGCTTGACTGTGTTTTACCCAAAAATTCACAAATCCATGCAGTGTAGGAATTTAGTCAGTAATTTGACAAGCCTAGTTCAAAATAAAGATAAACAGTTTGGTCAAGATGTAAATACATGTACTTTCCAAACGCTGATCCTAAGATTTTGTGTTGGGATGAGGCGCTTTATGATGACGAGGGGTCTGGGGACCGCCAAAGTCCCCACGAGTGCGGGCAGTGTCTCCGCTGAAGGAAACTACGGTATGGGAAACTCCTACGAATCAGCACTAAGAGGAGTTTATTTTGACAAAAACACTGAAATTTTTGTATGATAATGAAAGTTTTAATTTGTGTATGTGTGTGTGTAAGGGTGTGTGTGTGTGTGTGTGTGAGGGGGGAGGGGGGGGGGAACCCTGGCTTAATCCGCACCTGCTTTTTAACAGATACACGTATGTATACTCTTCATATTTTAACATCTTGTATCCATAAACGCCTGTCCAAAATATTTCAGTTTATTCCTTCAAGGATTGAAACATGACATACATGAAGTTCGTGGAATTAAAATTCTGCTCCATTTTGTTTATCCAGACTTCTATACACAATAATGATACTAACTTAGTATCATAAACTCTATATAACTTTTATTTTTCTATCACATGTAAATTAAAAACAAGAAATAAAACATATCAAAACTGAAAACGACTTTATTGCATCAAAAATAAAACCTACCCAACCTGTAAATAAATGTATCACAGCCGTACAATGAAGGGAAGTCATTAAATATCAAACAAAGCGGAAAAAACAGGATAAAGAAAATCACGGCTAAACTGTACAGGGATCGTGTCTACATAAAGATAAATAAAAAGAAATTTACTGACAAACATTGATAATGACTAATTCTTATAATGTTCTACCAGTGTGGTATTAAAATGCTCTGTTATACAACCCGCATTGGATACATACTGTATCTGATAAGGTAATTACAAACAATAGGTCCATAGGCCACAATACTAACCTGAGTCACTTTAGCCCCCCTTCATCAGCAGATTTATTAATATTCCTCTTTAATTTCAAAAATAAAAATCTGACTCCATACTGTGGATCAAAAACTAGCTAGCTATGACTTAATCAAAGTTGAATCCACACAATATTGGGATGCTTCAATATCAATTTGATCAGCATGTCCCTGCTGCTCTGTCAGGAGGAGATTTTTTTTTCCCTGTAAACATGCATTTTGTAAAATTTGAATCTCTGATTTTGGCCCAACCCTAACCTCAGGGCTCATAATTTGAGAAGATAAAATGATTCCACACATCTAAGGTATGTTCTGCTTCCTAATATGATTAGTAAGGTCTTGCCACATGAGAAATAATTTCTACTTATAAACATGTACTCCCTTGTCAAATTCTGATCTCCTATTGAACTTATTCCCGATGGTCGGTGATCTGAACAAACCTGAATCTAAACTACCTGAAGATGCTTCCATATAAATAGGACTAAACATGGCTTTGCTGTTCTTGAGAAGATTTTTTTCCTATAAATCCCATTGTAAAACTTTGAAAACCTATTGTGGGCCCACTCTACACCTGGAGGTCATGATTTGAACAATCTGAAACTACTCTTTGAAATGAAGCTTTCACCTTTCATTTTTTCTGGCCCAGTGGTTCTTGACAAGAACATTTTTAAATGATGCCATTAGATTTTTACTAATTCTTTATTACCCCCCCCCCCTCCTGAAAGTAAATTATCTCCCCTTGAAAGAGGATGTTGCCCTTCATTTGAACAAACTGGAATCCCCTTCACCCAAGGATGCTTTGTGGCAAATTTGGTTGAAATCGGCCTTCAGTGGGTTTTTTGAGAAGTTTTACAGGTGGACACCAGACAAAATGTGATCAGAAAAGCTCACTTGACCCTTCAGCTCAAGTGATCTAAAAATTGACCAAGTACAATTGCTTCATGAATTAATAAAAATAAAAAGAAGTATGCTCATAGACAGGGTTATTTTTGCTCCATATTATCTTTGCTCCATTTTAAATTCACTCAGACACATTTGTGATAAAGGGATAAAACTATATCTTCTTTAAATTTGCCCAGCTTTAAATATGCCTATCTGCGACAAGTGTGAAAATAAAATGGAGGTGAAAATTTCCCTGCATACAGTTATGGAAAATATGCAAATTCATACATTTACAACTGAAAAAATGAATATAAAAAACAAATATATAATAAAAGAACTTATGGCATGTGTTTGCACCGTGTTATAAGTCTGGGGTCTTTTGAGCTTAAGGTTCATTGATACTCAGATAAGAGAGATAACTCTTAATTACATGTCTATTATTCCTTTATAAATCTGTCTTTGTGGTCCAATTTTGCCACACAAGCTATACTATAATTGTTTGTATTTTACTCATAAAATACATTTCTTTTAGAAAATCATAAATGTTAAAACAACATTTTCTATGAGTGAATAGAGGGTTTATGAACTTTCAAGCAGAAAGAGGTCAGCTGTCACAGTTTGCGTGAAAATGATGAAGCAGGAAAGTAAAATGAACACAAACTGAACACAAAATGCATACAACATCACAGAACATTGATGTCAGCTTTTTTTATCATTACTTTGGTAAAAATGTATGATATTAATATTATATTTTACTGACACAATAAATAAAAATGACAACAAAATGATATAACAATATTCGTAATCCCTGTACAGTTTTCCGAACAACTATTAATCCCTCTTTTGTTTACATTTTTTGTTTTAATTTGTAGTTGAAGGTTAAACAATATTATCCATTTAAAAATCTCCCATTCTTTTTGGAGAAGATACATATGATGTTTACTAGGAATACTAAAAGATTCAAAATCAAGAAAGGACATCACATTAAATATTCTGAAAGCAACATTTCTTCTGCCTTAGCAATAACATCTTTCCAGAGCAGAGTAAATTTGTATATTGCCTCTAATGGACTGTGAACAAATACACATTTTCATTGGCAACCACCCCTTGTACCCAGCATCAATCCTTCATAAATTAATTACACTTTGACCTAGATTCATAGATGTTGAAATTTGATACTTAATTTAAGATATCATTAAAATTCACTAATCTAATTAACAAATTAGAAATAATCAGTAACATGTGACACACAGATACTTCTTGCAGGTTTAACAATGACAAGTGATTTAAATTTATTTGAAAATTTTCAATTAATTTTTTTCACATTAGTACATTGTACAACAAGGGAAGGCTGGGCATACAAAAGGACGGAATAAAATAAATGTATTCAAAAAATAAATCTATTATCACAGTTGGGGAAAATACATGTATATCATAAATACCAACAAAATGGAGAAAAATAGATTTATCTGTACACAACAATATAAAATCTAGATGTGACCCGACATTGAAACCAAAATGAAGATACAATTTTATACCTCCATAGTGATGATCATGAATAAATCCAGAAGTCTCCAATTTAAATGCAAACTACAGACATTTTTGGGGAATACACTCTATAAAGTAAAATACCACTTGCAGCACAATTTGAGATTAATTCATACTGATTCCAACTGATTTCATGAAATTTAATTAGCACATACATTATTTTTACTTTGCTCAGTCATGATTTTATGAGAAAATTTCAAATTTATATCCTTGTATAAAGAAATTCATACATGCATTATAAATGAAGTACTCCTGACTGTTCCATATACAATTTAAATTTTAAAAACATAATCAAAACTTACTATAATACTGAAGAATGAAGGCAGATGCAATATCTTTTTTATGAAAGACTGCACACAATAAGGCATTAAGACTGTGTGATCAAAATAACAAATAAGATGTTTAAAAAATATGACAAGATTCTAATCTTTAAAAAAATCTCCATTCTGCAAATATTCCGTGAATTCATAGTCAACTTATTTTCTACATTAAATCCCTTAAAATTTGATATCAATTCAGCATTGTCAGAACTTATTAAAATTCCTCCTATTCTTTAGATAACTGATATCAATTGTTTATAGGCAAAAAATTTTTAATGACTGAGAATGTGCAACACACATCAAATGAACATAGATTGATGGTAAAATAGTTTCAATGTAAAATCATACAACAAAAATAAATCAAAAATATCAACAAAATCTTCATACATCATCACTAATTAATGCCACTTTATTAGTTTAGATTTTAAATTAATATTGCTTATCATAATACTTGTATGACAGAAAATGATACGTTATGTACATGATTCCTCCAATCTATATGAAGTGATTACTGAGCTTTAAAACCTGTGTTATAGGACAAGAGAAGCATCTCCCTTGTGAACAGAACTAAGGGCTCTTAAAGTTTATGCACAGAGAAATTTTACAGGAATGTACCAAAATAGTCCTGTTGACTTATTCAATTTTTTTGAAGAGTGGGGATCTGCCTTTTCCTCACTTTTAGGTTGATACATGTATTGACAACATTTCAGAGTAGGTATGACTATCTCAATAAATAATAAATTTGTAAACTTAACAATGGGTTATTTTTGTCCATGTCCTCTGAAATCACCACTTTATGACTAAGGGCCTTTCCTAATGTTCTGTTTCGCTTGCCCCAGGGCTATCTGCTTAGCATTCGATCCAAAATTCAATGTGCTAACTGTCTCCGAGAAGTTATTAACATCAGGGCTGACATTCACAAACAAACAAGCCTGAAATGAAACAATTCTCAAAAATAAATCTTATTTCCAAGAGGATTACAGTTCAATCGCACTAAGCCATGGCCATTTACACCGACACTTTCATGCTACAGTGATATACAGGTTAATGGTTTGTTACATGTAAGTAAAAATTTGGAAACCCAAGTTTCTGATTCGGTGCAGCAAAAATACCTATTACTGTAAACATGGATATTTTCATGGAGTAAACTGTGTGATTTTCATGTAACAAAGCAATCTTTGGGGTGGGTGGGGGGTTATTTTGCAGAAGATATAGAAATCACAAAATGTGTTGGTTGGTTGCTTTCTCCCTCATCTTTTACAAAAGCATTGATGTGGTGATAAATTTTGCAAAACTTGACTCATTGAAAACTCACATAAATTTCCATCCACAAAACTTTTCTATGTTTAGATAATTACTTACCTTTGCATCCCCTCCTAGAGATGGTTGTAATATCTGAGTCAGTTTGGAGTTTCTGTACGGTATATGTAGCTGACTGGTTCTTAAGGCTGTGAACACCTGTACATAAAAATCAAGTATTACAGAAAAAAGTTCTTAGTATATACCTGTACCTTGAAACAATGGTGATAAACTTTGATAAATGAATATGAAAATGTTATAGAAAAAAATCTTTTCTAAAAGACAAGATACTTCAAGAACATGTAAAGACATATGCACAGAATAAGTCAATTTTTCAAATCCTATGCAAGGATTTCTTACCTGGCCAAGGGCTGACAGTGACTTGTTGATGGCGGCAGCCTCCACTAACCTCTGACCTTCAGCCTCAGTTTTCGAGATGCGCTCTGACCCTGCTAAGTCACACAGAGTCAGTGTACCTTTAGTTATTGCACCTGTGACCTTGTCTTGACCTTCAACACTCAGCATCAGCAGTAGATGAGAGCGAGAACTGTAAAACGAAAACAATGCTAAAATTTGTGTACAATGAAATGATGTAACAATTATCATCTAAAACTATTAAAATTCTTTATAAATCAGTGAAACATGCTTATAATGAAATGCCAGGGTCGGATGATTTTACTTTGTTATATATAGTAATTCGTTATATTCATTAAGTTTACCATATATTTCAGAGCTATAGGGAATGAAAACCAATCCTGTACATGATTCAATGCATTTTGCACTTTTTAAAATATCCAACTACTGTTCCGAAATGTGACAACTGATATATAAATTTTTAAAAATTATTTCTAACCTGGTTGAGTTCATTTTGGTGGATGCCACCGTCCGGTTTTTATCTCCCTGAGCCATGGTTTTCTTGATATCATCGAGATTCTTGATCTCGACCTCCTTAAGGTTTGGAATGGACACCTTATTCCCTGCAGTCCTGAGTTCCAGTGACTTGGCATCTGAGGTGAGCAGGTCCTGTATCGTCTCATTATATATCTCAATCAGTGAGACCTAGATAAAATGAAGGACTCAGTGAGACAGGTTTTGATGAATAAAGTATAAAGCTCTTAATTTTTTCTTCTACCTTTTCTTACCTTTAATGTATAAGTAACTGTGTCTACTCTCTCTTTACAAACATCAAACAGCTCCTTCATAGCTCTGCAAAAGAGAGATATTGTGATAAGCTACAAGAGTAAGTAGATATGCATTTACACCGCTGAACTTTGGAGAAAGTTAATGCTGCTTCCTGACTAAAAAGACATCAAAAATATAACTGTAGAGATTGAATAATACAGCTGATTGCAAATAGAAATACATTGGTATACAGTAAAACTCGTTTAGTATGAACACCAATATGCTGATTTTCCCAGCAAAATTCTCACCAATTTCTCCCAAAATTTTATGATAATGAACTATATAATGAATTTACGGAATATATTAAATTGATTTTGTGCCCCATAAAGGTTAAAAATTATGAAATTTACATCTTTTAAAATGAATTTATTATGACCTCAATATTAAAAATCTTGGACTGATATTTATTTTTCATATTTTATCTAAATTTTGATTCATCTGAAAACCATTAGTTAGTTCTTCAAGTAAGTTTTGTATTTAATACTTCTCTGAACATATTCCTAGAGCATTCTATTGGGATCCATTGATTTATCTGACTGACCTGATGTTTATTCCTGGGTTGTTCTCCGGTCCCATCATGGTAAACGTTTTACCGGATCCTGTCTGTCCGTAAGCCATCAAACAGACATTGTAACCATCTACACAGGACGAAATAATGGCTTTAGTGTCACTAAAGATCTGAAAGACAAAATGAAAGTAAAAGTAGAAATCTGGGAAAGCAAATGATTAATAGAAAGCAACAATTCACGTTTCACTCTCTACCATCGGCTCATACATTCACCTCTGTCGTTGGCTCGCATATATCACAGTGATAACCACGAGAATTAGTGCGTTTGTTTTAATTCATTATAATTAAATGTCTGAGCTAATGATAGTCCTTAAAGATAGATATTTACTAAATAAATATAAAACACTTAGTTTAATATGAAATAATCTTTGAAATGTTATGTTTTTTACGTTACGTCAAAAATCTTAATGCGAGCCCATTGCAGAGGTGTCTGACAGAGGAACGAACGACAACTCTGCATAGGAGATTGTTCACGTTTTAAGAGAATCTGAATTCACATCTCCCAAGAGATGGTACTAAAATAACAAATCTTCCAAATATGACTTTTTTCAAAAGTTGCCAAAAAAAATCTGTAATTTAGACTTTCTGTAATTAGAGTTTGTGCTTTCAACCCCTCCCCCCTCACATTCCACAAACCTGTTCCTGTGTGGAATTTGGATCATACACCTTGTCAAAAGAAAACATTTTTTTCTGCCCACTGTTGTCCATCGCTACAATGTCTGAGTCTGTGGGGAATTTCAAACAACAGCTCACTCTGTCATCTCGTCTGGCACGGCAGAAAACGCGAATGTTACCCCTCAGTTCTTGTAGCTGTAAAGGACAATAAATAAACACTTGAACATAAAAGAAAGTTCACAGTTACATTTCATGCTAACAAAAAGGAAATATGTTCAATATTTTTTCCTTCAACATTAAGTGATGAAACAATTTGGCTACAAATCTGTTCAAAATGTATAATCTATGTATTTTCAATTTTTTTGCAAATCACTAAAATGTAGAAAGTTATAAGTGCCTTCAATTACACAAATATTTGTGATACAGTCTACACTTAGAGAAATATACTGATGACTTAGCAGAATAATTTGACAGAAACATTCAAAAATTTCCCATAACTACAATTCATTGTCACCTATACTGTTTATAATTAACTTAATAAAACAAGGGCACCACAAAATGGAGCATCCCCAACAGAGCATATTGATCCCAATAAAAATTATTACTTGCGTAACATCCATTATGACCTCACTCACCCCCCCCCTCAACCCACAAGTGCAACATGTACAATATCCCCTCCAACTTAGCTGTGAGGAAATACAGTCAATCCCCGTTATCTCGATCTTGAAAGGACCGAGAAAATACTTCAAGATAACTGAGGATTCAAGACATCCAGGGTAAAATACTTAAGGAATAAGTAGTTTGGACTTCAAAATGACTTCGACATATCCATGGTATTCGAGATATCCATGTTCGAGATACCCAAGTTCAACTGTATATAACAAGTTTGACCTACTGACCTGATTATACAGCAGCTTTCTCTGCATGGCCTCTTTTCTATAGAGAGCCCGAATTTCCTCCATTTCCTCCATACTTCCACTGCTGGTTGATTTAATATTCTTCACACCGTCTTTGGCCTATACAAAGTACAAACATTAGCAGGAACCATAATCAAAGTAAGATAAAGACTAAGGATGTTTTGTTTACACGTACCTTGGCAATCTGGCCTCTCAGGACATCAAAGTACCGCTGGACCTCCATTTTGAGGTGAACCTGTGCCTTTCGGAGCTCCTTGGCAGTGTTGTTAAGTAGCACAATGTCCTCTGGATTTACTGTCTCCTCCTTCACAACCTGAGTTACCACCTACAGAGAAACCTTAAATTATGTTTCCCTTTAACTGACAGGCAATATTAAAATTCACTTGCACCTGGGGTAAATAACACTTCCCTTATATATACATGTATAAGTAATTTTTACTTGGACAATTTTTCATCTAAAAATCATGCTGAGCATTAAGCTAAGAAGCTGTAGAAGTCTTTTTAACATACCTGTGGTGTTTTAGGCCGTTGCATGGCTGTCTTGGGTTGATTTTGTTGTAGAGACGTTAACTGTGTACTATTTGACATACCTGTGGTGTTTTTGGTTGTTGCATGGCTGTCTTGGGTCGGTTTTGTTGTAGGGACATTAGTTGTATATTATTTGACATACCTGTGGTGTTTTTGGTCATTGCATGGCTGTCTTGGGTCGGTTTTATTGTAGGGACATTAGCTGAGTACAATTTGACTTACCTGAGGTGTTTTAGGTTGTTGCATGGCTGTCTTGGGTCAGTTTTGTTATAGGGACATTAGTTGTACATTATTTGACATACCTGTGGTGTTTTTGGTCGTTGCATGGCTGTCTTGGGTCGGTTTTGTTGTAGGGACATTAGTTGTGCCTCGTGTTGTTTGTTTTCTACTTCTAACTCTGTAATCTTCTCCTCCTGATCTTTGACCTGGGGTGGAAATTTTGTGAATCAATTTAAATTTATGTAATTCTATAAACTTAAATGTAGATACAATTACATGTACACCTCATTAAAATTATAATCCAAGTATTATCTACTTAGGTTTGTCAACAATTTTTAACGTTACCTCAAAAGTTAATGAACTACATATAACGGCATAAATAAAAAGGATATCACAAACAAAGTAAATAAAAAATTGTTTCCCAATCTTTTCAAGCACATACCACTTTTTCAGCCTCTACTCGAGCTATTTTTTCTTGTTTTAGTGACTCCTCCTACAAGCCAAAAATTTCAGAATGTCACAGAATTATCTCCTCTTGCATTACCACACATTAACAAAAAGTTAATGTTTTCATTTGATTTAAATGAAACGAAAATATAATGTTGTACTACCAACACAAGCTATATACATATGAAGCAAATAATGTGAACAATATTTGATGAAAATATCAAAGAAAATTTTATAATTTTAGAAAATATGTTACCTCCTTTAAAATTAGTGATAGGTACATTTCTTAAAATTCATATCATGTTAATTTACATCAATAAAATAAGAACTGGAACAGAAAGTGAACCTAATTCAGTTACTTTGTTTAACAAGAGCAGATTAATTAAGAATAGACTTACAGCTTCCTTTAACTGCTGTCGGAGTTGTTCTATCGTCTCATCTTTTTCCTCGGCTGCTTTCGCCTCTTTGTGAGTTTTAGGGGCTTTCAGCCATGCTGTAATGATAATATAAACATTGATATTAAGAACGCAATATTTGTATCAGTCTGGTCACAGTTATCCAAATGTTGCACAAGATGTATACAAGCACAGATTCAAAATGATGCAACCTTTATGTAGTGAAGGGACTGTATTCATTTCTTCTTAACATGCATATTCTATTATTTTCATTACATTAACCTACTTGTTGTTATATCTTGATTTATTTTACTTACGATCCCCTTCCAGATGTAGATATGTAGACATGCATTCATCAGGGTCATAGTTACACTGCCTGAGTAGAGCAAGGATATCTTGCCTGTCCCCCCAGGTTGGGAGAGCTTCCTCAACTTGGTCCACTAGTTTTCCCACCATTTCATGATGAAGTTCCCATCCGATTGGTAGCCGCATCCACTGACCTTGAGTGTGGTCATAGAAACAGTGGATGTTGTGTTTTCTCTGGAAAATACCATTGACATATGATAAATCAGGCACAGATGTCCCGCAAGTTTAAATTTAAATTGAAAAAAAACTTTCCTTTTTAATCAACGTAATCTTTGAGAAAGTTCTTACACACTAATACAAAATGGTGTATTATTCTTCATGATAATTTGTAAATATTTTTCATCCAAAAATGATACTTCATGTGGATGGAACTCTATCACATAAGAATCCTATTTAGAACATACTTGGAATATGTAGGTGGGAATGCGGCCCCTTTTGGGGTGATTAAGCACCCCCTCCCTGTCGTCTTGACCACTGGACGATTGTTGTTGATATCCCGGCTGTTGTTGACGACTCCCTGAGGCTCCGGCTCCAGACAACTGTTGTTGTTGTTGTTGTTGCTGACGACGTCTATTCTCCTGATGACAAAACAACAAAGTTTAACAAGGGTACCTTAAAACGGAGCACCACCACGAAAAAGAGCACATTATTATGCACGCACTCACTCACCCACACACTCACAAGTCCATATCTGTATTCCCTCCAAATATTTTTGTGAGGGAATAACAAAGCAAATTCTCACACACATCTGTTTTATAGATGCCTTATATGTTTAATTTAGAGTCACTATACTTTGCAAATAAGAAATATGCTCTCTTGGTTTTTCCATAGTGTAGACAATAGCATAATCATCAGGGTTACACAAAAAAGGTAGTGGTGATCAAATACACATTCTTTGAAATATTTTTTAGGCACAAAAGTTAACCTTGATTTAAAAAATCTTACATTTTCTTGGTCTTTGACGACTGAGTTAGTGATGAGTAAACCTTCATTGTACCATCTCTTAGGAAACGGTTGCCACTCCTAGAAATAAAAAAATTAGTACATGTACCTACATAAATACATACTCAGGGGACAGTGTCAGTTATTGTATAAATAATGATGAACAACTAACTAGCAATTTAAACACAAGAGTTCATGGAACCATTAAACACTCAACTGAGTCAAAATTTAACATTCTTAGAATTGAACATGTAGAATAAAGGAAACAAATAAATTCTAATGTTTAGCTTACAGGTAGTTAAATCTCACAGTATTAACAGATAATATATATTGCGGCTTAACATTAATTTTACAAATTTTAAATCCATTTTTCTTAATGACATCATTTATTCATATGAACATTTTCAAACCCTTAATTTGGCCCCATCTTGACTCTATGGGGCCATCGCATGAATTTGCATGTACTGGGGTACTTACAACAAATGGTTACAAAATAAAATGAGAAACAAGTTTTCTTGTTCTTTAGAATAATGATGAAGATTAAAATCAAAGAATTTTTCCTGTTATTTCCTTATTGTTAGTAATACATGTATAATTATACATACACAAATAATCATTAAGAGAATAAGAAAGATTCTAGTTCTTTGAAATCAGACCTGCTTCCTGAGACAAAAAAAAAAGAAAAAAAATGAAAGTTTACATGAGACATACATACAGACCTAGTATATACCGGTACTTACAGACACCTATACACCAGACAGATTTTGATCAGAAAAGCTCACTTTGCCTATGGTTTAGATGAAGTAGCAAAATTCTTTTAAATTTTGAAGAAAAAAAACCCACATTGATATGATACTCAAAATATACAGAATTGCTGTCAAAAACAGTACTGTACCATATTATTACTTAATGGAAAAATGGCACATATTGATGAACATTCAAATAAAGTGTGTTCTCCATTGCTGATTAAAAAAAATTACCTTTGAACCCCAGTCATCTAGGTAAAATCTCATTCCATCCAGGTACATACATTGAAATTCCTTCCCGCTCTTGTGGTAAAATGTCTCAAAGATTATGTCTTCACGTCCCTATGAAAAATAAACAATAATGTATTACTGGCCATAAATTGATGTCCTGTTAATATAATTACCTATATCATCAAATGACCTTGACCTACAGATTTATCTCATTAAATGAAATGTTCCTTTATTTTAATCATCATAATTAAATATACATAACAGTAAAATCTGGAGGAATGCAGTAACAGATATCAATATAGTAGCTAGAAGTCAATATAATATCATATACACCTGCTAAGACAAAGTCAGTTTTTGGTTATACCAAGATATTAAGTTAAAAATAATGCAAAATCTATACATGTATTGAATAATTATACAATGTAGCAAATTCAGCTTATAGCAAAGTTTCCCTGTTCATTTATGGAAATTCACTAAAAATTTACATGTGCATTTTACCAGTTTCTGGCCAAATTAAAATTTAAAATCAGTTGCATGCTTCATAAATACAGGCAGATATGTAAAAAAAAAAAAAAAAAATCTTTTTCATTTGTTAATGAAAATCCAACAGTGATATATGTGTATTTAAATGAACTTAAAGCATGAATCTGTGGTTCATAAAATTTACCAGTACTTGTATTATAAGCATAAAAAGCAAATTTATAAGGTCCTTTAAATCTGAAATATAAGAATCAGTCATTAACATAATCCATTATGTCACAGTGTATTACAAGTCATAAAAAAGACGCCGAGTCAAGTTCCTGAACTTGAACGAGACCAGGATGTTTACAATACTTTTTTGTTGGTAAGATTTTTATGATATCGTCTTCAAATACAGGAGTCATATATCTCATTTTATACCTGTTGCTTTAACATCTGGTTACCAATAAATTTGTGTTTCTTGAGGAATTTTAAAATGATTATGTATGTTGCAATTACAAAAAAGTAAATTTTAACTATCTCTCATTTATTCTTGTTCTCTGCAATTAAAAAAAAAAAGATCGGAAATTTTCATTCTGTAGTTTTATCCCATCATGCTTCAGAAGCATCTTTCAATTAAAAAAATGCATTGATTCAAATGAATTTCATAACATCAAAGCCTGCAATGTGAAAGAAACCCCTGGAATAATCTTAGAAAAAAATAGAATGAAATCGATGATCAAGAAATTGACTTCTTTGATTTTTTTTTCATACTCTCCACACAGAATTCAGTCACCCGTGAAGGCTTCCAATGATCTCTGCCGCATTGAGTATGATGGTATGGATTTTATGAAACTTTCAAAAGGCTCCCAGTTGCCGAGAGTGTATTATAAATGCTGGAGTGTTAATGACTAAATCAATGAAAATCAATACTAGACATTGGAAAGACCACCTAGCAGGTGAAAAAAATATTAATCATAAACACAGCATACATTTATCTATAATATCAAGTAGGAAATATTTGGATAAAACCACGGAAAGGTGAGAGGCAGGGGTTAAGATGGATAATCAATATCTCAGGTGTTTGATTTACTCGTCCGAACAGTGAACTTGCTTACAGGGATGGCAATATTTTCCTGGGTAGAAAAAAGCAACAGAAAACTTAAGCCTTGGAGCATGAATTCACACATTAAAACATTTAAATTGAGCCTACAATTTAAAGTTTGAAGACATTCATTTGTTCTTCACTAATTAATCATATGAATTAGAAGCATATTATAATAATAGTACTGGAGACATTTGATAGAACTTAGAGTCCTTGAGCTTAATGGACTTACAAACCTAACACAAACTTAAGTCTCTAAGCTAACTGGACTTGGGAGTTCAAGTACAGACTTACTTGACTTAGAGATCAAGTCCCTGAGCTAACTATACTAACACAGACTTCTCCCCAAGGTCAGAAGAATTTTGGAGAAAAAAATGCTGAAAGCACTTTAGCTACTTAACATTAAAGATATTACCAAGCCTCACTTCCCTGAGCTTATATACATAGAGGTCTTAGCAAAACTACCAGTTCCAATCTTGGGCTACTTTCATAGATTTATGGTCCTTAGTAAACTTATTAGAATCTAACAGACTTACAATCCATGACCTTAAAAAACTTACAGCTAAGAGCAAACCAAACTTGGGCTTCTATCATAGATCTACAGCCCTTAGGCTTATTAGAATCCGACATGACTTACAGACAAAAGCTCACCAAACTTTTTATCATAGATCTACAGTCCCTTATCATATTATAATCTAACAGAGGCTTACAGTCCCTGAGCTCTGCTGAGCAGCCGTGTTTCCAAAACCAGATGCAGCCTCCATTCTAGTTTGACCCTGCTGACCTCTCTGTCCTGACCTCTGATTGGATGCTTCTTGTCCCTGATTCTCCTGTACAGCTGAGTTATCCCCCCTTCTAGTGACACTCTGGTCTGGTTCCCCTCTTTGCTTGGTTCCCTTTATCTGTTGATCTGAGCTCCTTCCTGCTTCTCTCTGGCCTAAGTTTTGACCTGATCTTACACTCGTTGATCCCTGGTTTGAACTCTGACCTCCTTGGCTAGTCACCTGATTTGGATTACTACGAGTCGATCCTGTTGCCTCTTTTCCCCTGTCTGATTCTTCTTTAGTTTTTGGTGGAGGTTTGGAAGCTCCAGAACCCATGTTTTATCCTAAAATCTGACCTTTCAATCATAGTCCCAGATTTATATCAAGAATTGAGAGAAGTACCAGTAGATTATTAAAATAACACAGGCACTTAGGTCCGATTTCCAAAGCAATCCACAAGAGAAGAAGATTATAAATTCTCTCCAATTAATCTTGATTTTATAAGGAATTTCCTTGTTTAATTCAAAGAAAAAATGTAGATTCTCCGTTTATTTGTCCAGACAGGTGAATGTCTGTATACTGTATAAAAGTATGGATTGCTCAATTCCTTATGAGGCATTTAAACCATTCTTATAAACAGGGGAGAAATACGGTTGTTATATACACCCAGCCTTTAGAAATCACTGTTCTGCATCAAAACCATTTAATTCGAACCTTAAAATGCAATAGCATGCAAAACGATGAAATTTTCATGAATAAAAGACAAACAAAATATTGCAATATATAAAGTAATGTGTTAAAAACGCATATTCAGCAGTATATTCTTAAGTTTTCATTGAAATTGTTGTTGAATAAAAACGCATTTGGATTTGGATCAAAAGATGCAGATTTGCAATTTAGAATGAGTTCTTTTCTGTTGTTTTCATGTGTGTAGGTATTTCAGTGACAGCAGTTCAGAGTTCACATGTAATCTTTTAAACATTCATATGACTTAATATGTACCTAACAAAATTTGAACTTGGTAGTTCTTTATTGTTTTAAAAACCATAGCCAAGTCTTTTTAAATGGCCATTGTATTTTAGATCTAGGTCAAATAAATTGATCATTAATCCCCCCAAAAGTGTTACACAGCCATGTCGATATTGAACTGGGGACTCGCGCGCGAGAGAACATCATGATTAGGGGTTTATTGTCGTGTATTTTAGGTTTATTTGTAGAATTGTTGCCAGGTTTTTACATCGACTGAGACATGAGGTCATTGTGCAATTTATATATGTACAATATCAAGTTCATATTTTAATCAAAGCCATACACTTATAATCAATACACATTACTGGTATACTATTTGTATGTGACAGTAAAAATATGAGCTTTAATACGAAAAAAAAAAAAATCATGCATGTACACTGCATAAACAATTCACAAAATGAAACTTGTCTTTTGCATCAATTTAATACAAAATATATCTTTTAATTAAAACACTGTATTATAATTCGATTTATGAAATATTTAAAGGTACAATTGTACATTAAAAACTTGATGGGTGAAAACAAAAAAACAAAGAGAGAAGCATATAGAAACAAAGAAAAGGGCCTTGTGTTGTATGTTTCTGACAGCATCTGGTCTAGAGAAGAGGATAGGATTTTCTTACAATAAAATGAACAGATTTATTATCATGGTTTTTGACAGAACATTAAGATGAATTATGTTTTGAAATGTTTACAAACTAAATCAGACATTATAATATAAATACACTGCTTATATTGCAGGGTCTCACTGAATAACCAGAGAGTGATTATACATGTCACATCACAGGCGCTCATGGGATCAGCAGTGACCTAAACAAAGAGGCATTATATCACAAGGACTCATGGGATCAGCAGTGATTATATTACAGGAACTAAACAAAGAGGCAATATATCACAGGGACTCATGGGATTATATTACAGGAACTACACAAAGAGGCAATATATCACAGGGACTCATGGGATCAGCAGTGATTACATTACAGGAACTAAACAAAGAGGCAATATATCACAGGAACTCATGGGATCAGCAGAGATTATATTACAGGAACTAAACAAAGAAGCATTCAATCCAGGGACTCATGGGATCAGGAGTAATTACATAACAGGAACTAAACAAAGAGGCATTATATCACAGGGACTCATGGGATCAGCAGTGATTATATAACAGGAACTAAACAAAGAGGCATTATATCACAGGGACTCATGGGATCAGCAGTGATTATATTACAGGAACTCAACAAAGAGGCATTATATCACAGGGACTCATGGGATCAGCAGTGATTATATTACAGGAACTAAACAAAGAGGTGATATATCACAGGTACTCATGGGATCAGCAGTAGTTATATTACAGGGACTAAACAAAGAGGTGATATATCACAGGGACTCATGGGATCAGCAGTGGTTATTATTACAGGAACTAAACAAGGAGGCATTAAATCACAGGAGCTCATGGGATCAGCAGTAATTATATTACAGGAACTAAACAAAGAGGCATTATATCACAGGGACTCATGGGGTCAGCAGTGATTATACATGTATTAAAGGAGCTAAACAAAGAGGCAATATATATCACAGGGACTCATGGGATCAGCACTGATTATATTACAGGAATTAAACAAAGAGGCATTAAATCACAGGGACTCATGGGATAAGCAGCGATTATATTACAGGTAAATACAGGAACTAAACAAAGAGGCAATATATCACAGGGACTCATGGGATTATATTACAGGAACTACACAAAGAGGCAATATATCACAGGGACTCATGGGATCAGCAGTAATTATACTATAGGAACTAAACAAAAAGTGATCATATCACATGGACTCTTGGGATCAACAAAGAGTGATTATATTACAAGAACTCATGGAATCAACAAAGAGTGATTATATTATTAAAACTCATGGGATAAAAAAAGAGGGATTATATTACACGAACTCATTGGATCAACATGGATTTTATAGGAACTCATGGGATCAGCAGTAATTATATTACTGGAGCTAAACAAAAAGTGATCATATGACAGGAACTCATGGGATCAACAAAGAGGGATTATATCACAGGGACTCATGGGATCAACATGGATTATATTGCAGGAGCTCTTGGGATCAACAAAGATAATATTACAGGAACTCTTGGGATCAACAAAGAGTGTTTATAATACAGGGACTCATTGGATTGACAGAGAGTGTGTATATTACAGGGACTCATGGATAAATAGGGATATATTACAGGATATTACAGGAACTAATTGATGAAGAAAGATGGATTATATTACAGGGACTCATGGGATCACCAAAGAGTGATAATTTAACAAGGATTTATGGGATTACTAGAGTGATTACATTACAGGGACTCATGGGCTCAAGAAAGAGGGATTACATTTCAGGGACTCATGGAATCACCAAAGAGTGATAATTTAACATGGAATTATTGGATAAACAGAGTGTTTATATTACAGGGATTCATGGGATCATCAAAGAGTGATTGTATTTCAGGGACTCATAACAGAGTGATAATATTAGGACTCTTGTGACCAACATATTATATTTCAGGGACTCAATTACATAGGATCTCTAACAAAACTGTAGTTTTGCTGTACTAAAACTGTAGTTTTAGTTTTACTTTAGTTAACCATTATAATCTACTATAAGTAACTATAGTAATTAATACTCCAATATTTTGATTTCCTATTAAACTTCACTTTTGAACTTTTTTGAGATTTAAGATATCAATATTTCTTTAATTACATAGATGTACCAATAATGTAAATTTTAGAAATATGTGAATAAAGAAGTAATATTTCCTTTTAATTCATAGTAAAAATACTTTGATTTACTATAGTAAAAGTTTTGATTTACTAATAATAAAAACTTTGATACTATAATAAATTTTAGTTATTAACTACAGTTTAATATTTTAGTATTCTTTTGTTAGGGATCAACAAAGAGGGATAATATTAAATGGACTCATGGGATCAAAAATGATTATATAACAGGGACTCATGGGATCAACAATGATTATATAACAGGGACTCATGGGATCAAAAATGATTATATAACAGGGACTCATCAATCATATTAACAAATGTGTTTGTGTTTATTTTTATAAGGGGGGGGGGGGGCTCTTGGGATCAACAAAGAGTGATTATATTACAGGGGCCTAAATGAGATTAACCAAGTGTGATAACATTTCAGGGGCTTATTGGATCTGAAAAGGGATTGTGCAGTAGATACTCATGACTAGTGAATCTGGGATGAACTTAGAGGGATTCATGGAATTAACAGAATGATTATATTACAGTGACTAATGGGATCAACAATTAGTGATTATGACATAGACAGTATAGATTTATGGGATTTTATTACAGGGAGTCACAGGATCAATGGAGAGTGTTTATATTACAGGGACTCAAAGGATCATAGGATCAGCAGTCAGTTATTTTAACATGGCATAGATTTAAGAGATGTTGGTACACTGGCTCATGGGATCAAGAAAGGGGGATTATATTACAGGGACTCATGGGATCAGCAATGAGTAATTATAACATGGCATAGATTTATGGGATTTTTTACAGGGACTAGCAGGATCAGCAAAAAGGGATTATATTAATCATGCTACACATCATGCAAACATAGTTGAGAAAGTGTCAGGTCAAAATTCAAGTCCAAAAATTGTAGCATGCAAAAAAACTGAAATGTGAGTACAAACATGAAACTCTCTGGGATTACCAAAAAGCACACAATGGTAAACACGGTATAAAACAACAAAGCGGCTCACCGTTTCCTCGGAGGCAGCAGGCTGGGAGGACTAGAAAAATCAAGGGTTTGTTGAAAGCAGAGGTATCAAAACTACAGGGTGTAAAAGACTATATACTAAAATCCGTACAGTCTAGCTTATTTAGTTCTCAAAATAAAATTTTTACTTTTAATATAATTTCTCCAATTTCCCTTTTTTTTTTTACTTACTTGTTATCAAATAATTAATTTTAAAAAATGATAAAGAAATTTTAAAAATTCATTTATAATATTCTTTCTTTTAAAGAGTCTTATTGTCATTTATTTTTCTTTGAAAAAAAAATGTTGATATATAAAAGCATACATAAACATTTGTCATCTTCATATCTATGGACCATGTTAAAGCTCAATGCTTCAAATAATGCCTAAATATACTACAAGCACAACTGATAAACTACAAAATATTATCCAAAAAGCAGTTATGCATTTTGTAAAAATTGAACTAAGTCTAATTCTACATCTACATTTAATATTACTGATATAAAGATATGCTTAAAATTAGCAAACCAATCTATCCTCTACTTTCAAATTCTACTGCATAGAGAGATTCAGAAAGTTTGCCTCACCCCTCGCTGGTTTGACTGTCTGGGGGTACTACCGCCAGGTGCTTGTCCCTGTCTTTGAGTACTACCCCCAGCTTGACTCTGTCGCTGGCTCCGTCCTTCTGAACTCTGACCTTGTCTGACTGAGTTTTGAGATTTTCCCTGTCTTGGAGTGTCTTGTATCTCTACTTCCTGAAAACCTCCACCTTTACGTCTGGATCGTTCTGGCGGTCCCCCATTTTGAGTCCGGCTGTCACGGGGATTTTGAGTCCTGTTGTCTCGGGGGGTGGGAGTTGCCTGGACTCGGATTGTATTTGGACTTTCATCTGCAGAAGCTCCATTCCCCATGTCTTAAAAACCTTTATAAAAGTAACAAAAATTAAATGACAATTACCCTGTATATTAAATGTCATGTACATGTAGTTTGCTAAAACAAATACTGTGGAATATCATATTGTTCCCGGGGGACCAATGTTGTCAATTTTGTGGGTCTCCCTTATCCTCAAATTTACATCTCCTTTAATGAATATTTTATTTTGTCAATATATCGAATCATTAAACATCTTCTGTGTAAACAAGCTATAACTAATTAAGTTACATCCCCAGAAATCAGTAAAATTTTTCTTGCCCAAGAATATTATGGACCCTTAATACATTGCTTTTTAATGCAATTTCTTCAACCATTTTGCCCAAGATTCATCTAAACTATGAGAGATCTGTATGTTAAAACTCCTGAATGTGTGTAGCCATTACATCTTTTCAATGATGGGGGCTACTTCCTGCTTGATCCTTGTCTTCAAATAATGACCCTGATTTGGCAGGAAGTCAAAAAACTTTTCCTTCATTTTGATAAAAAAAAAATGTATCTTTGTTTCAATATATACATTTTTCAAAACCTATTGGCATAATTATTAATTTGAGAAGCAGAAAATAAGAAGAACGTTACGGTAGTACTTTACTTAAAAAAATATATATACACATTTCATATGAAAAATTTAGGATTACGTCAAGTATTAAATGGTTTTAACTTGGATAAGATTTCATATTACATATTATAATGGATACTGTTATTGGTTATCATGCAAATAGAAATGTTCTAGTTGTATAATTATACAAAGTCAAAGTTCCTTCTCATTCCAAAATAATTCATAATATTCAAAAAATACTCCAATTAATTAATTGTTATTCACTGGAGTCCTACTTTTTTCCAAAGTTTATCTAATACATGTAATAAATGAAATGACAAGATTTATTGTATAAATTTCATATCCAAAATAAATGTTTACATGCCATTATGATGTAACCCGATCAATTTTCAAGTGGACAAGTCTGCTAAAGTAAGCTATCCTTGTCCTATTGTTGACTTAAGTTTGAAGTTGAGAGAATTTCCCTGTACCACTTCAATACCAGTCTGACATATCTGTACTGAAGTTTAAATGTGCTTGATTTATTATGACTTTATGTTCAATTTTACATTTTAATAGCACATTTCTTGTAAATATTCAAACAATTTCAAACCCACATGGACATAAGAATCCATTTTAAAGTAAATTCTAATGAGTTTTCTCTTCAATGCTCCAGGCATATACAATGTCTATTGTTTATTTTTCTCTCCAAAAGGGCAAATAAAGTAATTTTCATTACATCCCCTGCTTCAAAAGCAGGGGGTGTATAGTAATAGGGGTGTCTGTCCGTTACGCTTTGGGGTATATATATCTCTTATCGATAACTCCTCTTATACCACTGAATAAAATTTAATGAGACTTTCACAGAATCTTTGTTACATTATAAGTGCCATAATGTGCACCTCCTATTTTACTTTTTGACTGGACAAATATTTTGGGTTTCCAATAGCACAACATAGACACAGTTGCCATTCTGTCTATAATATTGAGGGGTTAAGCCCCTCCTCTTATACCACTGAATAAAATTAACTGGGAACTGATACTTTCACAGAATATTGATACATTATAGTGCCATTGTGCACCCCTTATTTTACTTTTTGATCAGACACTTATTTGGGGTCTCCCATAGCAAAATGTAGACTTAATTTGCCATTATAAACATATAAGAGGCGGGGGGTATTATTTTGTGAGCTCAGCTAGTGCTCACAGTACCTCTAGTTTCCATTCCTGGTCAAGAAACAAATATAATTGAAAGTGTTTCTGCTTTAAATGTTATCAATATCCCCCATCCCCCAAAATAGTTTTAACTATGATAATATACAGAGAGTGCCATCCTTCACAATGAGAAGAATGGTCATTAGGACCCAATAAACCAATGCACTATTTCATAAAAGGAGCTGGCACATTTGGTGAGTAAATGTCAAGGTTTAAATTTGAAGTCTTGATCTGGTGGCATCCAATTTATGAGTGAAAAAAATTCTCAAAGGGACATAAAGCAAACAAACAAAGTGGAAGATCAGATCAGCATAAAAAAAAATAATATCATTGGTATGACTTAAATTTCTCAGGTTTAATTGACCCCCCCCCTTTTTTTTTGGGGGGGGGGGGGGGACAGAGTTCAAAGTGTGTACTAAATTTTTCCAATGGGAATTGGTTCCAAAAAAAATAAAATGAGGAACAATGTCAAATTTATAGTTCATGTACTTATGACGGGCAAAAAAAAAAAAAAAGTACATCATTCAACTTTTAATAAAAATATTAATTAAGGTAGTTAAATCTGAGAGACAGAAAAAACAGACTATTGTCAGGGGTAACAGCCATTTTACTGGGTCCTATTCGGTATGAAACAGATATATTAGGCCCTGAGTCTGGTAGCAACTACATAATTTCTACCCAATGATATTTATTAATAATATACTGTTAACAAGCACCTAAATGACATTAAATATTTCCAGGAATCCTAAGATATTCAAGTATTGCATCCATTTTTAGTACCACTCACACCAATAATTCATGTCACCCATACCTGATTTTACACAGAAAATTCTATCAGATCCTTTTTAGGGGGTAACACCGATTGATTTTTTTTTCCCCTTGTAATTATTAATGGATCATTACACTCTGCGTAATGGGCATGCAAACACCTTAAAGGATCAGTTAACCTGTACTTGAAATAAAACACTTAAATGGGAATTTACATGACAATTGGAAAATCACTTTCATTTGACATGTAGAGGGAACTTAAGCTGTAATAAGACTCAATGTCATTAAACCATTAGGTTTATTTCTAGACTCTTTTACTATCTTAAAACACATATAAACATGGCCACAAGGTTTTTTTTTTACTGATTTACAATTTCTTAAGAACTTTAAAGTTAATTTAAGGGAAACTTTAGTTAATGTTTAGATACAAAAAAGGTGCTCAATAATTAAGACGAGAAAAGAAGAAAGATTATACACTCATGTACATATTTCAAGATTGATGAGGGTGCCATGTACTGCCAGCTGAATCTATTAATTTTTGTTCAAAGATTTTATGATTATCATGTCAATAGATGCATTGAATGAAATGTCCTCCACCTTAGGTAAAGAATTTATAATTTATAAGAAATGCAATGAAGCATCTAGTATTAATAACACAAGTGCTAGGTATACATATTTCATGTAAAAAGTACTTGTAGATATAAAAGAATGTGTGTGCACTGATATTAAATTTTTCTTTTCTTACAACCTGAATAAGAAATGTAATCATTTTGACTAGAACATAATTCATAATTTCATCACTTGTCTGTGCAGGCTTAATTCATCAAGCTAGTTGAAGAATCCAATTTAAACATGTTAATATCAGTTCAGTTCAATGATCTTAGGAAATTAAAAGATATGAAATCTCTATTAGGATCAAATCTGACAATTCAGAAATTGAATTGGATCAAACAATTATTACATACCAGTATATGACATTGTAAAAATAACAAATTTCAACCAAATAATCAATAGCAGCTTAATTTGAATAAAAAATTTGCAGTCATCTCTCAAATGAAGGGAGCACAAAACCCAGGAGATGAAAATCGGTGCATCTTTCTTTTTTAAGAGGAGACATATATATTAAAAGAGCTGTCTCCAGATCTATTATTATAGCTAGATCTAGCTTCAGAAACAAATCAGGTATTAAGTCCTCTTTAATTCCACACATCTCACTTTTAACCATGTTAACTTAACGTATGCAATATCAGATTTCAGAGCTTGTAGTGTATCAGTATATAACATTGTATGACATGCAAATCCCTAGATAGGATCCAACTACAAAACCTTTAGTTCTTGTACATTAAAAATTTAACGTGTCAACTTCACAGTTCACATACTTTTGATTGGCTAATAAACATATTGCACATCAATCACTCAATGCTTGCAAAATTATGGACAAATGCCACAGAGACAAAAAAAATTCATTTTCTAAAATTACCAGTAATTATCAAAATATGTACAGTCCTTCGTTAAATCCTTTCAACTACTTTTTTAAAATCAATATTACCCCCCCCCCCCATTTTTCGCCTCCATTAGTCCTCTTAAACAGTTACCATACTTTGCTCTCCTACACCATGTACAGCACTCATCTATCCCTATCCTATGCTGTGCACATACTTTCTTGTCCTGTGCACATACTCCCTTGCACTATGCACATCCAATACAACAGAGAATTTCGAGGATGAAACAGATTAACATTTGTCCACAGAAAATGACACCCTATAATCCTTGGGTCATTTTATTCCTCTTTACAAGAATATATATATGTCAAATATAAACCAATTATTTTCATAGACTTTCATATTCAATTGCAGAAGTCTGGTTCTCAACTGATATCTTTTTTTTCCCTAACCATTTAAAATAAATAGCACAGTCAACTACATTTATTTAGGCCTAAGCACTGTGAATCATGAATTTAGCACTTTCATTGATTAAATATATTGGTAAAAACACATGCAATGCAATTGTACAAAAAAAAAATAAATAAATAAACACCTTTAGTACATATTGTTAGTGTCAAATGTTAGAATTACTGTTGAGATGTTAGTACAATATCCTATAAATACGAGGCACATTCAAAAGCTTAATTTGAACCCATTTGTCAGGACATATTAAAATTTAAAATTTCTCCCAACATTTCCCTTAGAATTCATTATCTACCTTAATTTGAGTATCAGTAGACAAATTTTTTTCACTTTGCTTTCTTAAGAGAATAAGTAGAATTTCTCAAAATCCCACTGATAAATTAGTCCTACAAAATGACAAATACATGTACTACTTCAGTTCTATAATCTTGTTTAAATCATTAGTCTTACCATTAATGATTTTTCTTAGTTCTGTATAAGTATTTTTCAATAGTAATGATTCATAAACTTGCTTATATCCCGACATTTGATTTGGAATGAATATAAAGTTCCCATTATTCCAACATATTCAGTTTCTTTCACTCAAGTCTAACTCATTTTCCTAATTGGTCAGTAATTTCAGCACCAATGTAGGAACCCACAATTTTTTATTTATCCAGCTTATTAAAACATGCCTGCCAAAATTTAGACCTGCAACAATCAATATTGATTTTTCAATGATTGTGAATGACATCGAGTCAAAAGACCTCAGATTAAAAAATACATGGCTAAATGGTTCCGTCATGTCGTACGAGCATGAAATATACTTGACGAAAACATTTTAGTGTAAAGGGTTCCAATGAATACCTCGTGCCCATTAATCAGGGGAAAAGCTGTTGGTTTTTCAAATTGGAAGAGTGGCTATATAAGATAAAATGAACATACAGTTCAAACAAATCATTTAGGCCATAGTGCACGGCCATTTTATCCCCCCACACCCATAAACACATTCTTACAGGCACACATCAAATCCTAGATAAGATAATTAATCATAAAGCTTAATAAAAAAATCAAATTAAATATCAGTGCCATAAAATGTACTCTTACTAAATGGTTATAATGGAAATATTTAATGAATTTATTTAAAATACATAAAAACTAATTTCTACCTTAAGCTAAAAGCAGTTAATGTTCGCTTTAATCAGTTACACTAACACATTCAAGTTTTGAATTTGATAACAAAATTTGTTCAAATTGGACATATAGTGTTATAGAATCATAAATTTATAAGGAAATTTGAAAGACACCAAGTCTCACTTTTGAAAAGCTACTGCATGAGGAATAAATAATGTGAACGGCTTAAGAGCTGTTAAATCTACTTTCAGGTAATCTATCAGCCAAGATAACAAAACAATACACACCAAAAACTAAATTTTAATTTGAGACCAGAAAAAGTGGGGAGGCTATTGATCTCAGGAGTCTCTCCAAGGAAGAGTAAATGGATTTTTTCTTTGGGCCACATTTTCCTATGAGCAGTAAAACTTTTTATAAACCATAAATATACAAGATCTTTACATTTGATTCTGTCCTATGCATGCATGTATGCCCACCTAAAAATGCATTTAAAGACCCCCACTCTCTCTCTCTCCCTCTCTTCTTCTCCTTCAAATCACACAGAAGTGAGCAAAACATTACAATAATTATCAAATTTACATTATATCAAAGAATGTTTTTCTTTCTAATGAGAGTTACTTTCATTTCTATAATATAATCAAAAGCAGTCTTTGGAAGAAAAAAAAATACAGACATTCAGATAACACAATCTTTAAATTAATGCTTTAATTATTGAAAAAAAGGAGCTATCAGCAAATTTGGCAAAGTACAAAGTACTAGTACAAACCTAATTCTTACCCCCCCCCCCCCCCCCCCCCCCCGAAATGTAGGTTCCAGAATCCAGATATACCAGAATCCAGATATAGTCAAACCTTGTTAAAACTCGACAGGACTAAGATTAAACTTTGAGATATTCAGGGATTCCAGTAAACGAAGGTGAAAAACAAAAAGAAAAGTGGTCGGGACTGCCGTGGTATTTGAGTTCTTGTTGTCTGGGATAACACAGTTCAACTGTATTTAATGTTGCAGAGATAAAGAGTGTTTATATGACAGTACTCTCTAAATTAAGATTTAATATATACACTTTTTTTGAAATTATATACATAGAGATCATTTGGATGCATCCATTATAGAGAGCATATTTCAATGAGAATAATGGACATTAATGGAAAAATCATCAATTGATTTTCTAATATTTTCTAAATGATCATATCCCTTGGGCTTTCTATCTACATGAACCTTACCCTTTCAGCCCTTATTGTTCACAAAACAACATCAAATTATCTTCCCATTTCTACTTTTCCTCAAATATGACCCTCACTGGGATAAAATTCTCTTGACCAGGCTCCAGTATGCCAGAATACTTATCTGATAAATTGTCAACGGAAATCTGATAGGACATTCATGCCAGCAACATGAATTGAATGTAACTCTTAAGTGCTATAATTGGTCCCTATATTCAGATATATTCATGTATATGTTCATAAAACTTTGAAAAATTATGTTAATTTCCATTGCTTTTTTTTTGTTGATTCCTATCACTAATAAGATTTAAAAGTTTATCATGTGTTTAATTTTACCCACCTAGAATTCCTTTTCAGTTTGGATTGAATGATAAAAATAGCCTGGTGAAAAGTGAATAAATATGTAGATCCGTCAAATCAACAGATTAATTAAATAAGCCCTTTTCCGACATTCTGCACCGCTGATATTTTATCACTTGTAGAAAACAGCCACTAAATTCCAATCCATTCTTTTAAAAGAAACATCACATACCGTTCGAAACAAAGCGCTTAGAAAGATGACAAATGACTTTAAAAACTCGAGTTAGATTGGGTACAGAACAGACCCCCATTCAAATTTTATGACAGAAAGTTCACAGGAAGCTTCCATTTAAATGACCTTGCGTTACAGTTAAAAAGAATTACGTATACATTTGTGTTGACATTGCTTAAACGTCATATATTGAGTGATTGATTAAAAGTCCCCGAACCGCTTGCTGCTACCTAGCAAGAGCCAAACATTCCATCGTGATCAAATAAACGTTTCGTGGGGTGCCTTTGTTTATATTTTATATTCATACATTTCAGTGATACTGATTTAATTTAAAACTAAATGAAAATACGCGCTAGATCGAATTTGTTGGAGACGGAATAAGAAACCCCAAAGGGGTACACGGAGGGGAAATGAAAATTTCTTACAAAGCCTGAAAAATTTTTGGAATCCCTCCCAAGTACATTCTCCCAGAAAATGAAACACTGGAACAATAGTTGAATAGATATTTATAAGCATCATATAATTTCTTTCAATTTTCCTGGAAGAAGTGGAAAAAGGAGGGGGGGGGGGGGATTCTGTGTACTAGAGAAAGGAAGTGCGGCTAGGAAAAGACAACTCGTATTTTTTTCATGATCCTTATCTATAGAAATATGTAGAAACCAAGGGAGGGGATGTATACCACTCCATTCTCAATAAAGGTGTTCATTAAGTTTTTATTATTGTGATTATTTTTTTTAATTAAAGATTCGTAATGTTACATGTTACGTTATACATATATTATTTTCTTTATTTTTCAAAAAATGCTATGTTTTGATACTGACTTTCCATTGCTGCAATGTTTTATGCATTTCTTGGGTCACTTCTTATTAGAAAGACGGTATTTTTAATGAGTTCTTACACAAAAAACACTTCACATAAAAAAGGTTGGGTTTTTTTTTTCCACAGATGAAATCAAATCTGAGACACATTTTCACTTTCTTACTCTGCTCCATGGTCAGCTGAGGGTATTAACCTTTTGAACAAGATGATAAAGGGTAATACGTGGACAGGAATTTTGAATCGCTGGAACTTCTTTAAAATTACCAATATATATATCATGAAAGGACTTTCTCGGAACAAATGTCCTCATCCGTTGTCTCTTTTAGAATATTTTCCGTGTGCAAAGTGTCGTGTGCAAAACAGCAAAATTGAGCGCCAAGGAGAAACGTGGTTTACAGGGTTGAGGAGGCGAGGAGAGGAGAGGAGAGATTATTGGTGAGGAAAAACGAGTTATTTTATTTGTTCATTTATTATAGTATTTAATACATGTTATTTTGTCCGGTATTGATGAGCCCTTAGTGTTCTTAATCGACAATATTGTACGACGATCACGTACTAGAAATGGCGTGGTTTGGAATGGCGTCGAAGCACGTGGTCTCTACTATGACTGCGCATTTATAGTAACATAAAATAGGTTATCATATTTCGATTCTAATGTTGCAGTGGCTTACATAAAGTGAATAATATGTATATGAAAGTCATAAGTGAACAATTTTGCTCTGGACAATTTCACAAAAGAAGACTTGTTAGGATACCTGCCCTACAAGAGGTGCTGTAGAAGTCGGACCAAGGGGGAAGTGAAAGTAGAATATGCTGTGAATATTAATTCACATCATCTGCACTTCCCCACCCCGTCCCACCCTAATTGTATGTGTGACAGATCAGTGCATCTGCCATCACCCATGTTAAGATTTGTATTCTTCTATACATATTGTCAGTGATAATCACGAGAGGAATGTGTAACTGGCTGTTTAAAGACATTGGTTTTGGGAGAGAATGAAACAGGCGCGGATCCAGGAATTTTTTTACGGGGGGGGGGGGGGGGGGTTCCATCCCAGTCAAAAAAAAATTCCAACCAAAAACTTCCTTGATGAGCCAAAAAAAAAAATGAAATCCATTGTCCAGACATGAAAACACCTATTTCGTGGAAGTCGTAGTGGGGTCCTCGTTTTCTGGGGGGGGGGGGCCCCAAAGTCATTTCTTATTTGCTCTAGTATATACTTTCAATAACTATGCAAATTCCCACCCCCCACTAGATCCACACATGTGAAATATGTGAATACTTTTAAAATCATTTTTACAGGAAGATGAAACTTGTTACCTTTGTTAGAATGATTTTTAAGCGTATCATAAGTTACTAACTGTATTCCCAGAATTAGTTGGTCCAATGGACAGGGCTGAATGTTGGCATTTGTCTGATTGTCCATGTCCAACTCATTTTGTGATTGGACAAGTCAATCTCCAGATGCATTTGTCCGATTGGACAAGTTACTTTTTGAAAATGTGTATTTTAGTTATTGTTGAGCCCTGAATGCATCAATTTGTAATTTATCAGTGAAGACCAAATAAACATTTATGAAAGTTGAACCGTCAGACACGTAGTAAAATCAGATTGTCATGACTAGACTCTGGGCAAAATTCAACTAAGTTGTGAAGCTTTATAGCAGAACTTTATTGAACAATGATTTTTACTTTTACAGAGAGGTGAGGTGCAAAGTGGTGTGGTTTTAACATCCAGTTTGCAAGAAAAACTAGAACAAGCCCTAACACTATGGGTGACAGCAACTGCTACAAGTGTGGAAAGCCAGGCCACTTTGCCCGGGAGTGTCGAAGTGGAGGAGGAGGTGGCAGAGGGGGATTCAGAGGAGGAAGAAGAGGAGGTGGTGGTGGTGGTGGTGGCGGTGAGTATCTGTATGGGAGGGGGCAGAGGTTTTGAGTGGGTGGAAGGGAGGGGTGGTAATTAGTGTTTCTGTAATAGGTGTCATTGTGTGTGTGACTTTGGGGGGGGGGGGGGGGTAATTGTGTGATAGTGGCATTCAGATTGTATGGGAGGGGGCAGTGGTGTTGAGTGGGTGGATGGGAGGGGTGGTAATTAGTGTTTCTGTAATAGGTGTCATTGTGTGTGTGACTTTTTTGGGGGGGGGGGGGGGGGGGGTAATTGTGTGATAGTGGCATTCAGATTGATGATGGGGATCTATATAATGACTCTAGGGGAGAAGAAGGGGTTCAGGAGAACAAAGTAAGTAACACAGGGATACAGGAGGTTTGTGTCCCTAAAAAATATTCTTTGACTTGAAAGTAATTTTTTTTATGATAAATGTACTCTTTTTTTCCAGTTCCTAAAAGAGCAGAACCATGAAATAATTTTCGGAAATCAAGTAACCCATTATCAATTTGCAAGCTAATGTAGGAAACAAAGATATAAAGCTCTTCTTAATTACAGGTGAGAGGTGTTACAACTGTGGGAAATCAGGACACTTCGCCAGAGAATGCACTAATGAGCCTCAGGAGCGCCGCGGGGGTGGCGGCGGAGGTGGTGGGGGTGGAGCCTGCTACACATGTGGAGAAGAGGGCCATTTAGCTCGAGATTGCCCGGACAGAGAAACCCGAGGTGGTGGTGGAGGGAGCGGGGACAAGGAGTGTTACAACTGTAACAGAACTGGACATCTTGCCAGAGATTGCCCCGACGGTCGCCGTGGTGGTGGTGGTCGGGATCAGACATGTTACAAGTGAGGAACTGCCTTCTAAATACAGTAAAACATGCTTATAACAAAGTGCCAAGTATGGATGATTTGGCTTCATTATAAACGTAATTTATTCTAGATGTTAAGTTCACAAAATATTTTGAAGCATGGGGAATGAAAATCGTTTCAATATAAGCGTTAATTCATTATAAGTGTGTTTACTATAAGCATGTTTTACTGTAATTGTATCATTTTCATATTATCTGTCATTTATTGACATAGTATAATGCATTTTCCATGTGCTCAAAAGTTGCTGAGTAATGGTACTAAAAATGAGCTTATGTGTTAAACAAGATTGACAAATTTCTTGTATGTAAATTGTCATTTTTTGGTCAGACTTGACTTGTTTACCTCAATGTAAGGAGTATTGATTCAAGACAGTGGTTATTTCTCATTAGAAGTTTAGCTTTCCTCTAACTATACAATACTGGCAATACCTTCATGTGGCGTTTCTTGATGGTATGTTTTCTATTTTACAGCTGTGGAGAGACGGGACATCTCTCCCGGGAATGTAGAAGCAGCAGCAAGAACGTCAAATGTTACAACTGTAACGAGATGGGGCACTACGCTCGCGACTGTCCCAGCGAGGATTAAAAGTCCATGCAGCCCGCAAATCCTGACCTTCTTGGAAACTTCTAGCAACTTTGTGGAAAATTTAATTCTTATAATGTACATGAATCTTGTAAAGACGCATCAATTTTTTTGTTTGGTAGTGGATATTAATTTGAAACCTTGATATGATTTACTTTGTCTGAGAATTGTTATGTTAGTAAGGATTATGCAAGAAAATTTTGCACTTCATTGTGGAGGTGAAGACATTGTGAATCATTTTTAGGATATTTGTGATGAGAACAGTACATCATTTTGTAATGTTAATCCATTTCTGATGTGGTGTAGCAATGAGAACACTCTGTCAATGGTAAACAGATTGTATTAATGTTTTTGATCGTTTGCCTATTCTCGCTATGTCAGAACCAAGAGGAGATAACTCTCAAGAGAATTTTTGAGAGAAAGAACTCTGCCTAAAAACTTTGTTTTGGAAGTTGTAAATTTTAAATTGTTAAAAAATTATTGTTAATCATTTGGAGGGAGGGTATGATTTTGTTAGTTTCTATAAATATCGACTAGAATTCAGAATTATTTCTAAATCTCAAGGCTAATTTTCTAAAGAGGTATAATAGTTATCTGCTCTTGAGTTGCTCTCCAAGTTAAAGTTGCAGTGCACTGTAAACGAGATAAATTATGAAATTGAGTGATATAAGAAGGTCTTTACTATCACTGCTATCTTGCTTGGGGAGTTTATGGAGTCTGTACATAATGATTTTCTATGTTAATTGTAACTCCAGAGGTCGTGCGATGTTGTAGATAAGGTTGGGGAGACGTCCATTCCAATCTCGGGGTTTTCCACCTATAAATGGCTCGCTCTATAGTGTGTGGACCTATCTGAATTTACTTGGGAGGGAAAAAATTTTCCAGTCACTCAAATGCAATCATTACTTGAAAGGGGATAAAGAGAGATTACTGGTCTTTCGAAAATTCAGATAAGTTCATACATTTTCAAAAGTTTGTCGAGTCTTGTTTTATTTGCATCAGAGGTACATGTGTTAAGCTATTAAGGATTATAGTTTACATTGGATTAGAGGAATATTCCAAGTTTTGAAATTTTATTCAACATGTAAACATGTGAAGATAGAAAAAGTCAAGTTTGAACTTTTTTTCCAACAGTGAGAACACGGTGAAAACTGTTTTGAACAATTTACAGAGGAAGTTGTTATTTTTGTATAATTTTTTTTAAAGGTTATTTAAGGTTGAGGATTTTTTTTTAATCTGTGCAAGTTGAGTATTTAAGCAACTAGTGTACGAAGGGAGGTTCACCTTGTGCACGCCAAAAAAATAGTAAAATGTGCAATTCTCATGATACATATATTCCAATCACACATTCAAGGGAAAAAGGGGGGCCCAAAAAAAGGTGCCCAACTTATTTCCTTGGAGATCAAAGTATTTTGCCCAATGAAAAACCAGTATCATTTAATTTTAAACTGCCAAATGCAGGATTAGTGCTCAGTGATGGAGGTTTGTGTATGGTTGTTCAGTGGGCAAAATACTGAAGGTTGAGGTGGTGAGCGTGACGGGAGATGAAGTGGTCTCCGGATGGGCGGCTGACCGTGTGGATACTTCCTGGTTCCGCCTGGTCGCCCATCACACTGTAGAGGAGGCGTCGAAGAAACACACTCTCAAAGGCAGCTGAATCAGTGACCCAATTAGAAGGAGTTTTGTATATTTATAATGTATTCTTTTTATTTTTTAAGTAGCCTGAATTGGCTTGCGAATTAATTTTAATCAACTTTGTTTGCTGAAATATATTATGGTGAAAATGTATACCAAGAAAATTACTCATGGCCTTAAAGGCGTTATGTATAAGGGGTATTTTAGGAAGCTAATTTTTGGATCATGCGCTCTAAGCGGATAGATTATTTAAGCATTCAAGGTTGATTTGTGCTCACTGCTGCAGAAGAAATTTTTTTGTAAATGTTTTGGCAGTATTGTGTATGGAGCAGATATATTTAGTTGATTAAAATTGGAAGTGATCAAAAAATAAATATATTAACAAAGGAAGATGTTTTTGTGCATTAAAGGTTAGAGAGGTGTAATGGAAAGAAATATGTATGGGCTTGGACATGTTTCTCTGGCAATGATCTGGGCATGCCCCCTTGAAATTCTGGACTCTTGCTATGAGAATATTGTGAGTGAGAAGGACTGATGTTCATTATCATACTCTTAGGGTTTGTCTCCTAGCAGTAAATGCATAAGAGGAAATTTTTTTGGAGTTTGTCTCCTAGCTGTAAATGCATAGGAGGAAATATTCTTGGAGTTTGTCTCCTAGCTGTAAATGCATAGGAGGAAATATTCTTGGAGTTTGTCTCCTAGCTGTAAATGCATAGGAGGAAATATTCTTGGAGTTTGTCTCCTAGCTGTAAATGCATAGGAGGAAATATTCTTGGAGTTTGTCTCATAGCTGTAAATGCATAAGCGAAAATATAGGAGGAAATATTCTTGGAGTTTGTCTCATAGCTGTAAATGCATAAGCGAAAATATTCCTAAGAGTTGTCTCCTAGCTGCAAATGTATAAGCGAAAATATTCCTAAGAGTTTGTCTTCTAGCTGCAAATGCATAGGAGGAAATATTCTTGGACTTGTCTCCGAGCTGTAAATGTATAGGAGGAAATATTCTTATTAGAGAGTTTGTCTCCTAGCTGTAAATGCACAGGAGGAAAAGTGCTAGAATGAATAAGATTTTTAAAAGTACACTTCATAGTCTTGTAGAACAAAAGAAGCAGAACAAAGTTTGGAGTAACATTTAATAAATTATTCATAATATATATAGCATACAAATATTTAAATGAGGTCAAAATGTTTTACAGAACATAATACTATGAAATGCGTTTTGGATAGAATTTGACACAACAGAACAAACTTGTACAATACCATTTTAGCTCTAACAGGCTGCAGCCAAGTCGCAAAACAATTACACAACAGAAATAGGACGACATGTACTTGAATACAGAAGAATATTTCACTTTGGTCTGTGATTTTGAGGGGGAAAACCAGAACGGAAAGGAGATCCTATTATATGTTTATTATTCAGTATGTTCCTAGCTCTAAACATTACATTGTATGTAGCACCAAATAATGTGATATGTGTAATCACTCAAATCTGCAGAATTCTACTATAATTGTAGAAAAGTAACAAAAAAAAAAAAAAATGGGTGTTTTCTAAAGAAACTTTTTTAATAAAATAAGGAAAAAACCTCATTTAAACTGAGTACCAGTAAATAGTAGAAAAAATTGTTAAAGTTTCTGGAAATGGTTATTAAGAATCACGTAAAATATACTGAAACGCAAAAGAAACGCAACAAACAGTAATCTACAAATATTTGAATTTTTTTATCTAATGATTTTCAAAAATGAATACAGTAAGGTAAAACTTGAGTTATAAACATAAGAGATTTGATAAAAATGTTAAATTATAATCTTTTAACTTTAGAAAGTTACACATGAATGTTAAAACACCCCCCAGTGTGATGGGCGACCAGGCCATTCAAATACAGCGTGCAAGACTGCCAATTACAACAGTTGCAGCTTGATTTCTACGATGCAGTAGGTTCATCAATCTTGAGATTTGAGCGAAAGAAATATTCTTTGCCATTTTTAAATGCCTGTTTTTCAGATGATGAGGTCGAATTTTCTCTAGCCTAGCGCAGTGTAGTAACCCTTGGACTTCCGGTCCAAGGACTGTCATTCATGCTAATGATACGCAAGAGCCTGTTGAGGCGTGATGTGTTGCATATTTGCATCTGCAACTCTCCATCACCTTTGAGATTTTCCAGCTAGAGCAATTGAAATGCGTACTTAAGTCATTTTTAGGCAGCCTTGGAATCGCTTACGGAAGAGAAAGAAGAATTTATTTTTCCTAACATTGTTTCATTACTTATGATGAACAGATACAAATTCTTAAAACCCCATGTTATTGCCAAATATTTTGTTAAAAATGCAATTTTTGATTTCTGTTAAGCGGACTCAAACTTAACTTCCGGTAATGGTATGAAAATCATTCAACCGTTAAATTACCGAGATTTACAAAGTTGAAGAAGTCTTACATTTTAGATAAAAAATTATATCCTATATATAATATTCCCCCTAAAATAGGATGTTGCGTTTCTTTTGCGTTTCAGTATATATTGACAGATTAGGACATGAACTGAAGTCTAAAATATATCTGACTTTTGTAAGCGTCTGTAAGACTGTTTTATAACAACACTAAACATGCTAAATAAGTCTCTAAATGCCTCTTTACAGAAAATCCTGAATTAATAATTATTAAAAGTTTACAGAGTAATGGAAGACATCTAAATTCACCATGGTTTTCAGGTAAATTGTAGAAAAATGCACCTCACATTTAAATGATGTTTGTTTTCAATCTAGACAAATATTTAAATCTAACTGTTACTAAATATGAGTATACCAAAATTATCAAAATAAATGATATCGTCAACCTAAACCATACAGAGGCCTGATTACTAATTAGTCTGTAACATAGAGATTGTACTACTGTCATAAAATAAACAATAATCAATCCGTGTTTCCTTTTTGCAGATAAAGGCAAGTTACACAAGTAAGATACACTATTACAATCGGTAATAACCCAGTAACACATACCAAATCCACGTAGTAGTACTTGACAATCTTACAACTGTATGTCTACATGTACCTATAGTGTAAATACACCACTGAAGTACATGAATATTGTGCTGTAATAAAATATTTCTTTAGAAATTGAACAGGTATTCAATAGAAATCAACACAGGCTTTAAATAGGAAATAATTTCCCATGGAAAAAATAACATCTGTGTCGCTGAACATTTTGGTCACCAAAAAAACTGCTCATACCACTTGCGTGCACCCATAAATCATTGTCTCGAGTAATCTAGGACGACAGATTATGCTGCTGAATTTAGTACACCTAATGCTGTACACTTACATTATTTTGATTGAAAAAAAAATACAATTTACATATACAGATGAATTTCAAAGAAAAATGTCCCGTAATAAAATAATGACTACAGTTATTGACTGGAAATTGAGATGATGATGAATCGGTCAAATATGATATTGTATTGAAATGATACAGAATATTTACAAAAGTTTAATGAGAATGTTAACAATGTAAGATGACTTATTCAATTACAACTCAACCTATTAAAAAATGCTTCAAATTTTACATTTAAGTCATCCACAATCATTATATACTTGAATTTCAATACAAATCAAACAAGTTACAACATACAAAAAGTAAATCATCTTTTTAATAGCACACTTTTTTTATATCACAAGATAAACTTTGTCGCTGTTTATACATATAGTCAAGGGGAGATAATGCTAATGCAACTCAATTTTTCAACTTGCGTACAGTCTCCTTGCATTTATAAACATGACTTTATACTGACTCTCTATCCTATAAGTACTTTTTAACAGCTGTTCCAACAGAGCACAGATTATGTCACATATGAATGGCCATGCTTTTGGTTGATGGAACATTTTATGAGTGCAATATATTAGATACAATCAATGCATTTTACAACACATATAGCCAACAGCCCAATCATTTTTTTTTTTTTCAAAATTAAATTTGACATGAAATTATTCTGAAATATATTTAATATTCATTAAAAACTTTCCATGTGTTAACAAAAAAAAAAAAATGAAACATAGAATATTTTGAAATTTATACACTTGTCAGATTGTGTCAAAATGGACACATCTGTCAAAACCAGATAAATTCAAATATTGACAATAACAAAAAATACACTTCAATCTTGTAAAAAAAAATTTGGAGAATGTGGGCATCATTCTTTTCATCTTTCATTCTCTATTATAAATGACTTTTGATGACAAAACTTGACAATGATGGAGGATTTCAGTGTTTAGCTGTTTGCTATTTTACTGTGGAACCATTCATGGACTTGCTGAGAATTTTGGATTGAATTCGTGAAAGTTCGGACTCATTTTCAGTCTTTTCTTTGATTGGTTTCATAGTTTCTTCTTGCTGCAATAAGATATAAGAGACATTTAGTTCCTGCTTTTTCATAGCTTTAAGGCAGTTAGAAACGTGAGACATTTCCTGGTAACGAGTTGTTTTCTATGGTTACCGGTGATTGACAAGTATTTACTCAAACGAAAGACAGCAGATCATTTAATGGCTCTACATAATTTTCTGTCTATAACCAGTACTAATAAAAGATCACCTGACAATATCCAATATATATAAACAGAAGGCTATAAACACAATGACATATTGCTTGTTGTGTCAAAATCAGATTAAAACTTTCAAATCCATCATACAGTCATTTCAAAGATATTAGAATGAATGCACTGCTTGCACACATATATACTATATTATTATACCTTTATGGATTTTTTCTTTTATAAAAATATGATGAAAAACCTGCTATTCTTTTTCTTCTAAACACCTCTACCATAATATAGTTTTTGTGCTATTTGCCCCTGGTGAAATAGTAGTCAAACTATTCACTGGTAGTATTTGATTTCTCTAACCTTTCATCTCGGAACTTCTTTAGTTTTATCCAGATCGTGATGTGACTAATTCGGTGTAATAAAACACCTATTTACCAACTATTCGGACAATATAAGTTTATTGCCCCCCTTGACAGCAACTTTTTCCTGCGGCTGCACCACGGGAAATAGTTGCTGTCTTTGGGGGACATTAAACTTGCTATTGTCCTCATAGCCAGTAAATAGGTGTGTATACTACATCAAATATAGAGCTAGCTGATAGTTCTGGACAGCTACTGACTTTCCAGAAAACCCTTCAAAGAGTCAATTTGAGCAATGTTTTGACAAGTATCTGAAGCTTTATTAATCAACTTCAAAACAAGATTAAGTTTTTTTTTTCAAGTTCTAAAGTAATACTGCCTGAACACCCTTGTGTGTAAAAATAAATCGTCAGATTTTACTGTCGCGAAAAGTTCCCACCATTCCAGCTTCTGTATCAGTCTAATTAGTCCTCAGTGCCTAGTGACAAGTCATAGAATATTACGTAACTCACTCAAGAGCCATTGATTTTTTGCTGCATTCTCATGCAGCCCAGACAACTGTATTGTTTACTGCAATGTCTTCTACAGGCATTCACCAACTAGTCACCAGGGATTATTCATTTTCTATTTTTTGCTCACTGACTGTATTGTTATATAATAGGGGCCAAAAGCCCTTTGATCAAACCCTTTAGTTTTATAAAAAATATTGCATTTCACAATACATGTAATATCAAAATGTGCGATATTTCTTAGTATGATTGTTTTGGAGCTTCTATATGACATACGGTAATCTCCCTACTGGTAATTTATTCTGCTTTAGGAAAATTGTCATTTTTATGACACACATGAGACTCGCTTAACAATTGATCCATGCCTGGTGAACTATTCCACCCAATTCATTTATCAACTTGACAAGTATTTGAAACATGACTAAAATTGTCCCCCTTTTAAAGATAATTTAACAACAACAAACAAAAGAAATTGATACATTATTAAAATAATGATCATCATAAACCTATTGTTGTAAAACAGAAAGTCAAACACACAGTGAAACATGATTGTAAATCATTCTTTAAGAAAGCATGTGACTGGATAAATTAAGAATTATTTTACCTCTTTGAGCCTCGATGCCTGCTGTTCTAACTTTAGTTCTAAACTGGTTCTTTTGTTTGGTTTCTTTTGTGATTCCCATTCCTGAACCCTTTGTTTCTCCTTGACTTTATCAAACACTTTGTTCAGCTCCGATTTTTCCAAGATGTTCTTCCCCCTAAAATATAAATATAAGACTTCACTTTTTTCCCTGTGTCATGATTAAGTCTAATGTCACATGATGGTCTCTAGTATGCATTGGCACATTGGCTTCTTGATGCACCAAATGTGCATAGCCATCTTTTTGTAGATTAAAAAAATGCAGAAAAGTAAAGTGTGGTAAAAACCAATCCAATTTCTTTAAAAAAACACAAAAACAAAAAAGTTGGTTAACACTGAAAAAAAAATCAACAAAAATGTTATAGAAATTTAGCTCT